>NC_134358.1:188051386-188363886 GCF_048569485.1 Anomaloglossus baeobatrachus
ATGCCACTAGGTTCACTCAGTGTTTGCTAGTATAATGGCTTAGTTATAATGAGTTAGAGTGTGCAATGCAAGCAGACGTGCTGCAATTATCTGTGCACTACTGGGACTATACAGAAGTCCAATAGCAACGTTTAGGATGCCACTAGGTTCACTCAGTGTTTGCTAGTATAATGGCTTAGTTATAATGAGTTGGAGTGTGCAATGCAGGCAGACGTGCTGCAAATATCTGTGCACTACTGGGACTATACAGAAGTCCAATAGCCACGTTTAGGATGCCACTAGGGTCACTCAGTGTTTGCTAGTATAATGGGTTAGTTATAATGAGCTAGAGTGTGCAATGCAGGCAGACGTGCTGCAAATATCTTTGCACTACTGGGACTATACAGAAGTCCAATAGCCATGTTTAGGATGCCACTAGGTTCACTCAGTGTTTGCTAGTATAATGGCTTAGTTATAATGAGTTGGAGTGTGCAATGCAGGCAGACGTGCTGCAAATATCTTTGCACTACTGGGACTATACAGAAGTCCAATAGCCACGTTTAGGATGCCACTAGGTTCACTCAGTGTTTGCTAGTATAATGGCTTAGTTATAATGAGTTGGAGCGTGCAATGCAGGCAGACGTGCTGCAAATATCTGTGCACTACTGGGACTATACAGAAGTCCAATAGCCACATTTAGGATGCCACTAGGTTCACTCAGTGTTTGCTAGTATAATGGATTAGTTATAATGAGTTGGAGTGTGCAATGCAGGCAGACGTGCTGCAAATACACGTGCACTACTGGGACTATACAGAAGTCCAACAGCCACGTTTAGGATGCCACTAGGTTCACTCAGTGTTTGCTAGTATAATGGCTTAGTTATAATGAGTTGGAGTGTGCAATGCAGGCAGACGTGCTGCAAATATCTGTGCACTACTGGGACTATACAGAAGTCCAATAGCCACGTTTAGGATGCCACTAAGTTCTCTGAGTGTTTGCTAGTATAATGGCTTAGTAACAATGAGTTGGAGTGTGCAAAGGGCAGGAGGGTACAGTGGCAGGGTTGTGGGTCTCTGGGTAGAGGAAAGGAAGCCTGCCTTTCTATCCCTCCTAATGGGGAAATGCAGCGAGGAAATCCCTGACCTTAGCTACACAGACGCTGTCATCTTCTGTAGCTGTTAAGCTCTGTTTTCAGGACCTGTCACCTATGGCTCTGACCCTGCCGGTATGAGCCCTTAAAAGGACTGATAGAAAGTGCTATCCCTAAGCTGTCCAGCGCTGTGTATGGAGCATAATACAGCTGTATCGGCGATAGGAGCTGCGCCAGTGATGTCTGACACCAAGGACGCAGAAGAGATAATGGCGTCCGGACAGGCAGATACTCGTTTTTATAATGCAGGGACATGTGACATGGACATCCTATCACACATGCCATTGCTTCTCTGGCTAAAAGTCCACTTAGCTGTGTGTGTGTCTGGGATTGGCTAACATGCTGGCCCTCCCCACTACACGCGTGCGCTTAGGGAAGGAAGACAAGGAAAAAAAAAAAATGGCGATCGCCATTATACATACAGCAGTGATCTGAATGCGCTGTTCCCGCACACTATACACTGAAATGTCATAATAGTGTGAGTCACAGAGTGACTTACACTATTACAGCGGAAAGCCAGCTAGGAATTAGCTGTTTTTTTTTGCTGCTAGAACCGTTCTCGAACGTATCTAGAACTATCGAGCTTTTGCAAAAAAGCTCGAGTTCTAGTTCGATCTAGAACAGCCCCCAAAATCACTCGAGCCACGAACTGGAGAACCACGAACCACGAACCGCGCTCAACTCTAGTGCAGATGCCAATCCCGGACACACACACACACACACACATTCAACTTTGTATATTAGATGGGGCAAAAAAGGGGTGATTTGAAATTTTAACTATTGTAAAACAAAAAAAATCATATTTTTCATCTATTTACTTGTGCTATATACAGCAACGTGATAGAGTTGCTACATATAGTGAAAATAACAGTCTCCTTTGAAGCCCGGCCACATTCAGCAACCCCCCTGCTGTCATCCATTGGCGACCCATGGTCACAGGCGCGCTGCGGGGAGCATAAAATTGCACACCACACTACTGGAATGCGTTAAATGCCGCTGTCAGAGTTTGAAAATAGTGCCCACGGTGCTTTTTTTTCAGCATAAAAAAGCTGCTTTTTTGTGCTTCTTTTCATGCTTCCATACTTTTTTTCATGCTTGTTTTCATGCTCTTTTTCATGCTTTTTTATGCTTTTTCTCATGATTTCGTGCTTTTTTGATGCTTTTTTTTGTACTATTGACTGCTTGTTTCAGCTCATTAAATTTGGATGTGGAAAAAAAAGGTCTTCTGATGTAATTTCCTTGTTCAACCCATTTTCTTCAATCTCCATTTTGGACTAAATGTGACAGGAAAATGATGATCTATTAGATCGTTTACCAGCGCCGCTATTCACCGGCTAATGCAGGTGAATAGCGGCACCGGCCATCAGGTGCTCGGACATCACTGTTGCTATAGTAACCCTCTCATTAGGTTACTATGGCAACAGTTGCAGCTGTGATGTCACTGCTTATCAACCTGCAGTCTCTGCTCACTCATTAAGTGATTAAACAGCATGGGGAGCAGAAGCGTTCTTCCTCCCCGTGCTTTGATATAGCAGAGCTAGATTGGTGTCAGAAGACCAGGATCAAGGAGTGGTGACAGGGAGTAATAAGGATGGAGTCCCTAAGTGTGTCTGTGTATTTATTTCCAGTAAAGTATTTTTTCTGTATGGTGTCTTTTTTTAACCCTTTGTTGGAGATTCTTAATGGCCGGGTCAAACTTGGCCTGACATTAAGAATCTCGGGCTTAATACCAGCTGGTAAAACAAAGCTGGTATTAACCCCTTATTACCCAGCATGCCACCCGGCACCAGGTCCACTGGAAGAGTTGGATACAGCGTCAGAAGATGGCGCTTCTATGAAAGCGCCATTTTCTGGGGCAGCTACGGACTGCAATACGTAGCGGGGGGCCAAGAAAGCTTGGGCCACTCAGCGCTGCGGATTCCAGTCCCCAACTGTCTGGTTGTACCTGGCTAGACACAAAAATTGGGCGAAGCCCACGTAATTGTTTTTTAAATTTTTTGGCAAAAAAACTCAAGAAAAAAGGGCTTCCCTGGATTTTCCAATGCCAGTGAAGGTAACACCAAGCAGTAGAGGTTACAGCCAGTAGCTGTTTGGGTTACCCTTAGCTAGCAATAGAAAATACAGTGGGAGCCTAGGCATTTTTTTATTTATCCCTAACACTTTTGGGTTATGTGTTTGTGGGTTTTTTTTTAATGAATTTAAAAAAAAAATCGACTTGGGCTCCACCATATTTTTGTATGCCAGCCAAGTACAGCAGGCAGGTACGGGCTGCCCTCAACCCCCAGCTGCCTATTTGTACCCAGCTGGGAACCAAAAATATAGGGAAGCCCTTTTTTTTTAATTATTTCATGAATTTCATAAAATAATTTAAAAAAAAAACCGACGTGGTCTTCACCCAATTTATGTGTCCAGCCAGGTACAACAAGGCAGCTGGGGACTGGAATCTGCAGTACAGGATGGCCCAAGCTTTTTATGCCCCCCTGCTGCGAATTGCAGTCCACAGCCGCCCCAGAAAATGGTGCGTTCATAGGAAGCGCTATCTTCTGGCGCTGTATCCAACTCTGCCAGCTGCCCTGGTATCGGGTGGCTCGCTGGGTAATAATGGGGTTAGGGCAAGCTTTGTATTATCAGCTGGCCCTACGCCTGAAATTCATGGTGTCACGACAATATTAGACATAGCCACCATGAATTTCTAGTTAGGATAAAAAAAAACACAACACAGAGAAAAATATTTTTTATTAGAAATGAAACAAAACACAATTAGTGACTCCATCTGGATTGAACTAAAGAACCCCCCTCCGCTGTAGTCCTGGGTCGAGGGTCCCGCGATGTCCAATCCGGATCCAATATCATCTGCTCAGAAGGCAAGCTGAGTTTGCCTTCTGATCAGATGATATTGGATTCAGATCTATGAACCTGACACAGGTTCAAGGACCTGAATCAGATTACACATCAGCTGATTATTTAAAAGCCTTTGCAGACTCCTGGGTCACATCCCATGGGCTCCAGGACCTGCCGGTAAGCAGCTAATGCTGTCACCTGATAGCATCATCTGATCATTTACGTCCTGCGAAGATCAGCTGATTCATCAGCTGATTGTTAAAAAGCCGGCAGGCTATTCACCGATGGACGTAAACAATCAGCTGCTTACCGGCGGGTCCTGGAGTCCATCGGAAGTGACCCAGGAGTCTGCAGAGAGGTGAGTATGGTGAAGAGTTCATATCAGCAGCGGATCTCCAGTAAAGCCCGGTGATCCTCCTACATGAACTGTATTCACCTTGTTACATCCCCGGACTTCCCTGCAGAGAGATGTCATGGTAAAACACTGCAAGACTACTGAATGCCCTGGTGTACGGCACAAGGTAAACACAGTTCATGCAGGAAGATCACTGGGGTTTTTTGGGGTTCACCTTGACGTCAGCGGGGGTTCCCTGCATTTATGTGGCATAAGGCTGTGAACCAGGCATTCAGTATTCTTTGCGGTGTTTTACCCTGACACCTCTCTGCAGTGAAGTCCGGGGATGTCAAGAGGTGAATACAATTCATGCAGGAGGAATACCGGGGGGTTTCCTGGAGATTCTTTGCTGGGATGAACTATTCACCTTGTGACATCAGTGGGGGTCCCTGCCTTGTTTACCAACACACCTCACTGCAGGGAAGTTCAGTGATGTCACAAGGTGAATACAATTTATGCAGGAGGATTACCAAGTGGGGGGCATTCCTGGAGATTCCCCGCTGGGATGAACTCTTTACCTTGTGACATCATCGGGGGTCCCTAAAAGAGGTGTCACATATACAATGGGGGATCAGGAAATAGCTGCCGACGCTGGCTGTGTCTTTCTTCTATGAAGGAATCTACATAGCCATAGCTTTCTTTTCTACCTAAACATGCCCAAATGCATGAAATATAAAGCAACGTGGGCATTACATATGCGTTTTTTCCTGCTTTTTTTCCCTGACTTGATTGAAGTCAATTGGGAAAAAAACAGGAAAAGATGCTAAAACAATTGACATGTTGCTTCTTTTTTCAAGAATCAAAAAAGCAACGTGTGCACAGCAAGTCCCGATTTTCATAGACTTTGCTGGGATGCTTTTTCCTTGTTCTTAAGGCTATGTGTCCACGGGAGAATGTAGCTGCGGATTTTTCTGCATCAAAATCCGCAGCTTTCCCGCAAAATCCGCACCTTTTCAAAGGTGCGGATTTGCCGCGGATTTACCACGGATTTGCCGCGGATTTGATGCGGATTTTGGTGCGGATTTTTTTTTTTTCTTCCCAATTTTAAAGCCAAAATCCGGATGAAAATCCGCAACAATAATTGACATGTTGCAGATTTTTCCGGATCAAAATCTGCACGAAATCCGCTGCGGAAAAATCCGCAGCATGGGCACAGCATTTCCAAAATTCCATAGAAATGGCTGGGAAGTGCCTGAGCTGCAGATTTTCGGGAAATCCGTGGCTTTTCAGCGAGAAATCCGCGGCAAAATCCGCGCATTTTCCGCAGCGTGAGCACATAGCCTAAGAATCACAGGCAGGCTCTGCTCCACTAGCGATTTTTAGTCGCAGGTCCTTGCTGTATTACACAGCCATTACCTGCCTAGTGTAGGGTTAGCTCATGCTGTAAGCCTACTCCATACACTGCTTTTGACAAGCGATGTATATGGATAGTGCATGTTGTGAGAAAGTTAAGTGTCTTCACCACTCCTTTTCCTACTTATTAACCATATGATTGATTGATACGGCAGAATTAAACTCTATCATAGGTTTACGTGATTAATAGCCATTTGGCTTTTTAAGTGTTTTTAAATGTTGTCTTTGGTTTCATTTACAATAAACAATTATTTTCAGTGATCCCATTTTGCATGCCTTTACTTTATATTTTTACATGACTGCAATGGTGCTTTTAAACCTGATTAAATTGATACTGTTGGTTAAGAAACCAGCTATATGTTTCTTTAATATTAATCATCTGAAGTTTTCTACTAATTAGATATTGATGCAAAGGGGCTAGACAGTACACTGGATCTTCTCTTCGGTGTCTGTGATTCCCAAGTGAAATTTTAACAGCGTAGATAGGTCATTAACAGACTGGAGGAAAGAGAAGGGATCAAGGAATCATAGACAGGGAAGAGAAGACCCAGTGTACAATCCACTCCCATTGCACCAATATCTATTTAGAACAAAATTACAGGTGATGATTAAAATAGAACCACAAAGAGGATTTCTTCACAAAAGGTATAAGTCTAATTACTATTACAACATCATTGCAGTCATGTCTGTACCTCATATTACAAAATTGTGCTAACAGGATCTCTTTAATAACAAGACAAAAATCTTATTATAACTTGTTCGAATATGCTGAAACTGTGTATTTCAGGAAACTTTGACTAGAACATGATCCTCTGCAGATCAATCTTCTCATCTCTTGATACAATGCAATTTGAAGATAGTTTAAGCAGTTAAAAACAAATTCCAAAACTGTGTGGAAATTTTTTAGCTTGAATTTACAGTGTACTGCATCTATAAGATAATAGATTGTAGAAAGAATAAATGTATGATTCTTGTTTACTTACTGTTTGGAACAGGTTCATAATTAGTACATTGTTCCTTGACAGATAGAGAGATTATTAAAATACTTGGTTGCAAAAATATTGGAATACTGGAATGATTAGGCATTGCAATTATTTTGGACATTGCAATATAAGCACTTTCAACTTTTTGGCACGTAAAGTTTGTAATATCTCTTATTTTTTGTTTAAATATGATTTTATTGTGAAATGCTAGAGAACTATTTTTAACAATGTCTAATATTGCCAAGAGGTGCCCTTTAGACTTAACAGAAGTAAATTCAGCTGTCACAGAAACAATACGAATAGGACTGTGCAAATGCCAATTAAAAAGGGGCAGTGTTTACAGATACTTAGGAGCGTGGATATTCATTTTTAGCATAGCATACCATGTGGTACCTGCACTGCAAAGTCTATAGTTTTATTTAGTCAGGTGAAAATCAATTAGTATACCATGTCCATTTAGAGAAAAATTGTTGTTTGACTACATTAAGCCTGAAAAATTGAATGGAGTGTAAGTTTCAAGACAACTAGGGATTAGATTACCCATGGATGCTCAGGTTTCTGCGAAATTTTAGATAAAAGCTTGGTTCGGTCCTTGAGCTTGACCTGAACTTGGCTCTGAACCTCATATAAGTTAATGGGGACCCAAACTTCTGTGCTGTAAAATGGCTGTAAAATGGTCGTATTAAGAACTAGGGGGCTAGAGCAGGCCAAATGCCCTGCCAACAAATGTGAACAGGGAAATGACTTAATGGTGTTCTGTAACCATAGCAATCGTGGTTAAGGAAGAAGTAAATGAATAACATAAAAATTTTAAGAATACCTCCACAGAGGCTGATTTCCTAGCTTGCCACCATCAGAAGCATGATGGCCACGTCCTCATCCCCTATTTGATTCCCTCCTTTTTCTTTGCACCCCAGAGCAGTGCAGAGTATTGTACAGCTTGTATACAGCAAGAGAATGCCCTGCAGATTATTATAATGCCTGTTTTCACAGTTCCCTTACAGAGCCAACATTTCTGCTCCAGTAGTACTCTACAGCTGCTACAGTTGAAAAGCTAATTGATATCGAGCTGAGGGTCTGCCACAAGGCTTGGAAAAGTTCCCACACAGAGCAAGAATTTTAAGAGTTACCCTACAGAGCCTGTTTTCAGAGTTCATCAACACAACCAAAATTGGAAGACTTCCCCCGGGGCCGGCTGCTTTGCTCTTGCACCCTGATCCCTCTTTTACTGTGAAGCTGGGGTTTTGTGACCATCTACTCTTCCTCCAAACTGCACATGTTACATGGGTGGCCTTAACTCGATGTGGGGTGTAGAACCTAATCATCGAACACATCATCTTCCACCCACTCCTCACTCCTGACATCCTTGCTGGTCTGCACATTGCAGGAATTTGCAGCAGTTCCCACCTATGTTTCCTCATCATCAGAGAAGTGCTGCAGTGGTCTGATGACTGTGTGTATGAAACCCCAGCCAGCAGCATCATCTAAAAGCTTACGTGACAGCTGCATTACTTGGGACTTAGACTTCTTGGCTCATTTGCAAGGGGGTGGGGTGGAAAACAGATGCCCATGAGATGCAGTTGTAAACTCTAAGCTTTCAGTAGGGGATTAGGTGAATTACACACCAAAGGAACTGGATGCACTCTCAGCCATCCAATATAAAACCAACTCAACTTGTTTTTGCCTCACCATTCATGCAGCAGTATTTGGGCCTACAAAGTTCAGCAGAAAAGCATGTTTCCTGCATGCACTAGAGAAAGGTGTTTCATTGGGGCATGTAATCAAAGAAAAAGATTGATGGTATATCCTACCTTTCTAATGTGAACAGGTGCAAATTGAACATGAAACATAGTAAGAAAAAAGAGACAGTTGCACTCTGTAGTGCTAAGAGATGTGGCACAATTACTGCTAGAAAAAACATAAAAATTGAGATACTTATACACAAAAATAGCCAATTTTATGTGAGCCCAATAGCCAACAGCAAGGCGATCTCTTTTTGTTGTATCCCTGTAAAACTAATGCCTCTCTTTGGGTTAAAATAAATTACAATTTATGAGTGGACAGGAATGGAGATTTAAAATAGCCTAAGGCTGAAGAGCAGGAGTGTTCAATCAGAAGGCATGACCCTGTAATCTAAAAAAAGACTGATGGCACAATCCTACCTTTCTAATGTGAACTGGTGCAAACTGAATATGAAACATACTAACAAAACGGATACAGTTTGACTCTGTAGTTCTAAGATATATGTAACAATGAATATGGAAATATAGACATGCATTACTGCTATGAAAAAACATGCGACAATTGAGATACCACAAAAAATACCAGTTTTATGTCAGCCCAACAGCCATCGACAAGTGTTATGATTCAGAGACCGAGGAGGATCAAAAAATGCGGAAACACAAAAGGTAACAGAGTGGCTGGAACCTTAACGGACTGCAGACCTAATCCTGACACACAAATAGAAGTAGCCGTGGGACGAGTCTAAGATGACCTAGTTGTCTCGACACAGCTGGAGAACTAAATATTCTTACAGATAGAGATATAAGAAAGCTAATCTGCCTCAGAGCAGTCCCCAAAGATATAGATAGCTCCCCACATGTAAAGACTACATGATATAGAAAAAAAACAATACAAAGCTAGAAAAGACAGGTTCAGCAAAGGTGAGCCCCAAACTATCTTTATAGGAAAGGATAGGAAGGAGCACCGTCTGCAGCCGTAAAATCCTAATAAATACCAGCACGACAGATATGGAAAAACCCTGAGGCCAAACAGCCTCTCCCCCACTAGATCAGCACTCAGATGTTACTGGGATCAAAAAACACTAATATATATGAGGGACTGAATTAATATCAAGCATGACAAAACACATTACAGAATCATGGAGCTAAGTATTCAGACACTCCCAGCAGGGAATGATCCAATTCCACCAAGAACTCCACACAGACAAAATAGGAATGAAGCATAGTATCAAAGCAGAAAAAACAACAAGAAAGTGGAAACAATAAGCAGAAGCACAAGACCACTTATCTGAGAGGAGTTCTGGTAGTGAGCAGGGCTTGTTTCAGAATGTCCACACAGGATATCCATTGAGCACCGACAACAGGAGGAAACTGCTCAGTTATATAGTCCAATCAGAAATGCCTGATTGCCAGTCCTCCACAGGTGTGTGGCTTTCATTCCACAAATCAACTGCACCGCCAGCATTGACCACAAGAGGGAGCCCCAAACTGGAAAACGTATTCACAACAGACAAGGCAACCTTTTTTTTGGGTCGCTATCAAACTAATGCTTCTCTTTGGGTTGAAAAAAACCTGCAAATGAAGAATTAAAATAGCCTAACCCAAAAAGAGGCATAAGTTTGATAGTGACCCAACAAAAAGAGGTCATCTTGCCATTGGCTGTTGAGCTCACATAAAACTGGACATTTTTGTGTGCTAAGCATCTCAATGTTTACATGTTTTTCATAGCAGTAATGCATGTCTATATTCCCATATTCATTGTTACACATATCTTAGCACTACAGAGTGCAACTCTCTCATTTTTGTTACTATGTTTCATGTTCAGTTTGCACCAGTTCACATTAGGTAGGATGTGTCATCAGTAGTGATGGGTGATCCCCCCCGATGGTCGGGATCAGGAGCCTCGCTCGATCGTTTTGTAAAGATCGGTATCAGGATCGAGATAACACGATCTTGCCTCTGATCACCGATCTCAGGCTTTACAGTTATGGGATGGGGCGGGGGGGGCTGAAAAATAAAGAATATAATTAATAATAAACATTGTCATTATATTTTCAGGTCCCACGACGCATCCTGCAGATTCTGTCTCCTGGCCGCTTCTGCTTAATCATTGCTGTGCCCCCGGGTTAAAGCACCTTCCGTGATGTCATGGCCATGTGACCTGTCAGATGTGAATGTTGTATTACCTCGTTGGTTAAAGACTGGTCACATGACTATGACGTCTTCAAGGGTCCTGTTACCTTATTGTCACTGTGTGAGTGTCGCATCGCATCACGGTGCACAATCTCTCAACAGGAGCGAATCAACTGCATACATTTCCATGCAGCTGAGGCACTCCTGTCCAGAGAGCATCAGGCTTTGCGGAGTGATGCAATGTGATGCAACCAGCATACCCCATAAAATACGCCAACCATGCTCCCATGATGCCCATGAGCTGCATTGAGTGCCACACTGCTGTGAACATGGTTCCTTCTCCTTCTCATCTTCCAAAACTGTCCCTTGTACAGTGGGTTCAGAAAGGTGTCCCATAGGGATGATCGAATATCACAAATATTCGGCAATATTCGGCTTCACGAATATTCGACGAATAGGTCGCCACTATGTGAATATTCAATGCGCAATGCAAGTCTATGGGAAGCCCAAATAGTTGCTATTCAGTTGAATAGCGGCAACCTATTTGTCGAATATAGGCGTAGCCGAATATTTGAGGTATTCGATCATCCCTAGTGGCCAACCAGTAAAGGTTGTTGTTGGATAAAATGTTTATCACATGAGGGTCTTGCCACAGACACTTTTACATGAATTGTGCCATGTGGGCCAAGCTGCAAACAGACAAAGGTTCTGTGCATCAGTAGCACAGAAAAACAAGTCCTCTCCCTCCTTATCCTCATCATCATTACCTAATGTTGCCTCAGAATATTGGCTGGGCTGGATAGTATCACCCATTGGGAAATTTCGCTCCATAGCCAGATGCTGGGTACTCAAAGCTTCCTCTTTGAGATTATGCAGTGATTGTTTCAACAGATACAGCAGAGGGATGGTTAAGCTAACAATAGTGTGATCCCCACTCATGAGCATGGTGTAGTACTCAAAGTTCTCAAGAACCTCACACATGTCAGTGATCCACACTCACTCGACAGTTTTTATGTGTGGTTGCTGACTCTCAGTCTGACAGGCATGTTGGAGCTGGTATTCAGCTACTGCCTTCTGCTGCTCAGTAATCTTCGCCAACATATAGAATGTTGAGTTCCACCGCGTGGGCAGGTCAAACATGAGTCAGTGACTTTACAAATTCAAGCGCTTTTGCAGTACTGTAAGACCAGCAAAAGTGGTAGAGAAATGGTTTAAATGGTCACTAATACGGAGCACCTTCTCAAATGAACACGAGCCTAAATGTTGTATGTACACCAACTCATACTCCGGCTCACTTTTTGTTTTTTTTTCCTTCTCAAGCAGGTATGGCAAGTCAGGGTATGTTTTCATAAATTTCTAAACAACTAGATTCAGCACGTGAGCCATGCATGGAACATGTACCAGCTTGCCCACCGTTAAAACCGCCACCAAGTTACACCCATTATCGCAGACAACCAGACCGGGTTGGAGGTGCAGCAAGGAGAGCCACTCATTGGTCTGTTCTTTTACACCTTGCCAAAGCTCTGCTGCAATATGTGGTTTCTGACCTAAACAGATCAGCTTCAGCAGAGCGTGTTGCCGCTTTGCCGATGCACTGCTGCAAAGCTTCCTGCTTGGCAGTGATTGGGAGGATAATTCAGCAGAGGTTGAGTAGCAGGAGGAGGAGGGGAGATAGGAAGTGGCATATGATGAGGGGGAAATGCTGGTAGAAGTTGGGCCCGCTACTCTTGGAGTGAGTAGGATGTGTGATGTTACAGTCTTTGCTTTGTCCAAGCCTCCACCAGGTACAGCAAATTTGCCATGACAGATATGTATCGTCCCTGTCCACAACAACTTGTCTACATGTTTGTTCTTAGGTGGACCTTCCTGGTTACGGCATTGGTAAGAGCATGGTTGAGATTGTTTAACACGTGCTTGTGTAACATGATTACAGCCCACCAGGCAAAATAGTGCCAGCTGGGAACACTGCATCATGGGGCAGTTACAGCGAAGAGATCACAGAAATAATGTGTTCCCACAAGCCTAAATAGCAACATCTCCATGGCTAGCATTTTGGCAATGTGTGAATTTAGGTTTTGTACCTGTGGGTGCGTGACTGGGTATTTATGCTTCCTTTCCAAGCTCTCAGGCACGGACAACTAGACGTTTCGCTGGGACAAGGAAGAGGATGTGGTTGATGTTTGCTGTGTATATGCAATCACAGCTTGTGGGCAGGATGCATGAGCACCTGCTTCCTGGACAGCAGATTGTGATGGATGTAGCACTGGTGACATGGCAGTGGTTTGACCCACAGACACAAATTTGGTACCTTGGTGTTCTGCCCACCTACTGTCTGTCTGCAGTTTTCAACGTTATGTCTGGTCTCTATTTGAAAGTTCACTTTCCAAAACTGAACTGCTTCTATTCCCTCCATCTTCTAACCTCTCCTCTCTGTGTGTGGTACCACGATAATAACTCCTAGGCAGCAGGTTCGCTGTCTGGGGGTTATGCTCAACACCTATCTCTCCTTCACCTCCTATATACAATCTCTTGAATGCTCCTGTCGCTTGCACCTCAAGAACATTTCTAGAATCATCTCCTTTCTTAACATGGAAACTACAAAAACCCTCAGCGTGGCCCTCATCCACTCCAGCCTTGACGGCTGCAATTCTGTATTAATTGGTCTCCTCCTAACTAGACTCTCTCCTCTACAGTTCATCCTTAATACTGCAGCCAGGGTCACCTATCTGGCTAACTGTTACTCAGATGCTTCTGCTCTGTGCCAGTCATTGCACTGGCTGCCCATAGATCACAGGATCCAATTTAAATTGCTTGTTTCTTCAACAAAGTTCTCCACAGTGCGGCACCCCCCTACATCTCCATCCTCATCTCTGTCTATCACCCTAGCCATTCTTGCGCTCCGCAAATGACTCTCGACTAACATCCACACTAATCCAAACCTCCCAAGACCAATCCTCTGGAATGCTCTGACCCAAGAAACCATGACGAACCACAACTTACTCAGCTTCAGATGCTCAATAAAAACGTGGCCTATCACACTCCTTAATTGAATTAAATTCACATAGTCCCTCTATGACTTCTCACAACATAACTCACCATCAAACTCCAAAGCACCCAAATTATCTTGAAGATTGGCTGACTGGTTCAGGCAGCCTTTATCTATCCTTAATTTCTTTGAGATGGCTGGATTGTCATTGGAAATGAGCAGTGCACCTGTACCTTGTCCCCCTCACCTCATTATAGATGTAAGCTCTCATGAGAATGGTTGTCTTTTTTGCTATAATTATTGTATTTTCTATAACTGTTACTTGCTTGTATATGAGCCTATAAGGAAAGCTTTGAATAAAAACTGGCACATTTTAGAAAGAGACCCTGATTTAAAAAGTTGATATTAAAATTCAGAGCGCAGGGTGATTTGGGTCTCAATGATTGCAACGACCTTACATTGTTTTTGTAACATACCTTGTGATTGTACCCCTGTACCTTCTTGTTTTATGTGTACATAATTTTTAATGATATGTAAATTTTGATCCAATTGATTGCAAGCATTTCCTCATTTTTTATGTGGTAGTGACGTTATCTAAGTGCATTCCTTTATAAGGAGTAGTTTCCCGTCTCCACATGTGGACCAGTCAAAGCCTAATTTGTAGGCGAAACGGCCGTCATCCCTTGCAAGGAACCTGCACCTAGGTCTCCTCCTGCCTTTTAACCTGCGCATGTTCTAATAAAAGGATTTCGGCACAGCGGCTGAGTGCGGTCTGTTTCCCTTCTTGGACTCACTTGGAATCATCCTCTGTTTGTGGACGGGCACCCCGCATCCGAGAGACATTTTATGTTGGAGCTACACTCCTGGCACATGTGCGATACTGCAAGGTAACATTCAGTGGTGCAGGACCGCTCTCTTTATTTGTGTTCCCTAAAACCGTGGCCTATCACACTCCCTAATTGAATTAAATTCACATAGTCCCTCTATGACTTCTCACAACATAACTCACCATCAAACTCCACAGCACCCAAAATATCTTGAAGATTGGCTGACTGGTTCAGCCAGCCTTTATCTATCCTTAATATTTTTGAGATGGCTGCATTGTCATTGGAAATGAGCAGTGCACCTCTACCTTGTCCCCCACACCTCATTATAGATGTAAGCTCTCATGAGAATGGTTGTCTTTTTTGCTATAATTATTGTATTTTCTATAACTGTTACTTGCTTGTATATGAGCCTCTGAAATGCACAGAGCTGCGGAATATGTTGACACTATAGAAATAAAGATCATTATTATTATCATTATTACTACTGGGGTGCTTGGCTACCATGTGGTTCTGCATACTGGTGATGCTCAGGTTGCCTCTGCCCTGGCCTCTGCTCAACTTGGATAGCAGATGCTACAGATTATAATGTTTTTCTCTGAAGGGCTTTCAGAAAAAACTTCAAGACAGTGGCTGAACGCCCCCTTGCCCTGACTTTGGCCACAATGAGGGTGCTCTTCAGAACAGTTGACCCAGTTCTTAAGGGTGCTTTACACGCTGTGACATCGCTAGCGATAGCTAGCGATGTCGTGCACGATAGCACCCGCCCCTGTCGTCCGTGCGACATTTGGTGATTGCTATGATGCTAAACGCACCTCCCCCTTGAAGGAGGGATTGTTCGACGTCACTATGACCGCCGAACAATCCCTCCTTCAAGGGGGAGGTGCGTTTAGCATCATAGCGACCTCACTGCGGCGTCACTAAGCGGCCGCCCAATAGCAGAGGAGGGGAGGAGATGAGCGGCTGGAACATGCCGCCCACTTCCTTCCTTCATCATTGCCGGTGGACAGCAGGTAAGGAGATGTTCGTCATTCCTGCGGTGTCACATGTAGCGATGTGTGGTGCCGCAGGAACGACGAACAACCTTGCTACTGACCAGACAACGATTTTTGGTAAATGAACGACGTGTAACAGACCAACGATTTTTAACTCTTTTGCGAAGGTTTAAGGTCGCTCATAGGTGTCACATGCTGTGATGTCGCTAACGACGCTGGATGTGCGTCACAAACACCGTGACCCCGACGATATATCGTTAGCGATGTCGCAGCGTGTAAAGCACCCTTTACTCTGGGAAAACCACTACCTCTTGTTGCCTGTGTTGGTGATACATATCCATCTTCCTCTGTGATGCTGTGCTGGCTATGCATGTCAATTGACCAGGTCAGATCAGTTGACTCATCATTGACCTGACCACCTCATCTTCCATTTCATCTTCCTTCACAGTTGAGATTGTAGGCTGACCTGATTGAAACTGTGTGTCATCATCAGCAAATTATATTCCTCCAAGTGGCTTTCTTCTGGCCGTACGTTCTCAAATACTTGCGCGTCAACGCACACCACATCCTCACATCCGTCTTCAATACTGCACGGTGAGAGGATAGAGCCAACCAAAGGATATGTACAAAACATCCTCAGAGTGGCCCAGCTTGGGGTCATATGTCTATTGTGACATGGTGATGGGGGGAGGAAGGAGGACCAGGTTGAGGATTGGATGGGCCAGTTTTCTGTATATCCACAGTACACTCTGTGGTCATGGAAGATTTGTTGCTCCTTGAGAAATGCAAAGAAACCTTGTTGTCTGCCATCCAAGACAGATTCTGCTCTTTCTATTCTGGCTTACATACATGTTTATGTTCCAGACCGGGAAATTTGAGGAGGAGGAGGTGGGTAAAGCCCAATGCCACAATGGGCACCTTGTAAACTGCTGTGGAATATGTATTCCATCATCTGAGGCTAAATGAGAGAGGGACTGCCCAAATGTATAAGTAAGAGCAGTCCCTACCAAATGTATGTTACTGGGCTGCCTCAGGGCCCTCACCAAACTCAGCTTTGGTGACACCTGCAGGCCTTCTGAAAACGTGAATGGAGGGCTGCAGAATGACATTGAGGAGGAGGAGGAGGAGAGTAAAGTCCAATGCCACAATGGGCACATTGCAAACTGCTATGGAATATGTCTTCCATCATCTGAGCATCAATGGGGGAGGGACTGCCCAAATCTATAAGTAAGAGCAGTCCCTCCCAAACGTATGTTACTGGGCCACTTCAGAGCTCTCACCAAACTCAGCTTTTCTGACAGCTGCAGACCATCTAAAAACTTGGATGAGGGCTGAAAAATTACATGGAGGAGGAAGAGGAGGAGGAGGAAGAGGAAGAGGAGCGTAGAGCCCAACGTCGCAATGGGAACATTGTAACCTGTATGGAATATGTATTCCATCATCTGAGTCTCAATGGGGAAGGGACTGCCCAAAAGTATAAGTAAGAGCAGTCGCTCCCAAACGTACATTACTGGGCCACCATCAGGGCCCTCACCAAACTCAGGTTTCCTGACACTTGCAGGCTCTCTGAAAACTTAGATTGAGGGCCGCAGAATGACAAGGAGGAGGAGGGGGTAAAGCCCAACGCCACAATGGGCACATTGTAAACTGCTATGAAATATGTATTCCATCAGCTGATTCTCAATGGGGGAGGAACTGCCCAAATGTATAAGTAAGAGCAGTCCCTCCCAAGCGTACATTACTTGGCCACCTCAGGGCCCTCACCAAACTCAGGTTTCCTGACATCTGCAGTCCCTCTGCAAACTTGAATTGAGGGTCGCAAAATGATATGGAGGTGGAGGAGGCGGGTAAAGCCCAATGCCACAATGGGCCCATTGTAAACTGCTATGGAATATGTATTCCATCATCTGAGTCTCAATGGGGAAGGTACTGCCCAAATGTATAAGTAAAAGCAGTCAGTCATGATCCAGGACCGGCATTCCCCATTCCAGATTTTCCCAGACCCGTAATGGTCATGGCAGGGGTTAACTCCCATCAGCCTCGTTCTGGTTTCAGTAGACACTATATCTGGTCCCTGCACCTGCATTCCTGTGCTGGGTATAGTTATGCTTTACAGCTTGTGACTGGCTCTTGTGAGATTTCCTGTTTGATCTGACTCTTTGTTACCGTCCCCCGACCTGTACCCTCCCCCATTTGTCCGTCTGTCCCAGTTCTTGACTTCCCGCTCCTGCCTGTTGTTTACCCATCCTGGTTCATCCTCCTTCTCGTTTTTGTGTCTCCTCACCCTCCAGTCTTGTCTTCTGTTCCCTGTACCTTTGAGTTTCCCTCTGCATACCTGATCTCCTGGCATCTGACTACAGCTCTGCTTTCTCACCTGATTTTGATCCTCCCTTTGCAGTGATTTGACTTTTCTGGCTAGACCCTGACTGTTTCACCTCTCTGCTGCCACCTAATGGGGAGTCAGGGCCCTCCCAATTGTAAAAGTAAAAAAAGTCAAAAACACTACATGTGAACAAATGCTCAAAGGGACATTTTTTTTTCTCCAATTTATTTAGCCTTATATACAAGTGATTATGCAGATAAAGCTGCTGTTTCTTAACGTTATTGGCCTGTAAAATGCAATTTAGGTTAGGTTTTGTAGGTGTTCTTGTGCATCTGTAAAAGTGACATAATACTGTGACATTCTTATTCCCTGAATCCATATGCGAGTCAGACACGCATGCAGACATATTCTTCAGGCTCTCCCCATTCAGTTTCATCACTTTCCCATCCATTTCAGCCTTTTCCTCAGGCCCCCAGACCTCTTTGTTGGGTTCGGCAGAAAATTACTAATTTTTCCTATTGACTTGCATTGTATTCGCTATTTGGAACGAATACGCGAGTATTACAAAGTACTCGTTACGAGTATAGCGATTACGAATATTACAGTACTTGCTCATCTCTACTTGTGTCTGAAAAATGTTTGCCATGTATTTTAAATTTTTTAATGGATTTGTGGAGGGATTGCATTTTCTAAATATTTCTATTAATAAATAATGGACTTTTTAGGATGACCTAGCTGCTGGCATCCCTTATTATCCTCCTATTCTGATTTACTGCAGTGTCCATGTAGTGGATTTTTCCTACAGAAGGATTCCTCCCTTCATTTTTTTCCTATTTGTAAGTACAGCCTTGCTCTCTGGAATTAATTGAACTGGTTTGCTTTATATACCCAGATCTATATATTTATATATATACATTAAATATATATATATATATATATATATATACCGTTTTTTTTCGCTTTATAAGACGCACTTTTGTTCCCCCAAATTTTGGGGGAAAGTAGGGGGTGCGTCTTATAAACCGAATATACGGATTATATACTGCAGGGTCCAGGGGAGGTGGCGGCCGCTCTGGAGCGGTGCTGGGGGGGCTGGCAGAGGCTGGTAGAGGCTTGTGAAGCTGCAGGCGGCAGCGTTTGATCTCCTGCACCCGCTCATATAATATGCACAGCCGCTGTCCACCACTGTGGTGCTGAAACTACACCGCGGCGATGGGCTGGGGGAGCTGTGCATAATATATGTGCCTGTGCTCCCCTTTGATCACACATGCCCCCCTGTGTTAGCTATGGCCCCTATGCTGCTGCCTATAGTGAAATAATAAACTCTTTACTCACCTCCTCCAGCATGTCTGCCCGGACTCCCTCCTGCTGCTGTAATCAGGCACGCAGAGATGTCACACTGCTGTGCCGATCACATGACCGGGACCGTGAACCAGGAAATGCAGGAGGCCGGAGCTCAACCTCAAGGAGGGGTATACGAGGGAGCACAGTGCTGGAGAACCAGGAAATGCAGGAGGCCAGAGCTCAACCCCGAGGAGAGGTACACGAGGGAGCACAGTGCTGGAGAACCAGGAAATGCAGGAGGCCGGAGCTCAACCCCGAGGAGGGGTACACAAGGGAGCACAGTGCTGGTGCAGGTAAGGAAAGAGTTAATTTCCTAAAAGCAGCAGCATGGGGCCGTGTGTGCCAGCCACAAGGGGCAGCGTGTGTGCCAGCCACAGGGGGTAGCGTGTGTGCCAGCCACAGGGGGCAGCATGAGTGCCAGCCACAGGGGGCAGCGTGTGTGCCAGCCACAGGGGGCCAGTGTGTGCCAGCCACAGGGGGCAGCATGTGTGCCAGCAACAGGTGGAAGCGTGTGTGCCAGTCACAGGGAGCAGCATGTGTGCCAGCCAGAGAGGGCAGCGTGTGTGCTAGCCACAGGGAGCAGCGTGTGTGCCAGCCACAGGGGGCAGCATGTGTGCCAGCCACAGGGGGCAGCGTGTGTGCCAGCCACAGGGGGCCAGTGTGTGCCAGCCACATGGGGCCAGTGTGTGCCAGCCACAGGGGGCCAGTGTGTGCCAGCCACAGGGGGCCATGTGCCAGCCATAGGGGCTGTGTGCCAGCCATAGGGGCTGTGTGCCAGCAATAGGGGACATGTTGCATCACTGGCGGACGTGTGCCAGCACAAGGGGGCTATATTCAATATAAGGTGGCCATATTCAGATTAAGGGGCTATTTTTAGGATGGGGGGGCTATGAGGGACATATACTCTATATGATTTGTTAGACGGACACTGGCATTATAAGACGGACCCCATTTATTAAAAAAAATTCTCTATTCCTTCACCAAATTTGGGGGTGCGTCTTATAATCCGGTGCGTCTTATAAAGCGAAAAATACGGTATATATAGATGCACTATACATTTGCTGATCACTTAATCATCATGATGCAACCCCCCACAGTCTCTTTTATGATGGCAGATACCACTAGCATTATGAGAGATGAGAAAAATTATGCCTTTAGATGCAGTAAAGCAGATTTAATTTTCTCCATGACAGGGCCAGATAGCTTACAACAATTCAGTGAAATGGAAAGTAACATGCATTTTTTGGAAAACCTGTAGATTAAAGAGTTTAAAGGCCGCTTTACACACTGCGATCTTGCTAGAGAGATCGCTAGCGTACATACCCGCTCCCATCGTTTGTGCGTCACGGGCAAATTGCTGACTGTGGCGCACAAAATTGCGCGGACCTGTCACACTACTTACCTGCCTAGCGACGTCGCTGTGACCGGTGAACTGCCTTTTTTCTAAGGGGGGCGGTTCATTTGGCATCACAGCGACGTCACTAAGCGGCCGCCCAATAGAAGCGGAGGGGCGGAAATGAGCGGGACGGACATCCCGCCGACCTCCTTCCTTCCTCATTGCCGGCGGCCGCTGGTAAGGTGAGGTTCCTCATTCCTGCAGTGTCACACATAGCGATGTGTGCTGCCGCAGAAACGACGAACAACATCATGCCTGCAGCAGCAACGATAATTGAGAATAGGGGGGCATGTCACCGATTAGCAATTTTGAACATTTTTGCGACGATTCAAAATCGTTCATAGGTGTCACACGCAACAACATTGCTAACGCGGCCGGATGTGCGTCACAAATTCCGTGACCCCCAACGACATCGCTTTAGCGATGACGTAGCGTATAAAGGGGCCTTTAAACATGGTAAGACAGCACTACACTTAGCTCTTATGTGGAATTGCAGATTCCATGTGGTCACTGGATTAAAAAAATTGCAACCACTATTTTCTCACCGAAATTTGCTAAGGAGTGATGGGAAATTTTGAATAACTGCTACTTTCATCTTATTCAACTTATAAATAAATATGAAGAATAATCACTGAAATCTATTAAGGAAGACATTTTCAGTATCAAAGATCTGTTATGAAAATATGAATTTTCCAAATAATATGATTGGAACACAGCCACTAATAATAATATTGCAAAAATGGAGAAACATATTATTCTGTAAAAAGAGCTAAGTTTGATCGTGATCATTTGGTCTATATTAGGAATTACATTTTTACTCGGGAGGGAAACCATAGAAAATCTACTTTAATGTCCAGATCAATCTTGAAATAGAATAGTAAAAGGCTTAATTGTATGGTCACTTCCAGAAGAGTTAGCTTTACTGATACTGACACCTCTTTGGAAAATATAGATGACAATTCTTCAGACAATATTTCTGACATATCATCAGATAAACCCCAATACAATCGAAGAGATTTTATATATAATGAGGGACATTCAAAGCCTCATCCGGAGGACATTTTATCATTGTCAGAAAAAGAGGAAGGGAAGGTGAAGGAAGAATAAAATGTTATCTACAGCACCAAAGAAAACATTAGAGAAGGAAGTTATCAGCCTATCCAATTATATTTTAACTGAAGCTCCAACTCCTTTCCAAGGGTCTTACTTTTTTTATCTACCAACGACCTTAATGTATATAATACCTTACTTGATGTCAATAACTTTGTTAGAGCTCTCACTTTACATACACATTTCATGGATAATACGCCTCAGGACAATACTGAATCAACTACACATGCAGAACCACCTGCCTTCATAATTAAACATAAAAGTACATTTGAAGAACAATGTTCTGTATCTATATTAACCCCTAATGACCAGGCAGTTTTTGTTTTTGCACTTTCGTTTTATCCTCCCCTTATTCCAAGAACCAAAACTTAGTTATGTTTCCACTTATATAGATATGTGAGGGCTTATTTTTTTAAAGGAAATTTTGTAATTTTGAATGTCACAATCTATTTTGTTATATGATGTAATGTTGAGCAGGAAGAACATTGGTAAACAGGAAAAACATTCCAAATGTGATGAAATCTAGACACACTCGATCAATGGGCTGAGGCAAACAGAATTATGTTTAACAGGGACAAATGCAAAGTCCTACATCTGGGTAAAAGAAATGTTAAAGGCATATAGAGTATGGGAAGAATAGAACTAAGGGATAGCGCCGGGGAAAAGGACTTAGGCATAATAGTAGATCCCAGATTTAACATGAGCCAACAAAGTGGAGCTGCAGCTCAAAAAGCCAGCAAAATTCTGGGATGTATCAAGAAAGCATTAAATCTAGATCAAGAGAGGTAATTATTCCCCTATACTCTGCCCTGGTCAGACTACACCTGGAATACTATTTACAGTTCTGGGTGCCCCACTTTAGGAAAGACATCGATATATTGGAGCAAGTCCAGAGAAGATCAACCAAGATGGTAAAGGTCTGCAAACAATGTCCTATGAAGACTGGCTAAAAGAACTAGGAATGTTTAGTTTGCCAAAGAGAAGGCTGAGAGGAGACTTAATAGAGGGCTACAAATATCTGAAAGGTAGTCACAATGCAAAGGAAACAACCCTATTCTCATTAGGACAAGGAAGTACAAGAAGCAATGTATGAAAATAAAAGGAAGGAGATTCAGATTAGACATTAGGAAAAACTTTGAGGGCAGTGAGGGCATTCATAATATGGAACAGGCCATCGCGGGAGGCGGTGAGCTCTAAATCAATGGAAATCTTCAAGTAGAAGCTGGATAAACATAGCTGGGATGATTTAGGAAAACCTGCACTTGCAGGGGGTTGTGTTATGATTCAGGGATCGAGGAGTATAAAAAAATGCGGAAACCAAAAAAGTAACCAGAGGGGCTGGAAACTTAACGGACTGCAGACCTAATCCTGACACATAACTAGAAGGAGCCGTGGGACGAGCCTACGATGACCTAGTCGTCTCGACACAGCTGGAGAACTAAATAGTCTTACAGATAGAAATATAAGAAAAGCTAATCTGCCTCGGAGCAATCCCCAAAGATATAGATAGCCCACACATGTAAAGACTATGGTGATACAGGAAAACACAATACAAAGCTAGAAAACAGATACAGCAAAGATGAGGCCCAAATTGTCTTTATACGAAAGGATAGGAAAGAGCACTGTCTGCAGCCGTAAAAACTCTAAAAAATCTCAGCACGCCTGACATGGAAAAATCCTGAGACCACACGGCCTCTCCCGCACTATATCAGTACTCTGATGTTACTGGGATCAAAAAACACTAATATAGATGACGGACTGAATTTAACACCAATCATGACAAAACAAAACACATTGCAGAATCATGGAGCTAAATATACAGACACTCCCAGCAGGGAATAATCCAATTCCACCAGGAACTCAGCACAGGCAAAATAGGAATAAAGCAATAGTATCAAAACAAAAAAAACAACAAGAAAGTGGAAACAATAAGCAGAGGTACAAAGACCAACTTATCTTGAGAGGAGTTCTGTAGGAAGCAGGGCTGGTTTCAGAATCTCCTTAATACACAGGGAATCAATTTAGCACCGTCAAGTAGCTAATGATGTTCTTGATATTATTTTGAGATGTATATTATGTTTTGATCACCTGTTATACTTTACATTGTTGTTGTGGGAGTCAATATCTGTAAGTCTTGCGTTTTTTTTCTTGTAATGCTGTTTAGTGATCGGATTAATTTAGTTTATCTTTTGATAGAGTGGACATTTCTTAATGCAAGGATACCAAATATAAGTCTTTTTTAATTGTTTTATTTTCAATAGGGCAAACGGGGGTGATTTCAACTTCTGTGTTTGTTTTTTTCAGATTTTTTAAAAAAATGTAACACTTTTTTCTTTTTAGTGTTTTTACTTAGTCCCTTTATGCGACTTGAAGTTTTAATCATTTGTTCATTTCTACTATACAAAGTAGTGCATTACAGTAAAATCATCATGACATACATATCAGCTGACTCCTGGCTGTCATGACAACTTATCAGTGCCCCTCGATCACGTCATGGGAGCAATAATGGAAGCAGGGAATTGCGCATATTAAATCCCACTGTCAAAAAATTAACAGCAAGATTTAACTGGTTAACAGCCGAGGGTGTTAGAGGCACATGTTGGCTAATGGTCAGTCAATATGTGCAGGGAAAGATGCAGGATCAGCATATGAGCCCACATTAAGGCAAGGGAGATGACTGATGACAGGCATCATACATTGTTAAAGGGTTAAGAACTTTAGCGACTGATTCTATTTAATAAACAGACAATTACAACTATTTGTTCATTATAAAAAACAATGCTATCATCCGGTCACTTCTAGACTTCCCATTTTAGACACTTTTCAGGAAATGAATGAATAGCAGCCATTCACCTTGAAATACAATCAGAATGAAAACCGTAAACCATATAACAATACGAAATTGGAACCAATAGCCCTAAAGGAGCTGAAAACAATGATGACTTTCTTATTAGAAAATCAGACAATTGAGGCTAAATTGTTCTAATGGATGTGGTTCTCTTTGAAAAATGTAATATGTTGATGTTGAATGATACTACTTTTAACCGCAGATTGAGACATTATCTGAAGGAGTTGTTATAGGAGCATCAAATAAAAAACTGTCAAAAAACTTGCTTTTTGAATTTCTTAACCCCTTCCCCACAGCGATTTTCCCTTTTTTCTGGGTTTTTTTTTGCTATATAGGGACTTACCTTTTGTGGGACAAGTTGTACTTTTAAATGAAACCATGAGTTTTACCATATAATGTACTGAAAAATTCCAAAAAAATTCCAAGTGCGGAAAACTTGCAAAAAAAGTGTGATTGCTCAATTGTTTTTGGGATACTTTATTCCCCGTGTTCACTATATGGTAAAACTGATGTGTTGGTGTTATGCCTCAGGTCGGTACAAGCTCTTAGACACCAAACATGTATAGGTTTACTTTTATCTAAGGAATTGAGAAAAAAAGAAGTTTGGCCATAAAAAGTGGTACACTTTTTGTGCCATATTCTAACACCCATAGTGTTTTCATTTTTTGGGATCTGGAGCTCAGAAATAACTTATTTTTTGTGTCTCGAGCTGACATTTTTAACGGTACCATTTTTGCGCAGATGCCTGTCATTGCATTTTGCGTAAAATTTGGAATTTTTTTGCCGCTACTCCATTTACCAATGAGATTAATTGATTTTATATTTTGATAGATCAGGCATTTCTGAACTCAGCAATACTAAATATGTGTATATTTTTTATTTTTTTAACCCTTTAATTTTCAATGGGGTGAATTGAGGGTGATTTCAACTTTTAGGTTTTTTTATTTCTTTTATTTTTTTAAACTCTTTTTAACTTTTTTATTTTACTAGTCCCCTTTAAGGGGCTATAAGGATCAGCAGTCTGATCACTTGTTCATTTCTGTAAACCACAGCTGCACAGTTCTGATCTGCTGAAATGCTGCTCTCTTATTGCAGACGGCGATCTTCTGGCTGTAAGAGGAATTGAGTCATGATAGCTATCAGAGTCATCACATGACCTTGTGCTACCATGGAAACCATCGGCTCCACGTGATCATGTCACGTGACATTCAACAGCAGCGGGTGAGTGTGTGTTTACCGCATTGAGCATTTACATCACACTGTCATATTTTGACAGCATGATATAAGGGGTTAACAGGAGCGAGTGGATCGCAGATCCACCCACACCTGCAAGGCACCCATGTCAGCTGTTCAAATCAGCTGACATGTGCAGGACTCACCGTCGCCACACCACCGCAGCCGGCGGTGATTCCCCTGACATGAGCCATGACGTATCCAGTGTGTCATGGGTCGTGAAGAGGTTAATACTCCTATAATTTATTGCCTACCAAAATCTCACAAAAATGTATTTCCTCCTCTGCTCAGACAGTGTCAGGGAGTTTTGGTAAACAGCTGAGTCGATAAGTATTTAAAACCACTTATTGCAGATTCACCAATAAATAAATAAATTTTAAAACCAACAGTTTTCTACCTATGACAATAGGTAACCTGACCTCAGGCGACCAAATTGAAATTAGTGATCTCATCTCAGGTGAGGTCACTGAGTTCACAGACCTAATGTCACTCTAGGTACAGGGAAGTATCCAGCATATGGTGAAAGGGAAGGGAAACCTGTGTCTTGGGAAGGGGAAGATAGTGACCCCTGACCAAATCTACCACTGTGCCCTAGGTTCTCTTACCACCCTGGATAGGTTTCGCACCTATGCGCCCTGCAGGATACTTGACCCTAGGCTTACTCTGTATCTAGGCACTGGGTAGGAAGCAGGTGGCATGAGCTCTTCATCAACCCCTCTGGGCGCTAAAGGACACACAGGGATAACAAACAAAGGAAGGAAATAACTTATCTCCAAATGCTCAGAAAGAAGAACTGCAAACAACCAGGTTACACAAAAATTATGTGAGCCAACTGCTTGCACTGAAGACTTGTAAATGGTATAGGACGTATAACTAGCACTGGGAAAATGAGGGTTTCTATAGACACCAAAGAAATGCTGATGAAAAGAAGCTGAAAGGGTGAAGAACTCTGTGGGGTCCTAAAGTGAAAGGGATAAAAATAAAGCAGAGGAGATATATAGAATACCAAATACATCAAGTAGGAATAATAGAACATCAGGGAGCAGTTTGGGGAGCCAAACACTGTGATCTTCTTTAGCCGGACACCACAAGACTGTCACCCGAGACACACCAATGACACCTGCATTTTCACTCAGAAAACCGTGTTTTTTTGCCAAGAGATGCAGATTTGATGCTGAAATCTATTCACCATATTACTGCACCAAATCTGCATCATCTGGCAAAAAATTGCAGTTTTGATGTGATAGTGATGTGATTTTATTTACCAAGAGAATGCAGATTTTTTGTAAAAAGGTAAGCACCAAATCTGCATCTCTTTGCTGAAAAATGAACAAAAATAGTTTTGACACTGTTTTGGTGCTGATATGTGTGCACCAGATTTCAGCACCAAATTTTCTTCCCCTGCCAGAAAACCACCCCGAAACGCATCAAAATAATTTTGGTGCATTTTTTGGGCCAAGAGATGCAGATTTGCAGCTAAAATTTATCCACCATATTCCTGCACAAATTCTGCATCTCCTGGAAAAAATGCATCAAAACTGCATCATAACACATGTGGTTTTGTTGCCATTTTTTTTTGCCAAGAGATGCAGATTTAGTGCAGGAATGTGGTGTATAAATTTCAGCATCAAATCTGTATCTCTTGGATAAAAAAAACACAAAAACTGTTTTGAATCTGTTTTGCTGTGATTTTATGTCAGGAGATGCATGCTTGGTGCAGAAATCTGGCTCAGATATTTTAACACCAAATTTGCATGTCCTGGCAGAAAATCACACTGAGATGGTGTAAAAACTGTTTTTATGCATTTTTTGGCAAAGAGATGCAAATTTGATACTGAAATCTTTCATATTCCTGCACCAAATCTGCATTTACTAGCAATAAAATTGCATTGCTATCACATAAAAATCTCATCATGTTTTAATGCATTTTTTTTGCCAGAAGATGCAAATTAGGTGCAAGAATATGGTGTAAAAATTTCAGCACCAAACCTGCATCTTGTGGCAAAAAAAATGCAGTTTTATGTCAGTAGATGCAGATCTGTGAACTCACCTGAGCAGAGGTCACAGAGTTTAATGAGGTCACCAGAGGTCAAGTTACTTGTGGTCATAGGTGGGGTACCATGGGAATCTCCAGCTATGACCTCTGTGTGACATGACCGCTCATTGCTGCTGCTCAGTCATTCTGTGCCTGAAGCCACAGCATGCAGACATGATCCGTGACCACGCACTGTCACTTCAGTTTGTTGCAGAGCTGGAGTCATCATGGCACCTCATGTGGATTACATCGGAATTAGATGTTTTGGGGTTAATAAGTTGGAGAAAGACGGTTGTTTTGTATTATATTTCAAATAAAGGATTTTTTTGGTGTTTGTGTTTTATTTCTTTTCCCTTACAGATTAGTAATGGGGGGACTCTTAGACCCTACCCATTACTAATCTAGGGTTTAGTGGCAGCTCTGAGTTGTCATTAACCCCATATATTACCCCGACTGTCACCACACCATGAAAATTAGGGTGAGCTGAGTACATTTCCAGAATTGTCGCATCTAATAGATGTGACAATTCCGGGCAGCTGCAGGCTTCTATTTTTAAGCTGGGGGTTCAATAACCATGGGTCTCTCCAGCCTGAGAATAACAGCCCCTGTCAGCTTTATCATGGCTGGGTATCAAAAGTGGGGGGACCGCACACCTTTTTTTTAAAAATTATTTATTTAAATTATTAGGGTCCCTCTTATTTTGATACAGCAGCAAGATAAGCACACAACTGGGGGCTACAGCCTATAGCCATGCATTTTATCTGTGCTGGGTATCAAAATATGGGGGGACCCTATGCCAATTTATCTTTTTTTTACACAGCAATTGGGATACACACAGTGTCTGTGATTAGTTGCAGTCAGACACACTGTCACACAAGGTGGGGGTGCAGTATGACTGCAGCTAATCCCAGATTCTGGGACTGTCAGTGGGAGGGAAGCAGTGCATATGAATGAGGTTACCGTAGTTAGAGGCTTCAGAAGCAGTGTTACAGTCCTGTGGGAGATTGGTATGTATAATGCACTTGCTCTAATCCCCCATCCCATCAACCTCCATTTTAATGTGCCAGATTCCATTCCCCAGAGACTTATAAGGAGACCAGCATCTGGCCAGATATTCGGGATCAATTCTGGTCCAGAACCTGGTTGTTTTTTTTAAACCCAGTTGGACCCGCCAATTCCTCCTATCTGTAGGTCTGCTCATCAATACTCACGATAGTAAAATCAAAGTAATACTTGTGTCCAAGTAATACTGAGGCAAATCATTTGAAAGGTATTTATGAAAAGTATTATTTTATCTGTAATCACTTTTTTTTTCTTTTCCCACTGGTAGAGATTCATGGATAAGGCAAAATTCAAAATTGCATTATTTACCGGGAAATCTTATGCCCGATATTACGCATAGGGTTCTCTCCAGATCCTAAAGCTTAATATCCGTACTATTTAAAAAAAAAAATAATAAATAAAAAATCCTCACATCACCTTAACTATGTGATGCCATATTAACGTTTAGATAAATGGCAGTCAGAGGTCGCCAATTTGCTAAATCCATTTTGAAGGGAAATAGAAAAAAAAATCTGCATTTTGGTGCATGCAGATTTTTTAACATTCGTGTATAATTCATATCCACTTCACTCTATTTGCTGATCTCTAGTCAGGAATGTTTGATCCTCTTTAAAATACAGTGATACCTTGGATTACAAGCGTAAATGGTTCCGAGAGTGTGCTCTTAAACCAAATTACTCTTATATCAAAGCAAATTTTCCCATAGGAAATAATCGAAATACAGAAAATTTATTCCACAACCCAAAAATATTTACTGTATTTATACAAACTTATTACAGTAATGCACAATAATGTACTGTATTCATATAAAATTATTACAGTACACTAATGCAAAATACTGTACAGTACAGTAAAAAACTGCACTTTAGCTTACAATAAAATTATTGGTGTGCAAGAGGTACAGTATAAGCAATGTGCTGCACTGGTTAGCAGAAAGAAAGTACAGTACTGTATCCACAAATGCAAATTGATAAACATAGACATGCTATATGTTATATACTGTACTGAATACAGTATATAGTACATATGTACAGAAAGTTACCTCCAGAGCAGGTCAGAGTGCGGTGAACGGACCAAACTGGAAGTGTGCATGGTCAGTATTTGCTCTTCTTGCAAAGCATTGCTCTTGAACCAAGTTACAAATTTTGTAAAAAGCTAGTATTTTTGCTTGTCATGCAAAACACTCTCAAACCAAGTTACTCTTAATCCAAAGTTCCACTGCAGTAAAGTAATTTACTATCAGTGACAATTTTAACATTATTTTTTAAAAACATCTTTTGTGGCTAAATGTAAATTGCTCCACCTCTAATGTCATACACTTGACTTGGCTGGCTTGCACATTCTTCTACTAACCAAGCAATTGCAAACACCATACAGTATGGGAGATATAGTCTCTTATTACAGGAAACTGACAAACCAAAGTTTTATCTTGTAAACAAACAGGCAGGCACAGGAAGATTCTTCACAATCAGTAAAAGTGTCAAAAGAATGAAAAATGTATTTGGGGGTCTTTGCTAGTGCATATACAATGCAGTACAAGCTTTTTCAAAGATTGACAAAAGTGTTGAAAAACCCCTTGAGTCAGAAATGCTTTTTCGGCTGTGAAACTGGAAGATTTTATGCTTAGATCTTGCAGTATGTTATGAGCTTTGCTATTCATTTCAGCAAGGCATAATCTTTAGCAACCTTAAGATTTGCTAGATATATATTAAGTGTCTCTTTATATTGAATACATTTTCCACCTTTAAAATGTTCTAAAACTTCTAGATTACGGTTCATTAGCCTCTTTGTATTTCTGGGAAGGAGCTGCATGACCAATAGAATATTTTATATCACAACTATTTTTAATTTCCATTTATGAACCATAGTATAAAATCCGTAAGTACCTACAGCACTTGACTCTTTCATTACTCATATTCCATACATTTTAATTATTTTATATTACCCTTTTGCAGCGGTGAAGGGGTCTTTAACACAAGGAGTATGATTTCAGCATATTTTTCTGAAAATTCAATTTAGATAAAGTATAGTAAAAGGGACATTTTATAGTATAGTTCAAGTACTGGATAATAAAAAACATTTTCAACTATGCTTTAATGTAGCCAGAAGTTTAAAACAATTGTAAATTCTTGGGTGAAACAAATGCATCATAATGTGAATAATCATACGCAAGTTTATATTATTAACTAGGGAAGTAAGATAAGTGGGCAACACGTCACACTAAAAATTGGATTAACAATGCTTTTTTATAAATTCTGAGCAACCCTTAATAAAACTGTGCAACAAATAATCTATTTTTAATGAGCTATAAAGAAATAATGTAGTTATTGAACATTTATTTTCAAACCTCTCTCATTTTTAGCACAATATTGGAAGGGAAGAAGAATGAGGCTATGAAGAATGTTAAATGAATAATGTTAAACTAATTTTAGTAAAACAAAAATATTGTGGCAAGGTCAAACTTTACATTTTAAGACAGATATAGCATAGCAATACAATTTGCTAAGCAAGCTAAAATTATAAAACAACATAAGAATATTATAATACTCAAACAAAACAATACATCAGCAATCTGTAAGTGCCAGAATATATGCAAACAGTGGGTATATGAAATTTGGTCTCTATTACTGCTACAGTGCATAAAATATACTTATAAATTGAAGTACGTAGCCATCAGCCAATTCATGTGAGTCTATCAACCACGACAATGTTGTGAATAAACACAGCACTTCTGTGTGGTAGGGCCTCAAGTAAGATCCAGTCCCGTATGTAGCAAAGAGCAAATACTTGGCACTCAAATAGTTGAAGAAACTAGTATTTTATTGAGTAAGCTTGACCAGATACAGCAGACATTTCGGTGTATCATAGACCTTTATCAGTGTTAGTGTAGACGGTCTGCTCAGCTTGTGAGTGAAAGTAGCACAGCTGAAGCTTAAGCCTGCTTTACACGTTGCAATTTCGCATACGATATCGTATGCGATTTGCAATGCCACCATCGTATGTGCAGCACGTTCAATTTGTTGAACGTGCCGCACAAACAATTAACCCCCGTCACACATACTTACCCTCCATACGACCTCGATGTGGGCAGCGAACGTCCACTTCCTGGAGTGGGTGGGACGTTTGGCGTCACATCGACGTCACGCGGCAGCCGGCCAATAGAAGCGGAGGGGCGGAGATGAGCGGGATGTAAACATCCCGCCCACCTCCTTCCTTCCGCATTGTGGGCCGGGAGCCGCAGGAGGCAGGTGAGATCTGTTCATCGTTCTCAGGGTGTCACACACTGCGATGTGTGCTACCCCAGGTACGATGAACAATCTGATGTTCAATTCGTCAGGAATGAACGACGTGCATGCGATGAACGGTTTTTCTTTCAATCGCAATTGCACATCGCTGTCACACGCTACAACATACCTTACGATGCCGGATGTGCGTCACTTACGACGTGACCCCGCCGACACATCATAAGATATCTTGTAGCGTGTAAAGCAGGCTTTACGATATCCACCTCTGTGTAGCAAAAGTGAACACTGTGAGCTACACCAGCGCTACTGTCACTCACAAGCTGAGCAGACGTCTACACTGCACACTGATAAAGGTCTATGTTAGGCCGGAATGTCTGCTGTATATGGTGAAGCTTACTCAATAAAACAGCAGTTTCTTCAACTATTTGAGTGCAAAGTATTGGCTCTTTGCTATCAACCATGACAAGGCATACATTTTCCTAATGGAGCCCTAAACGTATTACTTAATTAACATGCTTCTTGAAGGTGATGTCTGTCAGATTTGCTTTATTCTGTTAGGAGGTGCTAGTCTTTTCTATCTTAGAGGAAGGGGGTAATATTATAATAGTCCTTATAGTTGGTTTTTTGTATTTTGTTTAACCCTTTTATGACATCATGAGTCATTTTTCTGCCTTTGATGTGGGCTTGTACTCCGAGCCTCATATTTCCCTGCAGATGAAGGGTGAATCAATAAGCCTTCATCTGCCTCTAACAGCCACAGGTGGAGTGGTGCATTTAAGATGTGCTGGAAGGGGCTTCTGATCCCTCAATCCTAGTCTTCTGATCCCTCATTGGTTTGCCTGCGATGCAATTACAGGACGCCGATGAGTTATCATCACAGCCAGGGGTCTGTCATCACAGTACTCCTGTGGAAATCAGTCCATGGCCAGCGTTCATAGGAAACTGTGATTTCTTCTATATATAGCAATTCTGCAAAACACTCCCCTTTTACCACATTAAGAAATAAAAAATGAAATAAAAAATACAGGTTTGGTCTCACTGCATTCGTAAAATGTCCGATCTATGAAAATCTATATAAATTAATCCAATCGGTAAAGACTGTAATAAGAGAAAAATCAAAATGCTACAATTGCAGTTTTTAAGCCACTACAACAAAAGACAAAACATAATACCAGGCGATCAAAAAATTGTGTATACCGCAAAGTAATATCAATAATAACAGCAACACAGGGTGCAAAAAAAAAACCCTCACACAGCCCCAGATGCCAAAAATTGAAAACATTACGCTTCTCAAAAAGTCATGACATGAGCAAGATTTTTTTTCTAGATTTCTTCATTTTTTTTCACCACCTAAACAAAACAAAAACTATGCATGTTTGAGGTCCACTAGTGATGGGGAATAGTAACTATTTGTGTTCTATGTAACGAATCCCAAAGTTCTACTATGGTATTCTTCATGAATAACAAACCTAATACAAGTCAGTGGGTAAAATTTTTCTTGTAATGATAAATACTGGGATAGTACTCTGCATTCGGTAAGCATTATCCGAACAGTTACTATTTGCCCATCACTAATATTTATGTAATCTTACTGACCTTGAGAATCATACTGCAAGGGCAGTTTATTTGTGGCAAAATGAATGCTGTAAATAAACCCAACCAAAAAACAGTTGCAGAATTTCCCTTTAGTTGCTTTTTCACCAACTTGGAACTTTTTTTGTTGCTAATTATTACATCATATTATAAAATGAATGGTATTATTCAAAAGTACAACTCATGCCACCAATAGATAAGCCTTCCCATGGTTATATCAACAGAAAAATAAAAAAGTTATGGTACTAGGAATAACAGGAGGAACTAAAGTGCAAAAAGGAAAAATCTCAGGGTTTGAAGGGGTTAAGAAGGTAGATACAAATCATTTCAAATATCATACATAACAGTTTTGTGGTTATCACACGGTACGATCTATCGTGCGATCGCATGAGCGATCGTACCCGCCCCTGTCGTTTGTGCGTCACGGGCAAATCGCTGCCCGTGTCGCACAAAGTCGTTAAACCGCCGTCACATGTACTTATCTGCTGAGTGACCTTGCTGTGGGTGGCGAACGTCCTCTTCCTGAAGAGGGAGGGAAGTTTGGCGTCACAGCGACGTCACACAGCCACCAGCCAATATAAGCGGAGGGGCGGAGATGAGTGGGACGTAAACATCCCGCCCATCTCCTTCCTTCCACATAGCCGGTGGGTGCCGCGGGACGCAGGTAAGCTGTGTTCATCGTTCCCGGGGTGTAACACGGAGTGATGTGTGCTGCCCGGGGATGATGAACAACCGGCGCCCGGAAAAATAAACAATTTTTTAAAAATAAGCGACGTGTACACGACTCACGATTTGTGACCGATTCAGCATCGCTCGGAGGTGTCACACAAACCGACGTCGCAAACAATGCTGTATGTGCGTCACGTAAACCGTGACCCCGACGATGCAGCGCACGATAGCTCGTCTCGTGTGACGCCCACATTAGTCTTTCAGAAAAAGAGATCATGCCACACAACATCACAAATCATTCTGAAAGGTATCTTTCCAGGCAAAAAAAAAATCAATCAGGGCTAATAAAATAATGGGATGTATTAAAAGAGGTATAAGTGTTCATGAAAAAAATATAGTTCTACCTCTGTACAAGTCACTAGTGCGACCGCACTTAGAATACTGTGTACAATTCTGGTCACCGATATATAAGAAGGACATAGCTGAACTGGAGAGGGTGCAGAGAAGAGCGACCAAGATTATTAGAGGAATGGGGGGGCTGCAATACGAAGACAGGTTATTAAACTTGGGGTTATTTAGTTTGGAAAAACGAAGGCTTAGGGGAGATCTAATCACAATGTATAAATATATGAGGGGACAGTACAGAGACCTTTCCAAAGATCTATTTACACCTAGGCCTGCGACTGGAACACGGGGGCATCTGCTACGTCTTGAGGAAAGAAGGTTTAATCATAATCACAGACGAGGATTCTTTACTGTACGAGCAGTGAGACTATGGAACTCTCTGCCGCATGATGTTGTAATGAGTGATTCACTACTAACATTTAAGCAGAGACTGGACGCCTTTCTTGAAAAATTTAATATAACCAGTTATGTATATTAGATTTTATGACAGGGTATTGATCCAGGGAACTAGTCTGATTGCCGGATGTGGAGTCAGGAAGGAAATTTTTTCCCCATTGGAACTTGTTTGCCACATTGGGGTTTTTTTGCCTTCCTCTGGATCAACATGTTAGGCTACGGGTTGAACTAGATGGACTTAGAGTCTCCCTTCAACCTTAAAAACTATGATACTATGATACTATGATACAATGCAAGTGAACAACATTTAGAAGCCTTTTCTCAGAAAGCTAGTATAAAGCTAGTATAAAATGCAGTGGTGGACATATGGCCAGTGCAGCCAATGCAGCCGCACAGGGGCCCAGAATTTCAGGGGGCTCTTCTAGGCCGGTCAGTAATGAGCGAAATCTGACCTGTTGTCCGGAGCTCAAGTCTCTGGGGGGCCCATGGCCAGATTCCCCTCATCACATGTAGCATGCTGGGCAGGGAGCGATTTCGCAGCTCCCCACAGTGTAGTTAGTTAGCGGAACTCAGAATTTTGTCCCCTGCTCCCTGCCTGACACTTTCTCTGTGACACAGGCACACGCCCTGATGACATATATATATGTATATATATATATATATATATATATATATATATATACAGTGGTACCTCGCTTAACGAGTAACCCACTTAACGAGAATTTCGCTTAACAAGCAAAGCTTTCTGTAAATTTGTAACCCGCTTTACGAGAAAGCTTTGCTGTACGAGCGAAATCCTCACTGCACACACTTCCGGTTCCATACATCCACCGCGCTCTGACCCGCACTTGCAGTTCACACAAACACACACAAACACACACGCACAAGCATACAGTATTATGCTCACCTTACCTTCCGTTCCACCGCTGGTCTCATGGTTCTTGTAGCTCCCGGGTACATCGCGACATCCTTGCGGCGAACTACAAGACCCAGGAGGCCGACGGTGGAACGGAAGGTAAGCTGAGCATATAATATAACATAAAATAGTGTACCTTCCGTTTCATCGCCGGCCTCCTGGGTCCTGTAGTTCGCCGCTGCGCTCCAGTCCACGCTGTGTAACGGCATCCATAGTGACGAGGGAGGAACTTCCTGTCGCCGCTACTAAAAGGCAGTGCGCTGGCCAATCAGAGGCAAGCGGCTCAGCCTTTGATGTCAGCGCTCTGGCCGGGAAGTTCCTCCCTCGTCGTTATGGTAACGCGATACACAGCCCGGCCCCGTACCAGAGAACAGCAAGTCCCAGCAGGCCGGCGATGGAATGGAAGGTAAGGTGAGCATATAATACAGTTAGGTCCAGAAATATTTGGACAGTGACACAAGTTTTGTTATTTTAGCTGTTTACAAAAACATGTTCAGAAATACAATTATATATATAATATGGGCTGAAAGTGCACACTCCCAGCTGCAATATGAGAGTTTTCACATCCAAATCGGAGAAAGGGTTTAGGAATCATAGCTCTGTAATGCATAGCCTCCTCTTTTTCAAGGGACCAAAAGTAATTGGACAAGGGACTCCAAGGGCTGCAATTAACTCTGAAGGCGTCTCCCTCGTAACCTGTAATCAATGAAGTAGTTAAAAGGTCTGGGGTTGATTACAGGTGTGTGGTTTTGCATTTGGAAGCTGTTGCTGTGACCAGACAACATGCGGTCTAAGGAACTCTCAATTGAGGTGAAGCAGAACATCCTGAGGCTGAAAAAAAAGAAAAAATCCATCAGAGAGATAGCAGACATGCTTGGAGTAGCAAAATCAACAGTCGGGTACATTCTGAGAAAAAAGGAATTGACTGGTGAGCTTGGGAACTCAAAAAGGCCTGGGCGTCCACGGATGACAACAGTGGTGGATGATCGCCGCATACTTTCTTTGGTGAAGAAGAACCCGTTCACAACATCAACTGATGTCCAGAACACTCTCAGTGAAGTAGGTGTATCTGTCTCTAAGTCAACAGTAAAGAGAAGACTCCATGAAAGTAAATACAAAGGGTTCACATCTAGATGCAAACCATTCATCAATTCCAAAAATAGACAGGCCAGAGTTAAATTTGCTGAAAAACACCTCATGAAGCCAGCTCAGTTCTGGAAAAGTATTCTATGGACAGATGAGACCAAGATCAACCTGTACCAGAATGATGGGAAGTAAAAAGTTTGGAGAAGAAAGGGAACGGCACATGATCCAAGGCACACCACATCCTCTGTAAAACATGGTGGAGGCAACGTGATGGCATGGGCATGCATGGCTTTCAATGGCACTGGGTCACTTGTGTTTATTGATGACAAAACAGCAGACAAGAGTAGCCGGATGAATTCTGAAGTGTACCGGGATATACTTTCAGCCCAGATTCAGCCAAATGCCGCAAAGTTGATCGGACGGCGCTTCATAGTACAGATGGACAATGACCCCAAGCATACAGCCAAAGCTACCCAGGAGTTCATGAGTGCAAAAAAGTGGAACATTCTGCAATGGCCAAGTCAATCACCAGATCTTAACCCAATTGAGCATGCATTTCACTTGCTCAAATCCAGACTTAAGACGGAAAGACCCACAAACAAGCAAGACCTGAAGGCTGCGGCTGTAAAGGCCTGGAAAAGCATTAAGAAGGAGGAAACCCAGCGTTTGGTGATGTCCATGGGTTCCAGATTTAAGGCAGTGATTGCCTCCAAAGGATTCGCAACAAAATATTGAAAATAAATTTTTTTTTTTTGGGTTTGGTTTATTTGTCCAATTACTTTTGACCTCCTAAAATGTGGAGTGTTTGTAAAGAAATGTGTACAATTCCTACAATTTCTATCAGATATTTTTGTTCAAACCTTCAAATTAAACGTTACAATCTGCACTTGAATTCTGTTGTAGAGGTTTCATTTCAAATCCAATGTGGTGGCATGCAGAGCCCAACTCGCAAAAATTGTGTCACTGTCCAAATATTTCTGGACCTAACTGTATGTGCGTGTGTGTGCGTGCATGTGTGTTTGTACGTGTTTGTGTGTGTTTGTGCATGTGTGGAATGACAGAATAGGGGACCAGGATGGGAGATTTAACACGTTGTGGAACGAATCGTTTGCATTGCAATGATTTCCTATGGCAAATCTTTCTTTGCCTAACGAGTAACTTGGTTAACAAGCACAGTCCCAGAACGGATTGTTCTCGTTAAGCAAGGTTTCACTGTATATATATATATATATATATATATATATATATACATACACAGTATATATATATATATATATATATATATATATATAGATATATATATATATATATACAGTATATATATATATATCTGCAGCGTTATCACCATAAAAGAAGGAGGGACCCTGGCACAATTTCTGGCATGGGGGCCCAACCTGTCAGTGTCTGCTCACGATAAAATGTCAACCTACAGTCAGTATATAGAACTCAGGCCAGAAAAGTAGACATACCATTAGTACCACCACAGGGGCCCAAGAAGTAAGAGGGACAACTTCTAGCTTCAAAAGAGGTGATATTGTCCATAATGATGAGCTATTGAGCTGCAAATAGTCAATGTACTGCTCTTACACATGGGTCTTCTTCTGTCTGTGTCCACCCCTGACCAAAAGTATTTGGACAATGAAATAATATTAACAATTTAACCTCTCTATCTGTTTATTAAATTTAAACCAAAGACATGAAGATGTGAATGAAATGTAGACTTTCTGTTTTCATTCAAGGGATTTTAAAAATAATATACTATAAATTTTTCGGGAATAACAGACATTTTGTTTACAACTATCTTACCTTTATATTGCCTCAAACCCACATTTACATGTTCATGAGAACTCTCAATAGGTGGTCCAATGTAGGAGGAGGCAATATAAGTAAAAGAAACCTATAGTAGAATAAAAATGCCCAACCTATCTGAGAGATAGCAAACGTGTAATGAGTGACGAAATTCACAAGTCTGTAAATTCTTAACAGAATGGAAAGCACTGACGACTAGTGATGAGCGAGTACTAAAAAGCTCGGGTGCTCGAAGCTCGGGCCGAGCCTCCCAAGATACTCGTGTACTCGGCCCGAGCAACGAGCCCAATGTTATCCTATGGGAGACCCGAGTATTTTTGTGAAATGACCACCGGCAGCATGTAGAAACCCTAAAAATGGCACAAAAGTCTCCGAAGAGTGCTCAAATGACATGGGAACAGCATGGGGAAGACCCCTTGAAGCATTTATCACTCAAAAGTCACAGCTGTGAACAATTTAGTCCGCGTTTTACGCCATTTTTACGGACTCACCAGAAAACCTTCCAAAATGACACCAAAATGAATTTTCATGGCGGAAATGTTAAGGGCACATAACCAATAGTGAGATAGAGCTAATGTATGTTACTTTTTGAGATTACTACATGAAAGATTTTACGTAAAACATTGTGTGGCACTCCGATGTCCCTGAGAAGAGACGTACATAAAGGCCTCTGAGTCTAATGTGCCCATTTTGAGGAAGTGAGTCTTTGTAGTATTTTCCTTTGCCAGGGCAGTCCAAAATTGTGAGGTTCACCAATGCCCCTGCATACAGACGTGCATGATGGCCTGTAAACCTGAAGTGCCCATTGGAAGGAAGTGGGTCTATTGTAGTATAGCCCTTAGGCAGGGCAGACAAAAATTGGGAGGCTCCACGTTGTCCCTGGATAGAGACGTGCATGAGGGCCTGTAAACCTAAAGTGCCCATTGGAAGGAAGTGGGTCTATTGTAGTATAGCCCTTAGGCAGGGCAGCCAAAAATTGGGAGGCTCCACGTTGTCCCTGGATAGAGACGTGCATGAGGGCTTGTAAACCTGAAGTGCCCATTGGAAGGAAGTGGGTCTATTGTAGTATAGCCCTTAGGCAGGGCAGCCAAAAATTGGGAGGCTCCACGTTGTCCCTGGATAGAGACGTGCATGAGGGCCTGTAAACCTGAAGTGCCCATTGGAAGGAAGTGGGTCTATTGTAGTATAGCCCTTAGGCAGGGCAGCCAAAAATTGGGAGGCTCCACGTTGTCCCTGGATAGAGACGTGCATGAGGGCCTGTAAACCTGAAGTGCCCATTGGAAGGAAGTGGGTCTATTGTAGTATAGCACTTAGGCAGGGCAGCCAAAAATTGGGAGGCTCCACGTTGTCCCTGGATAGAGACCTGTTAGGTTCTTAGTGCCTCCGTGCTTGCATTTAAAAACCGCACGTGTGTGCCTGTTGGTGGCAGCTTTCCGCTGCACTTGTGTGCGTTTTGCAAAAACTTGGATATAACGCACAAGTCTAGTGAATACACATCAGCACAGCATTGCAAAATGCGCAAGGGCGTTGTCAACGAACAAGGAAGTGGACGTGATGGTGGTGCAGGCAGAGACCGAGGTCGTGTGCAAGCTCTAATTTCGCCACAACAAAGGGCCACATCTACTCGCTCGCACGTCCTGTCCCAAATTCTTGGGGACCGCAGCAGTACACCGCTCTTGAACCAAGACCAGTGTCAACAGGTTGTTAGTTGGATAGCGGATAATGCTTCCAGTCAGATTGGCACCACCACAAGCACTCTGTCTTCCACACGGTCAAGTGTCAGTAGCCGTGATACTGCACCGCACATTTCAGAACCTGATCCTCCTTCCTACCACAAGGCTGAGTACACGTCCTCGGACATTAATGATCCCACACTTGGACACTCGGAAGAGCTGTTCACGTTTCAATTCGCACATTCTGGCCTCTCGCCAGCTCATGTTGAAGTGAGTCATGAGGAGATCGTATGTACAGATGCCCAAATATTTGAGCAGCCACGTTCTCACGAAGTTGGCAACATGTCTCAACAAGGGGTGGACGATGATGAGACACAATTGTCAGGAAGTCAGGAGGAGGAGCAGGGTGCGGAAGAGGAAGACGACGTGGTGGATGATCCAGTAACTGACCCAACCTGGCAGGAGGATATGCAGAGCGAGGACAGCAGTGCACAGGGGGAGGGAGGCGTAGCATCCCAACAGGCAGTAAGAAGCACAATTATATAACGCACAAGTCTAGTGAATACACGTCAGCACAGCATTGCAAAATGCGCAAGGGCGTTGGCAAGGAACAAGGAAGTGGACGTGATGGTGGTGCAGGCAGAGGCCGAGGTCGTGGGCAAGCTCTAATTTCGCCACAACAGAGGGCCACATCTAGTCGCTCGCACGTCCTGTCCTAAATTCTTGGGGACCGCAGCAGTACACCGCTCTTGAACCAAGACCAGTGTCAACAGGTTGTTAGTTGGATAGCGGATAATGCTTCCAGTCAGATTGGCACCACCACAAACACTCTGTCTTCCACACGGTCAAGTGTCAGTAGCCGTGATACTGCACCGCACATTTCAGAACCTGATCCTCCTTCCTACCACCAGGCCGAGTACACGTCCACGGACATTACTGATCCCACACTTGGACACTCGGAAGAGCTGTTCGTTCACGTTTCCATTCACACATTCTAGCCTCTCGCCAGCTCCTGTTGAAGTGGGCCATGACGAGATTGTATGTACAGATGCCCAAATATTTGAGCAGCCACGTTCTCACGAAGTTGGCAACGTGTCTCAACAAGGGGTGGATGATGATGAGACACAATTGTCAGGAAGTCAGGAGGAGGAGCAGGGTGCGGAAGAGGAAGACGACGTGGTGGATGATCCAGTAACTGACCCAACCTGGCAGGAGGATATGCAGAGCGAGGACAGCAGTGCACAGGGGGAGGGAGGCGTAGCATCCCAACAGGCAGTAAGAAGCAGGGTGGTGGCCCCAGGCAGACGTCAGGCAACTGTTCCCCGGAACAACACGACACAAGGTGCCTGTACAAATGTTAGGTCTTCCCGAGTCTGGCAGTTTTTTAAGTTGGCTCCAGATGATTCTAAAAAGGCCATTTGCAACACCTGCCGTGCCAGCATCAGCAGGGGTACCAAAACTAGCAGCCTGACCACCACCAGCATGATCAGGCACATGTCAGCCAAGCACCCGACTTTGTGGGATGTACAACAGAGTCAAGGAGCAGTGCTTGCTGATGTCACTGCTTCGTCTTCGCTTGTTGTGCATGCGAGCCAATCCCCTGTCCATGCTGCCCGAGAACAAGCCTCCTCCGGCCCTGCACCTGCAGTTGCCCACACAGAAATAACACCATCATCAAGCACGTCCTTGTCCCAGTGCAGCGTTCAGTTATCCATTCAGCAAACCTTTGAACGCAGGCGCAAATACACTGCCAACGACCCACATGCCACACTTCTAAATGCTAACAGAGAATGGTGAAGTAGGGCTTGCACGGCCGCGCCAGTGACCACTCTGAACATAGAGAGTTAATGTTCCTTTATTTCATCTTTTGGTCGACGCGTTTCTGGAGTCTCTGCTCCCTTCCTCAGGACACACAGGAAAAAAGTACATCAAATCTGCTAGACCATGAGGACTGCAGGATCTATATACATTCCGTCATGATGACGTCAGAAACCAACCTTTTTCAAAAAAATCGGCGGGAAAGACACATCAAAAAAAAAAAAAAAAAAAAAAAACACACATAACAATAAAAATGACACGATACAAGAAATGAGCAAGAAAAACAATTACATATGATAATATCACCATATTATTTCATGAAATGAAATAAAATAAAGGTTTGGAATAAACAGATAAAAAAATGTGTGGATTATTGTGTATTAGATAAAATCCGGGAATAAAAACCCTGCAACTTCAGTGCCGCTCTAAAGCGGTCTTGAACCCCTGGGAATATTTCCTCCTTTCTCAAAGAGGTGGCACATCAAAGGGAGAAAACCATGTCTCCACCCCAGGAGTCCTGAAAACACCCTTTGAAACCAAGTGTAGAAAGAAACACCTATAAATGTGTAGCTGTGTGGGAAGATACGTACATTTACTAGTGTTAACGTGACAATCCTGCGTAAGTATCAACGTGAAATACCTAAGAAGGGGTGAAGAAAGTTCAGAGCGTGGGAAAAAAGAGAGTGCGCATGTCAGAAAAAGGTCCGGAGCTTGTTGAGACGAGGTGAAGAAAGTTCAAAGCGTGGGAAAAAAAGAGAGAGAGTGCGCATGTCAGAAACAAGGGGGTTCGGAGCAAGTCAGTCTTCCAAGCTCCATACAGAGAATAATCTGCCGGTTTCCGTAAAGAATAATTATTACAGACCCCGTAAAATAAAAACAGAAAAAAAGAGAATGTTGTGAAAAAAGGGGGAAATATATATGTATTAAAAACGTAAATACATATATATATCTCTAAAAAACAATGTGTATAAATATGCAACTGACCGATGTGTATATAAAAGTAAATAAAAATCAGTACTTTTAGGGAAAAAACTAGGAACATATAACCGAAAATCAATAAACATATAAAAAAGTTAGTTATATGGAGTAAACTCTTTAAAAACGATATATGTACAGTTCAATATACTGTAATAAAAATCTGAAGATACTATGAGGCAGGAAGAGGGGGGGTGGGGGAAATATTAAAGCAGAAAAACACCCCAAAACCCCAAAAAACGGGGGCACAAGGATTTTACATCCTTGTATTGATATCTCAATCTCATATATCAATCTATATAGGTGCATTAGTCGGGTGGAGTATTATCACCATCCCCGCTTCCAAAAAAACACGAACTCTAACTTTAGTTACGATAGGAGACTCATATTATACGGACACTGGATGAGACCAAAAAAATAAGGAAAGAATGTGGAGTGGGTGAAGTGAAACATGTCCAAGGTGTGGGAAAAATTTATATCGTGCGCGGGGCAAAGAAAAAAAATTATGTAACTAGCGTGTTACAAAAAAAGGGGGCAAGGAACAATGTGGCAATGAACACATAGCCCCAAAACAACCAGGTAGAAACCATATAGATCCAAAAATGAATAAACACAACCAGGACCAGAAAATTCAAAGTGCATGGTGCAATAAATAAGGGGAAAAGGGCAGTAATAATAAATAAGATCAATGTACACAGGTGGATGCCGACACCTCAAAAAATTAATACCTCAAAAACATTGTATATAACTATAAAAAATATATATAATATATATAAAAAGATAAATATATATAAAAATAATGATGAATAAAATGAACACCCTGATTGGAGATCATAAAACTTAATAATAAGACCAGACTAAAAGCATAAGACCAACAATAATTCTATACAGCGAGATATGATACTTTAACCTTTCAAAAACAAATAAGACCATAATAAAAGCATAAAACCAACAATAATTCTATGTAGCGGGATATGATGTTTTAACCTTTCATAAACAAATCAGTCACCTCATCTAACCCCTGTGGTTTCAAGGTATTCAGTTTATAAATCCAAAAAGTCTCTTTTTTGTTAAGTAATTCCACCCGATTGTTGACAAAGGGGGGTATCTGTTCAATGGGAGTGATTCTCAGCCGTGATTTACCTTTATGTGTCAAAGTTACATGTCTGGAGAGACCATGTAACAAAAAACCTATTTTAATATTGTGTCTGTGTGAGTTGAGTCTGTTATGGAGAGGCTGTGTCGTTCTGCCCACGTACCGTTTGTCGCACTCACACTCTATTAGGTAGATCACAAATTCAGATTGGCAAGTCAGATGGCTTTTGATCGGGAATTCTGTCCCCCCTGGAAACAACCCAAAAGAGACCCTTCTATGTTGAATAATGTTACAACAGAGACAGTTTTTCACCAGACACTTAAATGCCCCCAAAGGTTTATTGGTAGAGATGACCACATCATTACTATTATTTTTAAGTCTACTGGGGGCCAAATGATTTTTCAAACTCGAGGCCCTACGGTACGTAATTCCCGGTTTCAAGGGTAAAGTCTCTTTTAGGAACGGATCATTCAGAAGGACTTTCCAGTGTTTGAGAATAATATCTTTCACTTTACCACTGTCATCACTATATGTCATTAGGAAGTTGGAGGAAAAAGCCATATTCTTCTCCTTAATCACGGGATTTCTAATCTTCCCAATAAGATCAACCTGTTTGAGCATTTTATTACCATTGTACGCTTTTTTGATCACAGACATCGGATATTTTTTATCCCGAAATCTGTCCTTCAGGATCACCGCTTGTTCATGAAAGTCTGAATCAAGAGTGCAGTTCCTCCGCACCCTCTGGAACTGATTATTGGGGACATTTAACAACAATTTATTATAGTGGCTGCTGGTAAAATTAATATAGCCATTGCAATCAACCTTTTTAAAAAAGGTCTTAGTGTAAATTGACCCTCTTTCATGCAAAATCGTCAGATCCAGGAAATCTATCTTGTCTGCCTTAATTGTGGACGAAAAAGTAAGACCCCAATTGTTATTTTTGATGCTTTCCAAAAAGGAATGTAGATTATTTCTTGAATTGTCCCAGATTATAAATAAATCGTCGATATATCTCTTATATACAACCACATGCTCGTAAAACTCAGAATTATATATAAATAGTAGTTCAAAAAGACCCATAAAAAGGTTAGCAAAAGTTGGTGCTACTTTCGAGCCCATTGCTGTGCCACAGCATTGGTGATACATAATATCCTGGAAAGTGAAGTAATTATTCTCTAATATAAACTTCATCCCATCGTACAGGAAGTCTTTCTGCTCAACAGGTAACCTCTCATCAATATATAGGAACTGCTTGAAACACTCAAGCCCTAAGTCGTGGGCAATATTTGTATACAGGGAAGCTATGTCTAATGATACAAACAAAAAAGATTCTTTCCATTCAATATCCTTTATGAGATTTATGAGCTGTGTGGAATCTCTCAAATAGCTCCTCAAATTTGATACATGAACCCTCATAACACAATCCAAGTAGTCAGCTAAATTTTCGGTCAAAGAACCGATCCCTGAAATGATCGGTCTTCCAGGGGGATTAACAAGGCACTTATGTATTTTCGGTAGGTGGTAATAAAATGCTATTTTCGGATTTTTAACATCTAGGAACTTGAACTCCTCCTTACCAAGGATTCCTAGTGATGCTGCCCTTTGAATGAGTGTTCGATAATTAAGAACTGCTTTTTCATATGATTTAATGTTAACAACCTCATAGTGTATGGGGTTGGAAAGGTTCCTAAGAGCCTCCTGAATATATGCATTCCTGTCTTGCAATACAATCCCTCCTCCTTTGTCCGCATACAAGCCCTCCTGTCCCTTAAATCCAACCCCCATCTGATAATTAGAAATGCGGACAAAGGAGGAGGGATTGTATTGCAAGACAGGAATGCATATATTCAGGAGGCTCTTAGGAACCTTTCCAACCCCATACACTATGAGGTTGTTAACATTAAATCATATGAAAAAGCAGTTCTTAATTATCGAACACTCATTCAAAGGGCAGCATCACTAGGAATCCTTGGTAAGGAGGAGTTCAAGTTCCTAGATGTTAAAAATCCGAAAATAGCATTTTATTACCACCTACCGAAAATACATAAGTGCCTTGTTAATCCCCCTGGAAGACCGATCATTTCAGGGATCGGTTCTTTGACCGAAAATTTAGCTGACTACTTGGATTGTGTTATGAGGGTTCATGTATCAAATTTGAGGAGCTATTTGAGAGATTCCACACAGCTCATAAATCTCATAAAGGATATTGAATGGAAAGAATCTTTTTTGTTTGTATCATTAGACATAGCTTCCCTGTATACAAATATTGCCCACGACTTAGGGCTTGAGTGTTTCAAGCAGTTCCTATATATTGATGAGAGGTTACCTGTTGAGCAGAAAGATTTCCTGTACGATGGGATGAAGTTTATATTAGAGAATAATTACTTCACTTTCCAGGATATTATGTATCACCAATGCTGTGGCACAGCGATGGGCTCGAAAGTAGCACCAACTTTTGCTAACCTTTTTATGGGTCTTTTTGAACTACTATTTATATATAATTCTGAGTTTTACGAGCATGTGGTTGTATATAAGAGATATATCGACGATTTATTTATAATCTGGGACAATTCAAGAAATAATCTACATTCCTTTTTGGAAAGCATCAAAAATAACAATTGGGGTCTTACTTTTTCGCCCACAATTAAGGCAGACAAGATAGATTTCCTGGATCTGACGATTTTGCATGAAAGAGGGTCAATTTACACTAAGACCTTTTTTAAAAAGGTTGATTGCAATGGCTATATTAATTTTACCAGCAGCCACTATAATAAATGGTTGTTAAATGTCCCCAATAATCAGTTCCAGAGGGTGCGGAGGAACTGCACTCTTGATTCAGACTTTCATGAACAAGCGGTGATCCTGAAGGACAGATTTCGGGATAAAAAATATCCGATGTCTGTGATCAAAAAAGCGTACAATGGTAATAAAATGCTCAAACAGGTTGATCTTATTGGGAAGATTAGAAATCCCGTGATTAAGGAGAAGAATATGGCTTTTTCCTCCAACTTCCTAATGACATATAGTGATGACAGTGGTAAAGTGAAAGATATTATTCTCAAACACTGGAAAGTCCTTCTGAATGATCCGTTCCTAAAAGAGACTTTACCCTTGAAACCGGGAATTACGTACCGTAGGGCCTCGAGTTTGAAAAATCATTTGGCCCCCAGTAGACTTAAAAATAATAGTAATGATGTGGTCATCTCTACCAATAAACCTTTGGGGGCATTTAAGTGTCTGGTGAAAAACTGTATCTGTTGTAACATTATCCAACATAGAAGGGTCTCTTTTGGGTTGTTTCCAGGGGGGACAGAATTCCCGATCAAAAGCCATCTGACTTGCCAATCTGAATTTGTGATCTACCTAATAGAGTGTGAGTGCGACAAACGGTACGTGGGCAGAACGACACAGCCTCTCCATAACAGACTCAACTCACACAGACACAATATTAAAATAGGTTTTTTGTTACATGGTCTCTCCAGACATGTAACTTTGACACATAAAGGTAAATCACGGCTGAGAATCACTCCCATTGAACAGATACCCCCCTTTGTCAACAATCGGGTGGAATTACTTAACAAAAAAGAGACTTTTTGGATTTATAAACTGAATACCTTGAAACCACAGGGGTTAAATGAGGTGACTGATTTGTTTATGAAAGGTTAAAACATCATATCCCGCTACATAGAATTATTGTTGGTTTTATGCTTTTATTATGGTCTTATTTGTTTTTGAAAGGTTAAAGTATCATATCTCGCTGTATAGAATTATTGTTGGTCTTATGCTTTTAGTCTGGTCTTATTATTAAGTTTTATGATCTCCAATCAGGGTGTTCATTTTATTCATCATTATTTTTATATATATTTATCTTTTTATATATATTATATATATTTTTTATAGTTATATACAATGTTTTTGAGGTATTAATTTTTTGAGGTGTCGGCATCCACCTGTGTACATTGATCTTATTTATTATTACTGCCCTTTTCCCCTTATTTATTGCACCATGCACTTTGAATTTTCTGGTCCTGGTTGTGTTTATTCATTTTTGGATCTATATGGTTTCTACCTGGTTGTTTTGGGGCTATGTGTTCATTGCCACATTGTTCCTTGCCCCCTTTTTTTGTAACACGCTAGTTACATAATTTTTTTTCTTTGCCCCGCGCACGATATAAATTTTTCCCACACCTTGGACATGTTTCACTTCACCCACTCCACATTCTTTCCTTATTTTTTTGGTCTCATCCAGTGTCCGTATAATATGAGTCTCCTATCGTAACTAAAGTTAGAGTTCGTGTTTTTTTGGAAGCGGGGATGGTGATAATACTCCACCCGACTAATGCACCTATATAGATTGATATATGAGATTGAGATATCAATACAAGGATGTAAAATCCTTGTGCCCCCGTTTTTTGGGGTTTTTGGGGTGTTTTTCTGCTTTAATATTTCCCCCACCCCCCCTCTTCCTGCCTCATAGTATCTTCAGATTTTTATTACAGTATATTGAACTGTACATATATCGTTTTTAAAGAGTTTACTCCATATAACTAACTTTTTTATACGTTTATTGATTTTCGGTTATATGTTCCTAGTTTTTTCCCTAAAAGTACTGATTTTTATTTACTTTTATATACACATCGGTCAGTTGCATATATATACACATTGTTTTTTAGAGATATATATATGTATTTACGTTTTTAATACATATATATTTCCCCCTTTTTTCACAACATTCTCTTTTTTTCTGTTTTTATTTTACGGGGTCTGTAATAATTATTCTTTACGGAAACCGGCAGATTATTCTCTGTATGGAGCTTGGAAGACTGACTTGCTCCGAACCCCCTTGTTTCTGACATGCGCACTCTCTCTCTTTTTTTCCCACGCTTTGAACTTTCTTCACCTCGTCTCAACAAGCTCCGGACCTTTTTCTGACATGCGCACTCTCTTTTTTCCCACGCTCTGAACTTTCTTCACCCCTTCTTAGGTATTTCACGTTGATACTTACGCAGGATTGTCACGTTAACACTAGTAAATGTACGTATCTTCCCACACAGCTACACATTTATAGGTGTTTCTTTCTACACTTGGTTTCAAAGGGTGTTTTCAGGACTCCTGGGGTGGAGACATGGTTTTCTCCCTTTGATGTGCCACCTCTTTGAGAAAGGAGGAAATATTCCCAGGGGTTCAAGACCGCTTTAGAGCGGCACTGAAGTTGCAGGGTTTTTATTCCCGGATTTTATCTAATACACAATAATCCACACATTTTTTTATCTGTTTATTCCAAACCTTTATTTTATTTCATTTCATGAAATAATATGGTGATATTATCATATGTAATTGTTTTTCTTGCTCATTTCTTGTATCGTGTCATTTTTATTGTTATGTGTGTTTTTTTTTTTTTTTGATGCGTCTTTCCCGCCGATTTTTTTGAAAAAGGTTGGTTTCTGACGTCATCATGACGGAATGTATATAGATCCTGCAGTCCTCATGGTCTAGCAGATTTGATGTACTTTTTTCCTGTGTGTCCTGAGGAAGGGAGCAGAGACTCCAGAAACGCGTCGACCAAAAGATGAAATAAAGGAACATTAACTCTCTATGTTCAGAGTGGTCACTGGCGCGGCCGTGCAAGCCCTACTTCACCATTCTCTGTTATCAGCCAATTTGGGTGCTGCTGCCTTTGGCCGTGATTTGTTACCTGCATAGTAGTTGTGACTCTCACAACTCTCTGGGTGAGTAATATTCATTATTTCACTTCACATATTACTCGGATAAGACCCTATTGCGCTTCTTTTTTCCACAGTTACTTTATTACACTTCTAAATGCTAACATTTCGCGACTGCTTGCGCTGGAAATGTTGCCTTTTAGGCTGGTTGAGACAGAAGCATTCCGCGACCTGATGGTGGCAGCTGTCCCACATTACTCGGTCCCCAGCCGCCACTATTTCTCCCGGTGTGCCGTCCCCGCATTGCATAACCACGTGTCACAAAACATCACACGTGCCCTGAACAACGCTGTTTCAGCCAAAGTCCACCTAACCACAGACACGTGGACAAGTGCATGTGGGCAAGGCCGCTACATCTCGTTGACGTCACACTGGGTTAATATTGTGGAAGCTGGGACCCAGTCTGAGCGAGGGACGGAACACGTCCTTCACACACCAAGTTTTGCAGGCCCTACCTCAGTCAGGGTTTCACCCACACTCTACAGCTCCGGAATGTCATGCTCCTCAGCCTCCTCCTCCTCCTGCGCATCCTCATCCACTTTACCCTACACACCAGTCCCAAGCTGGAAGTGTTGCGGGCGGAGGAGGGGACGCTGCGCACTCCCACTGCTCGGGTCCGGCTGCCGCTGCTCTACGGCTGCTGCTGCTCGGTGGCTCGAGCGATGGCCGGATCCCGGGGACTCGAGCGGCGCTCATCGCCCGTGAGTGAAAAGGGTTCGTTTGGGTTTTTGGGATATTGTCCGTGACGCCATCCACGGTTGTGGTGATTATGTGGACACCACCGCTGCTCTGGACGGGGATCCCGGGAGCCTGTGACAGGGAGCAGCTTTGTTGTTATTTCTCCCCTCCGTGGGTAGGGGGGTTGGTTGTCCCGGGGCCCGGTGATGGGGTAGAGATGGATGACAGGCGGGTTGTGGGGCCTGATGAGGTGCAAGGTCGCAGGGGCAGCGCTGTGCCGCACGGCATGGAGGTACTCACTCAGCCCAATGATGATGACACAGTTCACGGTAAAACAAGTGGCTGGATGGACGGGTCCCTCGGACGGCTGCGGTTGTTCCTCTCTGCAGGTTAGTGATGACTGTCTCTCCCTGCACCTAAGTTCAGTGTTGGTAGTGATGGTTTCCCACCGGTAACCCGCTCCCCGACCTGGATATGTGCCGGAGGAGCCCCTTTTGCCCACAGGCGCTGGCCCTGGGAGACGGTTGCCCTTGGCGGTGGCGGTGTCTCCCCTTCACGGTTGGACGGTTGCCTTCTATCGTGACTTGGCTGTTTGGAAACCCTGAGGTCCCCTTCACTAACGGATTTGGCAAATTCACGGCGACACCAAGCCTTGCCGGGATCCGAAAGGCCCCTGCCAATGGTGCTGGCTTATCTTTGTATACCGGTCCGGTACGGCCGGGTCACCACCCGTCCACGGTCCTTACGGCAGACTCCAATCGGCCTCCACTGCAGACGGTCACCACATCCTGCCAACCTTGCTGTCCTGTCCGGGCCACACACCCGGACCAACTTCAGGCTCTTTGCTGTCACTTTTCTCCTCTCTACTACTTTCCTCCTTCAACTTCCTTAGCTTAACTCTCACTGCCTGTGTTTTCCCTCCTCCTTGGTGGGTGGAGACCAACCGCCTGGCTCCACCCCCTGGTGTGGACAACAGCCCCTGGGGAAGGCAACAAGGATTTTGTGTTTTGACTATGATATGCCTGCAGGGAGTGTGGGGTGTGTAAATGTTGTGCTCTGTGGCCCCTGGCTTGTCCAGGGCGACACAGAAGCACTGCAGCACTGCCTCGGCGAAGCGGCAACAGGCTGTGCTGAAGCTAATCTGCATAGGTGACAAACCCCACAATGCAGAAGAGGTGTGGACAGCTCTGAAACAGCAGGCAGATCACTGGCTCACACCTCTGAACCTAAAGCCAGGAAAGGTCGTGTGTGACAATGGCCGGAACCTGGTGGCGGCTTTGAGGCGAGGCCAGCTGACACATGTTCCATGCGTGGCCCATGTGCTCAACCTCGTGGTTCAGCGGTTTCTAAAGTCATACCCAGAGCTGTCTGATCTGCTGGTAAAAGTTCGCCGCCTGTCTGCACATTTTCGAAAGTCACCTACTGCTTCAGCCGGCCTTGCTGGCTTTCAGCGCCATTTGCATCTTCCGGCTCACAGACTGGTGTGTGATGTCCCCACGCGTTGGAATTCAACTCTGCACATGTTGGTAAGGATATGTGAGCAGAAGAGGGCAGTTGTTGAGTACCTGCATCACCTAAGCCGTAGGGAAATGGGTCAAACTCCACACATAACACCTGAGGAGTGGAGATGGATGTCCGACCTATGTACCATCCGCCAAAACTTTGAGGACTCCACCAAGATGGTGAGCGGCGATGACGACATTATTAGCGTCACCATACCGCTTCTCTGCCTTCTAAAATGGTCTCTGCTCAAAAAACAACCATGATGCATTGCAGGCGGAGCGCGATGAGTTTGAGCAAGAAACAGTAGTGGGTGTGGGTGATAACACACAGCCCAGCCTCGTCTCATCACAACGTGCAGTGGAGGACTATGACGAGGAGGAGGATGAAGACATGGAGCAACTCTCTGGCCAAATTGAGGATATGACATGCAGTCATATCCTCGGTTCAGCGTGGCTGGCCAGAGGACAGGGTAGATGATGATGATGAGGAGGAGGAGGAGGAGGAGGACAGCATGTTCAGTCATCGTGTTGGTCAGGATACTGAAGTGATGGCTGTTAAGAGTCTGGCACACATGGCTGACTTTATGGTAAGCTGCCTGTCTCGTGACCCTCGCGTTAAGAACATCTTGGCCGACAATCATTACTGGTTAGTAACACTGTTAGACCCACGCTACAAGGAGAACTTTATGTCTCTTATTCCCGAGGCGGAGAGGTCAGGAAAAATGCAGCAGTTCCAGAAGGCCATAGTCACGGAAGTAGGCAAAGCATTCCCCTCACAAAACGATAGCGGCATAGGTCAGGAATCAGTGGACAACCAAGGCGTACAGCCGAGAGGGGCACAAGTCCAATCCGCCAGAGGTAGGGGAACAGTCTTTAAGATGTGGGACAGTTTTCTCAGCCCCTCACATACCACAGCCCCTGAGGTGCGGGGTAGTGCCACAAGAAATCCTAAGTTTGCCCAGATGCTCAAGGAGTACCTTGCAGATCAAACAACTGTAGTCTGACATTCCTCTGTGCCTTACAATTAATGGGTATCCAAGCTGGACACGTGGCATGAATTGGCTCTCTACGCCTTGGAAGTCCTGGCCTGCCCTGCCGCTAGCGTTTTGTCAGAGCGTGTTTTTAGTGCCGCAGGTGGAATCATTACAGATAAACGCACCCGCCTGTCAACTGTAAATGCTGACAGGCTGACTCTAATCAAGATGAACAAGGGTTGGATTGGGACAGACTTCACCACACCACCAGCAAATGACAGCGGAATTTAAAGTTTGTAACGGGATTTTGCCATGTACCTCCACTCACCCATGGTAACACACTTCTGGACTTTGGCTAATCGCTGGACTGCTCCTCCTTCTCCTCATGCGCCATCATGATGACCGTTACAAGAGTTAGGCCTTTGTTTCAGGTATACCCCCAGTGGTAAATTTTTTCGCCCATTATTTCAGAATGGGCATTACAACGACAGGAGACCCGCTCCTTTGCAATGGGAACAATGTTTTGAGGCCCTCATGCACATCTCTATCCAGGGACAAAATGGAGCCTGACGCTGCCACCGACAGGCACACACATGCGGTTTTTAAATGCAAGCACGGACGCAATAAGAACCTAACAGGTTTTTAGGAGCGACAATTACTGAGAAGTCTGACACTATCAGACACTGCTGACTGACGTGTATTATTCACTAAACTTGTGCGTTATATAATAGTTTGTGAAAAATGCACACAAGTGCACCTGTACGCTGCCACCGACAGGCACACACGTGCGGTTTTTAAATGCAAGCACGGACGCAATAAGAACCTAACAGGTTTTTAGGAGCGACAATTACTGAGAAGTCTGACACTATCAGACACTGCTGACTGACGTGTATTATTCACTAAACTTGTGCGTTATATAATAGTTTGTGAAAAATGCACACAAGTGCACCTGTACGCTGCCACCGACAGGCACACACGTGCGGTTTTTAAATGCAAGCACGGACGCAATAAGAACCTAACAGGTTTTTAGGAGCGACAATTACTGAGAAGTCTGACACTATCAGACACTGCTGACTGACGTGTATTATTCACTAGACTTGTGCGTTATATAATAGTTTGTGAAAAATGCACACAAGTGCACCTGTACGCTGCCACCGACAGGCACACACGTGCGGTTTTTAAATGCAAGCACGGACGCAATAAGAACCTAACAGGTTTTTAGGAGCGACAATTACTGAGAAGTCTGACACTATCAGCCACTGCTGACTGACGTGTATTATACACTACACTTGTGCGTTATATAATAGTTTGTGAAAAACGTGCACCTGTACGCTGCCACCGACAGGCACACACGTGCGGTTTTTAAATGCAAGCACGGACGCAATAAGAACCTAACAGGTTTTTAGGAGCGACAATTACTGAGAAGTCTGACACTATCTGGACTGTTTTAGACTGTATACACCAGCCCCAGATATGATGAAGGCTGGTATACGGTCACCACTAGGAATGGCTATATACCCTGCCTGCCTGCCTGCCTGTATACTGCTACAATAGTCCTGACAAGGACTCTTTTGGTCACTAGCCTGTATTCCAACCTGGCTATACCCTGCCTGTATACAGCAACAATAGTCCTGAGAAGGACTCTGCTACTGTACTCCGACCTGGCTATACCCTGCCTGCCTGTATACAACTAGAATAGTCCTGAGAAGGACTTTTGGTCACACTGTTTGCAGCCCTGCTACGGAAATAGCTATAAAGGGCCGCAAACCTTTCCCTGAAGCAGCGACACTCTCCCTGCACTGACTTTCTGGATAGCTGTGAGCAGAGCACAGCGCGCCCGCCGGTATAAAGGCTCGGTCACGCTGTCCAGGCCGGCCAATCACTGCAATTCCACAACTAACAGGGCTGTGGCATTGCAGTGGTCTGCCAGCCAATCCCTGCTTTAGGGCTGGCTCTCAAAAGAGCGCCAACATGCAGAAATGAAGACCACGAGTACAGCACGAGTATCGCGAGATTACTCGGTCCCCGCCGAGTAGACCGAGTACAGTGATACTCGTGCGAGTACCGAGTAGTAAATAGCATGCTCGCTCATCACTACTGACGACTCAAGCTAAATAATGAACGCCCTTTGCATAATTATTGGAAAATAGAAAAATATAAATGAAAACTAGAAATAAAAAAAATGCTTGTAATTAGAAATGAGAGGATCTTTTGCAATTCTAATTCATCGACTTCAAGGAACTTTCGCTCCCAAAAAATTATTCAGCAGACAATATATTTCTGGGAATTTCAATACCGGAAATGGAATTTGAGAAGAAAATACTGTACATGTGGAAGAGAGAAGTGAGAGAGAACTCCCCTGCACATAAAACCTTACACTCTAAAGGAGAGAACTCCACTTTACGTAGGAGCTTACACTCTATAGGAGAGTAAACCCCAATTCACATAAGAGTTTATACTCTATAGGAGAGAGGACCCAACTCTGCCATAAAAGCTTATACACTAGAGACGAGAGAGGACCCTGCTGATTATAAGAGCTTAAACTCCATAGGAAGGATTTTCCACTAAGGAAAGAGAGAGAGAGGACCCTGCTGACAGAACAGCTTATACAATATTGAAGAGACATACCCGATAACTGAAGATGGAAAATGACAAACTGTGCTCCACTGATCTGTGACATCCAAGGTACAGACCACCACTGTACAAGCTGCGGAGCTTTATGGAAAATCCCATATGGTCATTCAAAAAGAAACTGGAGCATTGTCTAATGCTTCAGCAGTGATGGAAAGGGTACATAGTAGATTTTCTTTGGTTTGTCTGTGTAAACAGACATTTAAATGAAAACCGATTGGTAAAATTGTATAATCACTCGGGTGGATCCATATAAGTGGACCCTAAGGCCAATCAAATGATACCTTAGCAACCTCATTTGGAAGATCTCTGGTATTTACTGAACTTTATCATTGTTCATTAACTCAAAACAGCTGTAATCAGGTGCTAAACTCAATTTTAATACAAATTATACAAATTACACTGTAGTTCAAAATATGTACTAGTTATTTGACAGCTTGTTTTCATCCCATTTCATCTAGAACTGAATATCATGCATTTGTCAAAATTGTATAAGAGACTAATTAAATGATCTCTTATAAGACAGTGTATTCCCGTAGGTGTTTAAGTGTTTTATTATAGTTTTTACAATGTAGCCTGCTGTTCGCATTGTCTATTTGCAAACACAATTTCTTCAGTTTATAGTATTGCAATCACAGCTGTTTCGCTAAGAACATGTGCGAGGGAACACTTTAGATTTTTTTTTTTTTAAATATTCAAGGTTCAGTAAATAGAGATTTCAAACCGAAAATGTTAAAAGGAGTTTTCTAGTACTTTTACACTGTATGCTGTTTAGTGACTGCTGCTGGGTACAGCATATTAGCTCCTACTGAAAAGAATTGGCGCTGATATGCACCTCCGAGCAGAAGCTACTAAACAGTGTTGGGAACTGAGGTTTTCTGCTACTACACTCTATAGATCTGGCCAGGGGCAGACACTGTGTAAGAAATATGGCCCTCTCCTTTTATGGGGACAAAGATTATATATACTTTATGTGTGTATATAGAGTGTATAATATATTGCGCAGTCTCTTTTCATTATGTATATTACTGTCACATATAACGTAGTGTCCTCTCCTGTTATTTACATCGTACCTTACATATCAGATTCTCTTTTTATTTATAGCGCCCTGTCTTTATTTCACAACATATCTCTTGCTTTATATACAATATATAAAATGAAAAGACCGATGAAACATGGTAAAGCTTCTTTTCTAATGGATGAGCCCGATTGACAAGTTCCTGTCAGACGTTGCTCAATCAGCAGTCATTTTATTGTACTTCTAATAAGAAAGGACTATGTAATAAAGACAGGGAGCTGTGAATAACAAAACTATAAAGAAAATGCTATTTAATGAATGGTGCTATAAATAATGTGTAATAAGAGAATGGTGCTGTACGTAACAGAGAATGCTATATAATAAGGGATGGCTCAATACATAACTAAGTAGGTTAGTATGTAAGGGAGGACAGTGTTATAAATAATAAAAGAGGAAACTATGTTAATAAGGATGACATTATATATAACAAGAACGTATACCATAAACTAAGGGACTGTGCTGTACATAGTAAGGGTACATTCCTGTATCCATGTGAAGTGTCGTTATGCTGCCTGATTCTTTATTGGACAGTGCACCAATCTATTGAGTATGTTCTATTTTTCAAAATTGCATGCAATAATAAGAAACGGGAGAGAAGTGCTCCTGTGTGAATCTGCCATGAAATTAATACACATATAGTGTGCTACAGCTCACCTGAAGGGTTGTGCACCCCTGCACAACTCTGGTGATCGTGTGTGATAGTCAGCCTACAGACTGGATACAGCTACCACCAGGGAGTGGAGACGTACTGTACGATTGCAACAGCGAAGACGATCCAGGTGCAGCGACCACCTGGATACAGAGGGAATTCACATGCTGCACTCCAGATGCAGCTGCCATCAGGGAACAAGGAGTCTGGGCATAATCGCCACCAGGGGAGCTGAGAGGATCACACATAGCAGCCGTCCGGAAGCAGGAGGAATCACACACTGCTAAAGGACAGCGGAGGGGTACTCGTGGCGATCACCCAGCATGAATGGGGATCCACACACTCCACTGGTGTGTGATGCAGGTCCGATAGGAGATGTAAAACAATCCAAATGATGCGCTGCAACCTGCAGAGGGACAGAAGATTTCAATAGAAGTAAAAAATGGCTAGATGGAGGTGCTGTGGACCAGAGGTGTAAAAAAAATAGGTAGGATGTAATAATAATTAAAAAATTAATAACAAGGTACTATGCATTTCAGTAACCAATATACAACCATGGCCCTTTCCTCAGCAGCTAGGGGCAAGTGGAACCGTACCCTTAGGCAGGTTTTTTTTTCCAAACGACAGAATTAGTCCAAGTAATACAGTACAAATACAGAATAAAAATATGTTTCCAGTGACTTATCGCTCATGTCTCATTTGTATTGAGTCATTTTCTTTTGTATATTCTCCATCTGATCAGATGTAATATCGATACTTCCATGATTAAGACCTATTCAGGTTGAAACGCGTAGGAAACAGCTCCTCTGTCTTGCCTCTTTATTTTTGTCTTGCTTGGATGGAATATTTTTATTATCAATAAAGAATCTGTTTTTAAAAAAATTCTACTTTCTCCTGGAGTTGCTGGAATTTCTCCTTTTCTTCATCGATACTTTCTAGCCACAACATCTCTTGCCAATACTGGTCACCATACTGTAGCCTTGAATATAAGTGTTAAATATACTGTATATATATATATATATATATATATATGCATAAATATACTAGCTGTACTACCCGGCTTCGCCCAGGTTAATAACTGTTGTTAACAAAATAGAATGTATTAACAAAAATTTATTGTGCACACAAAAACCACAAAACAAATAGATAGAAATATAATTTTAAAAAAGCCAAAAACTAAGCTAATAGAAGAATTTCACAACATATATTTTAACACCACAGATATCCCACACAGATTTAACTAAATTGGCCATGTAATGTGCTCCATCTGTCTCTTTCCAGGTCTGTCTCTTTCCCCGTCTGTCTCTTTCCCCGTCTGTTTCTTTCCCCGTCTGATTCTTTCCCTGTCAGCCTGTCTGTCTCTTTTTTTGTCTGTCTCTATCTCTCTGTTTCTTTGCCCATCTGTCTCTTTCTAGGTCTATCTCTTTCTAGGTCTGTCTCTATCCCAGGTCTGTTTCTTTCCCCATCTATCTCCTCGTCTCTTTGTCTGGGTCTTTTCCTGTCTGTCTCTTTCCCTGTCTGCTTGTCTCTGTCTGTCTCTTTACTTGTCTGTCTCTATTTCTCTGTCTCTTTCCCCATCAGTCTCTATCAAGGTTTGTGTCTTTCCCCATCTATCTTTGTTTGTTTCTCTGGCTGTCTCCTCCTTCCTTCTGTGTCCCTGGCTGCATGTCTGTCTGTCTCTTCCCTTATCTGTCTCTTTCCAGGTCAGTCTCTTTCCAGGTCTGTCTCTTTCCAGCTCTATCTCTGTCTGTCTCTTTCCAGGTCTGTCTCAGTCTGTCTCTTTCACCGTCTGTCTCTGTCTGTCTCTTTCCCTGTCTGTCTCTTTCCCTGTCTGTCTCTGTCTCTCTCCCTGTCTGTCTCTCTGTCTGTCTCTGTCTATCTGTCTCCCCACTGACATCTTATTACCTCACATATAAGCTTCTTATACCATGAATGTCTTTTGTTCCTATAGCAACCAATCACAGCTCCTACTAATAACCTGTAGTTGCAGGCTTCATTTACTTTAATGGAGGCATGTTTTTGGAGAGTAACTGTAAAGCATGGGGTTACATTTTCCTGTCAAAACATAGTCTACGACGTTCCCTGGGTCACATGAGGTGTCTGTGCAAAATTTCGTGATTGTAAATGCGACGGTGCGGATACACTTTTCGTTTCACTTTTTCCCCATTATGTAGATAGAGGCAAAATTGATAGGTAAATTGGAACGCACGGGGTTAAAATTTCGTCTCACAAAATAGCCTATGATGCTCTCGGGGTCCAGATGTTGGAGTGTGCAAAATGTTGTGGCTGTAGCTCTGTAGCTACGACGGTGCAGATGGCAATCCCGGACATACACACACACACACACACACACACACACATACACACACACACGCCCGGGTTAATAACTTCTGTTAACAAAATAGAATGTATTAACAAAATGCATTCTGCACACAAAAACCACAAAACAAATAGATATAAATGTAATTATAATGTCTGTCTCCCCCTCTGTATATATCTCTCTGTCTCTCTCTCTAGATCTCTTTGTCTGTCTCTTTCCCTGTCTGTCTCTGACTGTCTCTGTCTCTTTCTCCTTCTGTCTCTCTCTCTTTCTCCTTCTTTCTCAATCTCTTTCCCTGTCTGTCTATCTCTTTCCCTGTCTGTCTATCTATCTCTGTCACTTTCCCTGTCTGTCTCTTTCCCTCTCTTTCCCTTTCTTTCCCTCTTTCCCTCTTTCCCTCTGTCTCTTTCCCTGTGTCTGTTTCTTTGTCTGTCTCTTTACCTGTCTTTGTCTGTCTCTTACCCTGTCTGTCTCTTTACCTCTCTTTCCCTTGTCTGTCTGTTTCACTGTGTCTGTCTCTGTTTCTTTGTCTGTGTCTGTCTCTTTACCTGTCTGTGTCTGTCTCTTAACCTGTCTCTCTCTTTCCCTCTCTTTCCCTGTCTGTCTCTTTCCCTGTCAGTCTGTCTCATTTAAGGGCATGGCTGCTCATTCTTCTGAAGTTCTGGCTGCACTAAGGCTCCCAGCTCCATTCGCTTTAATGGAGGCAGTTTTTTTGGGGAATAACTGTAAAGCGCGGGGTTAAAATTTCCCCTCAAAACATAGCCTATGACGCTCTCCGGGTCCAGAAGTGTGAGTGTGTAAAATTTTGTGGCTGTAGCTGCGACAGTGCCAATCCGGGACACACACACACACATACACACACACACACATACACACACACACACACACACACACATTCAGCATATATATATATATATATATATATATATATATATATATATATATATACACACATTTGTATCCTGGATATTAATTATTTAATATAAAATTAGACACACACACAATTAAATATATAAGTTGATAAGCCAGCACTGTGCCTCCATTGACTCTAATTTCTGCTGCCCAATAAATATAAATTATTCAGTCACTGGGACACTTCTCCATATGTGCACACGCTTCATTTTTGTTGCATTTTTTCTGCATGGATTTATTGCTGAAAATATGCAACGCTTTACACTTGTAGAATAGGGAAGGAGAATTTTCAAATGTCATGCACACGCTACTAATTTTTTGCTTACAGATTAGCAGCAGCTTAAAATGTACAGTATGCTTATTTCAACTGAACTGTACAATTGTATTTCAACCATACTAATGAGTGAGAAAAATATACAACAAAACAGCAAGTAAAGAACATGACAAAATGAATATTTTACTCAATATTTTTCCTGTGGATGCATTAGAATTTAAAGCAGAATTTTCTCCTGTGAATCCTGAATGTGTGCACTTAGTCGTAAGCCGTGTCTTGTGTCCCCACCAAACATTCATAATGTCACAATGAATTAAGGTTTGAAATATAAAATTGTTTAAAAGAACTGAGAGTACTCAGTGGTTGATACCTTTTAATGGCTAACTGAAAGATGGTAATAATTGTAAGCTTTCGAGACTACTCAGGTCTCTTCATCAGGCATGGTATAACACAAAATCTGAAGAGTCACATATTTATACACAACAGGACTTAGAATAGTGCAGTAAAAAAAAACAAAAAAAACCCCAAAAAATAAGTTATATAAAACAGAACTATCTCTATGGCAGGGGGGCAAAATGTTGTGGCCCTGACAACTTGGACAACCACTCCATTCAAGGCACAAAAGCATCTAACTGTGTTATCAATCTCTCGGACCTGACAACTTGGACAACCACTCCATTCAAGGCACAACAGCATCTAACTGTGTTATCAATCTCTCTGACCCTGACAACTTTGACAACCACTCCATTCAAGGCACAAAAGCATCTAACTGTGTTATCAATCTCTCGGATCCTGACAACTTGGACAACCACTCCATTCAAGGCACAAAAGCATCTAACTGTGTTATCAATCTCTCGGATTACAAACCAAACAAAGTGGAACTTGCTGTGCTTTCTAGAGGACTTTCATTTTGTCCTACTAAAGCTCTAGACAAAATTGAACTCTGCAGCGACATGGAAGATTACTTCAGGAGACTACGTCTGAGGGAATATTTCAGATGTTTCAGAATCCACCCAGACTGAAGGAAGATGGATCTTGACAACCAGGAAAAGATCAGATTGGACACCCTCACCAGGACGCAACCCTCGAGATAGGAGACTATGGGAGTACAAACTTATGATGACTTTTGACACATTCAGAGTAGGAATGGATGTGTCTCATGGATTCATGTCTTTTTACATCAGTTAAAAGATGTGCTCCTCTGACCATCCGAGCATGTCACAGCCCGGACCAGACCCTTATCAGAGGACAATAAAACTTTCACACTGAACTGCAGCAAAATTTATGGCCACAACAGTTTGCCCCCCTGCCATAGAGATAGTTCTGTTTTATATAACTTATTTTTTTTTTTTACTGCACTATTCTAAGTCCTATTGTGTATAAATATGTGACTCTTCAGATTTTGTGTTATACCATGCCTGATGAAGAGACCTGAGTAGTCTCGAAAGCTTGCAATTATTACCATCTTCTCAGTTAGTCAAAGGTATCAACCACTGAGGACTCTCAGTTCTTTTAAACAATTTTTTTATCTCTACTGGCTAACACGGTACAAAGATATATTTTGGTTTGAAATATAACATAATTAGTATCGTCTAATGTATTGGTGGTTGTAAAATGATGCTCTTAGGTACTTACTTGGATCTGAGCTCCCAACAGCAATTTTGTCACATGTATAAGTGTCGCGGACGGGTGCTGCCTTCGCTGCAGCAACCGGGGCTGCTCGAGTGATGCTCGGGTCCGGGATCGTGTCTGGGGCTCGAGTAGTGAACGGACCTGGGGCTCGTGCAACTGCCTGTCCACGCACACAGTGAAAGAGGGGGAGTATTTACAGGGGAGATTGTCTGTGATCCCACCTGTTGGTTGCAGTGATAGGATGGTGGCACCGCCAGTGCCTCTCGGGGTCGGCATCTGGTACCGATGACGTTGGGGCTGCAAGGTGCTATCCCCTCCATGGGTAGGGGAGAGGTGTAGTCCCGGGGCCCAGGTGAGGGTGAGGAGCAGGGCTGGGGCGCTGTAGGCAGGTTGGACCGGATGACACCGGTGTACTCACAATTAGGAAGAAATCCCACCAAGTCCATATTGTAAACCAAGGCCTGATGTCGGTTGCCTCTGGAGGGGTGTGCTGGTCCCACACATGGGTTGGCAGTGTAGGGGCCTTTCCTCCTGCACTCATGTTTTTGTGGTGTATGGATTAACCCCATGTGGAATGGTAGAAATCCGCTCCCTGGCAGTTTTGGACACAGAGGGAGTCTTTGCCCGCAGACGCTGACCCGTGGGACTTCAATGGGTTCTTGGCGGACACCCTGTCCCCAGCGTTGGGCTGCCGGTCTGCTCTATCTGGGCTTCTCTCTTCGGGAACCAGGTCTGGTACCTTGTACCACTGGTTAATTAGTAAGGGGCTTGAAGCTTGCCTTGTCCTAGGTTCCAGGTACCCCACCCGTGCACGGCCTCTGGACCGGATTCCCTCCGTCGGTACCGGCGGGCTACAACCCTGCCCTGGTCCACTTTGGGTCTTCCGCGACTGAGTTGTCATCTCCTGTGGCCCTACAAAGCTGTCTGCCACCTAGTTGGTCCTCCCGTGGTCCCAAGGCTTCAACCCTGACCACTCTGTACTCCAACTCTCCTCAGCTCAACTCCGCTCAACTCAAACCTAAAACTCCGACTGCAACTGACTGGTTCTCGCTCCCTTGTCACCTCAAGACCCCTAGGTGGGCATTCCCATCCGCCTGGTCCCGCCCACTCGTGTGTCCTGTGTGTCATGGGGGTCAACTAGGATTTGTGGCTGGTGTTCCTGTGTGTGGGGTGTGGTGTGTAAATTCCCAAGGAAGAGGTGATTTATGTACCCTTGGTGGGGGGTATAGTCATCTGTGACTACCTGGTTTTGCCAGGGTATCACATAAGCCCTTAGGGCTTTCTAAATCCTATAAAGATACATTTTAACACCCCACAAATAATGATGTCCTCCATGCTGGTGCGATTCTGCCCATCCCGTAATAATATTCCCAAAACTGGGCCTCTTCATTGAATAATCTCCCCCATAATGGATTCCTTTCTGGTATAAAGCCCCCCTTCCTACACCCCTTTCTGGCAAAATGTACTTAATAATAGACACCTTTATGATATAATGTTCCCCATCCTCGCCCTTTTCCACGTATAATATCTCCCTAGTCCACTTGGATTCCTACACTATTAAAGTGTATGCATTATGTGCAAAGGCTGCCAAAAATTAGATGTAGGCACTCTGGTACACCTTGGAAGAGATGTAGATGTAGATGAAGTCCTCAAAAAACATTTTTTTTACCATTTGTAAGGAGTGGGACTCTTACTAACGTAAAGCCAGGGACAATTCATGCCACGTGTCCAGCTTGTATACCCAATAGTTGTACGGCATAGAGGAATCACGAGGGATAGTGGTTCTGTCAGCTAGTTAATCCTTCACAATCTTCACAAAACATTCCCTCCTTGTCAGAGTATCCCGTGCATCAGGCTTCAGCACGAGAGGGTCTAATGATATTGTTCCAAACCTTTCATAGTGTTCCCCTGCCTCTGTTGATCCTGCTGTATGTCTCCCTACTCTACTCCTTTTCTGTCCAAAGAACTCTGTCCTCTGCTGCTAGCACTGTCTGATGGGATTTTTTTTTACTAATTCTTCAACTATGGCCTTCTGGTATTTCACCATCTTAGTATCCCTCTCTGAAAGGTGAGATGGAAAATTTCCCCTGTGTCATGTGTCATGAAGGGTGTACAACTAGTATTTGGTGTTGACCAAAATGCAGATAACATTAGGTTCACAGGAGTGGCACCGGGACATAATGTCTGCCATATCTGTCAAACTCCCAACAAGCAAAACTTCACTGTCCCCACCAAAAGGATGTCTCTCTATCTCCTTCTCCTTTTCCCTCTGCTCCTCCTCTTCAGGCTATCCACACTGAACAGATGAGAAACTGGTGTTGGTAGTACCTTCTGTAGTGCAGGCAACCATCTCCTTTTCCTCCTCCTTCTCATATTAATCCTTCTTCTCCTCATTATCATATGAAGATGAGATGAGGCTGGGTAGTAAACCTCTGTCTACTTTCTTCTTCAATTGCCACCTAATTTGCATGCAAAGCTTCCTCTGTAAGTGTGAGCAGTGAGTGTTTAAGTAGACACAGAAGCGAGATGGTTACGCTCATCATTGAGTAATCACTGCGCAACATCTTGGCCGATTCCTCAATGTTTTGGAGAAATGCACAGATTTCAGACATACATGGCTCTTTGTTGGTTCTTACGTGCAGAAACTGACCAAAGTACTGATGGGCATGTTGTAGCTGCTAAATGGTATTCAACTACTTTCCCCGCTGCTCACAAAGCCTTGTTAACATATGTAATGTAGAGTTCCAGTATGTGGTCAGATTGCAAATCAGTCAGTGAGCTTGCACTTTCATGTGCTGGTCCAGCACTGCCAGACAAGCGGCAGCTGTAGGTGACTTGTGGAAATGGGCTCACACTTTGCATACCTTGACAAGTAGCTCAGGCAAATCTGGGCAGTTTTTCAGAAAACACCAAATTGCTAAGTTAAGCATGTGGCTCAGGATTGGTATGAAAGGCAGCTTGTCGAGCTTCGGAGCCATCACCAGGTTATGGCCAATATCACATATGACCATGCCTGGTTGAAGGTTCAGCAGTGAGAGCCAAAGATTTGTCTGGTCTTCTAGACCTTTCAAGAACACTGTTGCAATTTGCTGTTGGTTTATTGTTGCACCAGCAGATACTGTCTGTGACACTATAACACACTGTTCCTTCTCCAGCAGAAACTCTCCCTACACTATTTATGGGGAACAGTGCACCAAGCATGGTATCAGCGGGTCTTATAAAGACCTGATGACACTATTTAGTCAGCTAATCACAGTAATGCCAGTTGCCAACATGGCTACAGTAATACCATTATTGGCATGCAACCCTCACATGTTTAGTGGCTGTAACATCCAGAAAACATGCAGGGCGGGAACTCAAGCATGGTTCCTTGGTACCTGGCTACTCTATCAAGTACTGAGTGTCTCAAGCGCCCAGATGCTCAATCGAGTACCGAGCAGTGCCAAGCATGCTTGCTGTCATTCAATGTTCGATTCCAGTTGTCAGGCTCTGTTCACACTTCAGACCCTAATAGGCAACCTGATGTCTCCTAGTTGTTCAGTCAGAGCTGGGCATCGACTGTTTCATGTGCTCTGTTCTTCAGTCGTGCAGGAGTTATTTCCTGCTGACCTGGGTAACTCTGCCAGGATCTCAGGTTGCTAATTAGCAATCATCGCCATCTTCTTGCTATTTAAGAAGCTGGACCTTGCTACTCAGAGTCAATAACAGATTCAGCATAGCTCCAGCATTGCCGGTCTTTGTGGTGATTCAGTCCATGGTTATCTGTAGTTGCAATTTTGAGTGGTGTGAAAGTTTCCCCATCATGTGTTTACGTCCTTCCTTTCTTTATTCCACTGTACATGTATTGTTTCTCCTTTGGGTTTGAGACAGTGTGTAGGATCTTTTGTTGTCCCTTGTCTGTGTCATTTATGTGGGGATTTGTTGCTGTGTTTTCAGCGAGCTCCAAGGGTGGGAGAGAGGGGGAGTAAGTCAGGGTCACACTGGGGGCTCAGACCGGGCTACCACTAAGTTTACCTCAAAGATAAGAGCAGCACAGGGTCTCACGTTTGTGGGCCAGACTAGGAGCTCCTGTTCTGTCATTTCCTACCCCATGACACTTGCCCATGACTGAATATAAACTAAAAAAATCTTGTTCTGCTGTGTATGAAAGCAGTTTTTTAGTAAAAAACAAACTGTTTTTACAAATGTGCTGTCTTGTGCTAATAATTTCCCACAGAAATCGCAAAGCTATCGGCTTTACTTTATGCATTTAATTTTTATCCTAACAAGAAGGGGGATTTTCATATTTCTGGGCATGTAAAACATACACAATATTCAGTAAGAAAAAGGAATGCCAAATATTTTAAATGTATTTTATGTTGAGAAAAATGAGTTTGGTTTAAAATGATTTTTTCCACCTGAAAAGCCAGTGCACACAACAGCTGTCTGTAAAGTTCAGGCATTTGTGAAATGAAAATGCACATTGAGGATACTTAATTATCCTCTGTTGACTGAACTATTTCACAGAGACATTTTCCTGACATGAGTCAACCTGCTTTGCATCATAAATAATCTGGCTTCTGAGATGTGAACAAGACAATTAACATACAATTTGCTGATTTTGCTACCTCTGCTTCTGCTTTCGGAACTTTGCTTACTTTACTAATTGACCTTAAAGCAAGCTATTTAGTTGTGCAGAGAGCCAGCTGTTACAGAAAGTCATGGGAACAAACATGCATTAACATTATGGTTTTAATAATGGTATATATTATACTGTTTGTTTTGGCAAAGTCTTGATTTTTCTGTAAGCTGCCAAGTAATTTTTCTGCCAAAAAATGTCTAAAACTTTAGAATTTTCAAAATATGAACACCTAGGCCACTGGATTGGGATGACCAGCCTGCACAATTATATACATGGCTTAGAGGTCCGTGTCTTTAGCCAGTAAAACAGAGTTTATTATATAGTGACAGAGAATGGCAGAAATGTAACGTCAATGATTCATGGCAAAGTATGTTTTTTATTGTCTATGCGGAAGTAGAAAAGGATACACAAATTAGAGATAAGTTGGCAGGTGGAGAAAGGTGTTTGCCAGATGAAGAAATGTGCTGCTAGAGGGCATGTGTTCAACAAAATTTGTTTGTGGCACCAAAAGCAGAAATTGTGCATTCAAATTGTGGAAATATGTTGTAACAGGAAAGCAATTGGGAATAACAGAGAGACAAAACTGTACAGATAAGGAGTAGTTGCAAAAAAGCCTGAATAGCTAAGTAGACCGATTGCTTGTTTAATATTACGGTGCTTTTAGTCTAATTGAAAAAAATGATCTACTAGATAAGTTGTCACTTATTCACAAAATGCTGCAACATATAATAGCAAGAACAGCTAGTCATCTTCTTATAAAAATGCTAAAAATTCTATGAGAACATAAATATTTATATCTCAATCCTCTATTGGAACAATTCTTGTTTTTCTTGCAAAGTTTTTTTCTCTGATTATGCCCTCTTCAGACTGTATGGTACATCTAGAAGAAAGATTATCTAGAAAACAAAAGTTTAGCTCAATAAAGAGTGTAAAGCATTTGCGGACCATTCATGAGTGGGGTTGCTTTCATCCAAGGGAATGGGTAACTCATGATTTTGTGTAGGAACACTGCCATAACTAAATAATGCTACTCTATCTAACTTCCTATAGATCCAGGAGTGAATTCCCATTGCTCAAGGAGCAATTTGCTGATGGGCAATTCATTTAACAGCATAATAGAGCACATTGGCAAAAGAAAAAAGTGACAACTAGGTTTTTCAGTGAATAAAACATTAATATATTGGGTCTATGGCCATGAACTTCCCCAGATATTAATCCCATTGAAAAGCTTTAGTTAATTCTCAAAAAGTGGGAATGAATTGAAAAGACAGAAATTGTGATCAGCTCCAAACATTGTTTCAGAAACACTAGGTTGCCATCAGTAAGAATTTGAAACAAAAGCTAACTTCACAATGCTTAGTACCCTCAATTGTTAAGCTTGGGTGCTTAGAAGTCTCTATTACATAGTGTTTCTTGTTAATGGTTCAGGGGGCTCATTTCTCAGGCTTGGATTTGAAGGAGTTATAAAATCTGGTGCAAATATTTTCCATTGATTCATCACCTTTTACTCATGGGTACTTTTTTCAGTATGTACATGGGCTGGAATGCTGTACATGGGTACTTTTATTCGGAGTTCATATCATGTTGAGTATTGTATTGGGGTTCCCCTGGTAAGCATTACATAACCTCACTGTTGACTGGCAAACCCAAGTAGAGTACATATCATAAAGACCACTGTCTAGGAATCTGCATTTTGGTGGTTTCCACAAGTCTTCCTGATCGCCACTCTAATTTTAGTAATATGTTCTCAAACAGAGGATGACATGACTTGCCACCACATACGCCTTATGACTGCACCATAAGATTGATGCTAGGGGCAAGATTGCCCAAGTGCAGAATCTATAACTTGTCAGGTCCTGAGTGATCAGCTCTCAAAGAGTACAATACGAAGAGTTTAGCTAAATGGCACATTAGGCTGTCTTCATCGTTAATGTTTCATCTTTGTCAAAAAGAAGGATGGTGGGTTATGTGCTTGGACTTCCGAGAGCTCAATCAAATACCGGTCCAAGATCCATATCCTCTTCCACTCATTCCTGATGTACAGTATTTATTCAGCTTGTTGGTGCTAAATGTTTTTTTAACCCCTTCACGACCATAGACGGATCTATCCGTCATGGAGCGTGTCACGTTAAGCCCCGCCCCCTGCCGCAGGTGGGGTGCGACGATCGGCGCACATATCAGCTGTTTTCAACAGCTGACATGTGTGCCTGCACGTTACGAGTGGAATCGCATTCCACCTGTAACATTAACTCCTTACATCTCGCTGCCAAAGTCTGGCAGCGAGATGTATATACGCGCGGTGAAGATTTTCACTTACCGCTGCCCCCACCGGAAGTCACGTGAGTGATCACGTGACTTTCGGTGGTTGCCATGGTAGCACAGGGTCATGTGATGACGCCTGCAGCTATGACGAGTCACTTTCATTTTCTCCCGGCCCGGAGGCCAGTCAAGCAGGAAGTGACTGTATCTGTTGTTTACAGCTGTATAGCTGTGATCAGCAAATAGATCAGAGCGATCAGATTGCTGAATATATATATAGGGACTAGTAAAATAAAAAAAAGTAAAAAAAAGTTTTAAAAAATTAAAAAAAACACAAAAAACCTAAAAGTTCAAATCACCCCCCTTTCACCCCATTTAAAATTAAAGGGTTAAAAAAAAAATATACACATACTTGGTATCGCCGCTTTCTGAAATGCCCGATCTATCAAAATATAAAATCAATTAATCTGATTGGTAAACGGTGTAGTGGCCAAAAAAATTCCAAACGCCAAAATTAATTTTTTTGGTCGCCGCAAGTTTTACGCAAAATGCAATAACAGCCGATCAAAATGTAGCATCTGCGCAAATATGGTAACATTAGAAATGTCAGCTTGAGAGGCAAAAAATAAGCTGTCACTGAGCCATTGATCCCAAAAAATGAGAACGCTACGGGTTTTGGAAAATGGCGCAAAACGTATGCCACTTTTATTGGACAAGCTTGTGAATTTTTTTAACCCCTTAGATACAAGTTAACCTATACATGTTTGGTGTCTACAAACTCGCACTGACCATCATACTCAGGCATCATACCCACACATCAGTTTTATCATATAGTGAACACCGTGAATAAACATCCCAAAAATTATTGTGTCATCACACTTTTTTTGCAGTTTTTCCACACTGAATTTTTTCATTCAATATTGTCATATCCACAGTGAGTTAAAACTTTGCAGTGGCACTTAAAAAATCTGGTGATGTCATTCGGTCCTACCAACTACTGTATTTGAACACTTTGTTGATGTGTTTTCTCATCTTTTGAAGAAATCTGTAATCGTTTACCTAGATGACATTCTCATATATGCATGGGATTAGACTATGCTAAACTGGACAAGTGTGTGTTCGCAATTCAGGAACTTCTGTTTTTAGGTTACATAATTTCTGCTTTTGGTTTTAGGATGGACCCCACTAAATTACAGGCTACATTGAAATGGAACTGTCCTGAGTAGCTTAAAGCCCTGCAATGTTTCATAGGTTTTGCAAATTATTACAGGACGTTTATTAAGAAACTTTTTGCCATAGCAAGAACTCTTACTAACATGACTTAAAAAGGTACCGACTTCTCAAAATGGTCTGAGGGTGCTTTGTTTGTGTTTGATTGTCTTAAAAAATACTTCTCATTGGCACCTGTATTGATACAGCCAATACTTGACATGGCTGTGATGGGGCTGGGAGTGAGTTTTATGCATATGAACACACCAAACATTGCCATCTTTTGAGCAAAGTATTTGGTAAGCCGAGCCCGAATGAACCGGCCAAGGCTCGTACTGAACCTGAAATTGGCAAACGCGATTCAAAAAGTTTCACTCATCTCTAGTGGTAGATAGGTTTTCAAAAATGACACTTCTTCTAAAGTCAAGTTTGGGACACCATTTTTTTAGAAAACCAACTTAATTTGATAAGATAATTATTCAACCCTTTTCACCCATGTGAGTTTTGTTTGTTCCCAGACTCTCTTTCTGATGACACCCTTTTTTTAATTGTTCATGTATTGAAGTGTGTAAGTACCATCTTTCTCTCTACATGTTGTTTCCTGAAAAGAAATCAGTAGATTTTGAAACGCACAAACAATAAACCCCTTTGCATTATCCTTCTCGTGTGATATGTACTAGATCAAACAGAAGCGCAGAAATCCTGTTTCTCCATTATTATTTGACATATGAGTTTTTGGTATATCTGTGTTCATAAAAACCCGTACTATAAAACTATAGTTTTTTCAATCCACATGGTCAATGCTACCATGCAATAATTGCCGATTTTGTTAACCTTGACTACCTTAAAAGAAAAAATGATTTAAAATGTTTTCTGTATCCCAACATGGCACCAAAGAATTTATAGCTTGTTATGCAAAAGAACAAGTTGTCATACAGATCTTTAAAAGAAAAATGAAACAGTGTTAAGGCTCCTACAAAATCAAAAACAGAAAAATATGGCACGCGCAATTGAATGAAGTAGTGAAAACTTGAGTTTAATGCATTTCCATTAATATATGGGTTATACAAAGGTTATAAAAACATGGGGAAAAGTAGGCAATTGTCTTCGCGTTTCGAGCAGACAACCCTGCTCTTAATTATGACATTGCCTATTGGTATGACCAGGATATATATACACAAAAGGAAGTCATTAGTAGAAAGTGAAGCGAGAAAGGTTAATTAGAGTAATTATCCAATGACAATGTAGATCAGGGAAAGGACAGAGGGCGATCAAATGCTATTGAGGCATATATATATGAAACCTAAATGACAAAAGATACATATTATACAAAATATATAGTTAAAAATTCCCAATGAACTGGACAGAAGATTAAATACCGCAAGATAGATATTGAATAACTTTAACTTTATATCAAAAGATGATTATTGACAAGCTATCTGATGCTAACTTATAAAATTGTTCCCTGTGACCCCAACAGCCGAATATCTCAAGCTATGACAGACCTTATCATGGAGGCTGTACATCACAGTTTTCTTTCCACAAAAGATACAGATTTTCTTCTGGTTTCCTCTCCGGTATGTCATGTTTTTCACGGTTTACTAAAAACCCATAAGGATCAGTTTCCTCCTCCGTTAAGACCCATTCTTCGGGGATCAACAAGTTGACCTAAAATCTCTCAATGTGGCTGGATAACATCTTACAACAGTTTGCACAACTCACTCCGAGTCACATCAAGGAGACCAAACAATTACTACTGTAAAGTAACTTTGCTACCCAATTATAACTAGGTTACTGCAGATGTAGGTGCATTTGTATTCCAGCATTACTCATTCTAAAGTCATGAACCCATTAGCTTTTCATTAATGGAGACATGCTACGTTTTCCACAGCTTATTATGTGTTACAGGTTGCATTGTTTTTAGTAACAAATATTTTTTTTCAGCTTCAACAATGTTTTTTTCATTCAGGTACTTTGTTTCCCTATGGGCGTCAAGTGGTAACCTATACATGATGTGGTGGGAGGAGACCATTTTGTACCTGCCTACCAACCCTTTTGTGGATTTTATGGCATAGTATGGCAGTTACATTGAAGATCTGATCTGCAGATGGCAACATGCAGATTAAATAATGAATTTGTTGGTTTTGATGATTATCTTAACTGCAATTGTTCGAATTTTAAGTTTACTGTAAATTTCTCAGCCAATACTACACCTTTTCTTGACATCATTTTAAGGGCAGACAACTCATGTCAAAAAATCAAAACCAATCAAGTTATATAGGAAGCCTTCCAGCAGCAATTCCATTTTACATGCTAGTAGCTGTCACTCTCCCCATGTCATTAAGAATCTCCCTGTGAGAGAATAAATTAGGGCTTGTACTGATCACTCATCATTTCAGAAACACTGTAATATTATAAAAAACAGATTGTCATCCAGGGGCTATATTATTTCCTATCTTTCTCATGCCCAACACATGGCCACTTCCAAACCATGTGAACAACTTCTCAATGACGATATCCCTAAGGTTGGATTCACACAAAACATATAGCATCCAATACAAATGTATTAGATGCGGTATGCCAATGACCCTCAGCTCCCGCTGTGCCTGCCAGTATGAGCCAAGTGTCATACGACTGTGACCTGATCCTGCAGCTGCGGAGGACAGGATGCAAACTGTGGACCAGAGGGAGGGATTAATCTCCCCATCTCCTACACTGTCAGCTGATGTTTCACTTGCACCCATAGACTTGTATGGGTGCGAATGACACAGCTCTCGCAGACAATCACAGCATGCTGCGACTTTTCTCTCATCCAGAATCTGAATGAGAAAAAAGTTGACCATCTGCTCTCCCTCATTGAATAACATTGATCCGAGTGCAATGTGAGATTTTCTCGCATTGCACTTGTCCGATTCATATGCTCATGTGAACATGCCCTTGTAAGGGGGATGTATCACATAAAATAAGTAAGGTCACCTTTGTAACATCATATAGTACTGACTACTCAGCTATATGTTCCATTATGAATAAAAATATCCAATTCTATCCCAAGATGATAAGTTACATAGAATATTGGGAACTGGAATACATAATTCGAAAAAACAAAAGGTATGTCCTTGGATAACATGTTGTCACTTAGCCTCTTCTATTCACATAATATGGGGCACAAAACGTGGCTTCATTTCAAAAGTAACTTTAAATGTGGTGGACCCAGATGTAATTTGTGCCAGTATATAGTTAAAACTCCTGAATTCCTGTTTCAAATTCCTCGACTTTTCAGATAAAAAATGTCACATTTGTACACTCAGTTATGTGGGATGCAGCAAATGTAAATGAGAAATACGTATTGCTGAACATTTACGTGATGACATCATCAACCTTTTGAATATAAAGAAATCCATGTCAGGCTTGTCTAAACATTTTTTGGAGCATCAACAAGGCAATGCTGCCTCCATATGTGTACAAAGTATAGAAAGGGTTGATTGCCCCACCAAAAGCAGAAATTGAAAGAAAATAATACTAAAACAAAAAGCCTACTGGATATTCAAATTGGGCACTAGACATCCCAATGGCCTAAATTACAAAGTGGATCTACTCTATTTGTACTAATGCTTTCTTATATATTTATTATTTTTCCTTTATTGATTTGTTGTTATTATCGTAATAGATTCAATTTTTTTCACTTGTTATGCTGACATGAGAATATGTCTCAAAATTCATGGGCTTTACTTATGTATTTCTGTTTCTCTTTGTGATTTTTTCAGTACTTACAGTACATTCAACAGGGTTCCTTAGTTCATCCGTCCTGTGTTCTTTTTGGCTCTCCCTGCACCATCACTGCCTGCTGTTTGTTTCTCTCTGGCCATTTTTTCCTTGTCAGACTCCCCGTTGAATTATGACATGGACTGGTCTGCTTACACTCACACCTAAGGCCGGGGCCACATGGGGCACTAGTGCGATGCTTGCATGACACTCGGCTCGTGCTGGCAGCACAGCAGGAGCCGAGTGTCATGATAGTATCCCTGCGACTGAGGTCCGACTGTGCGAGCGGACCTCAGTTACGGGGGGGCAGGCCAGCGCTGCGGAGGGGCGGGCCAGCATTCCGGTGTACCGCGAGTGCAGTGCGATTTTTCTCTCACCCCATTTACTTGAATGGGTGCGAGAGAAAAGTGTCTCGCATTACAGTCGCAGCATGCTGCGATTGTTTTCTCGGTCAGATTAGGGCTGAGAAAATAATCGCTCATGTGCGCTGACACACAGGCTAATATTGGTCCGAGTGGAATGCGATGTTTTATCGCACTCTACTCGCACCGATTTTCTCGCCTTGTGGCTTAGGCCTTATACACATAGTCTGCAACACTAAATGTTTATCTATACAATAGTTTAATTCCCCACTGCTTGATATTTATCTTGAGGTATCTTTAATACTGGATTCAAATATTAGCATACCGTATTTTTTGCTTTATAAAACGCACCGGATTATAAGACGCACCCCCAAATTTGGTGAAGGAATAGAGAATTTTTTTTTAATAAATGCCAGTGTCTGTCTAACAAATCATATAGAGTATATGTCCCTCATAGCCCCCCATCCTAAAATTAACCCCCTTAATCTGGATATGGCCACCTTATATTGAATATAGCCCCCTTGTGCTGGCACACGTCCCCCAGTGATGCAACATGTCCCCTATGGCTGGCACATGGCCCCTATGGCTGGCACACGGCCCCCTGTGGCTGGCACACACTGCCCCCTGTTGCTGGCATACACTTCCCCCTGTGGCTGGCACACATGGCCCCCTGTGGCTGCACACACAGCCCCATGTGGCTGGCACACATGGCCCCTTGTGGCTGGCACAAACGGCCCCCTGTGGCTGGCACACACTGCCCCCTTAGGCTGGCACACACTGCCCCCTGTGGCTGGCACACACGGCCCCCTGTGGCTGGCACACACGGCCCCCTGTGGCTGGCACACATCACCCTTTGTTAGATATCACCCCATGCTGCTGCTTTTAGTAAAATAAACTCTTTCCTTACCTTCTCCAGCACTGTATTCCCTCATGTCTCCCTCCTTGGGGTTGAGCTCCGGCCTCCTGCATTTCCTGGTTCTCGGCCGGTCATGTCATCGGCACAGCAGAGTGATATCATCTCTGTGTACCTGATCACAGTGGCAGCAGGAGACCGGGGAGACATGCTGGAGGGGGTAAGTAAAGAGTTTATTATTTTACTATGGGCAGCAGCATGGGGGCCATAGCTAACACAGGGGGGAGGGGCATGTGCCATCAAAGGTAAGCACAGGCACATATAATATGCTCCGCTCCCCCAGCCCATCGCCGCGGTACGGTTACAGCACCACGGTGATGGACAGCGGCTGTGCATATTATATGAGCGGGAGCAGGAGATCAAAGGCTCCCTCCCGCAGCTCACCAGCCTCCACCAGCCCCCCAGCAGCCTCCAGCACTGCTCCAGAGCGGCCCCCACCTCCCCTGGACCCTGCAGTATATAATCCATATATTCGGTTTATAAGATGCACCCCCTACTCTCCCCCAAAATTTGGGGGAACAAAAGTGCGTTTTATAAAGCAATAAATACGGTATATATTATTTATTTTCTGTCACTAGTTCATCTGAACTATCTCAAATGCTATATTGTATTTGAAGCTTTTTGTCATTTAGGTTTTACATATACAGTAGGGAAAATAAGTATTTAATACACTGGCAATTTTGCAAGTTTTCCTCACCTAAGAAAACAAAAAAGTGAGCCGGAGTATGAGTTAGTTTACATGCAGCTTGTAAACTCATGTTCACACTGCCAATAAGATATAACCCCCCCCCCCCTGAAAATTATATAAACATATACCCTGCTGTAACTAATTAAAAGCATAATGCACATAAATAAACATTGGGTTCTTAGTAAACACTATTTTTTATCAAACGAGCATAAAGCATCCCACCGCGACAAGGTGTACCCTATTGAGACAGTACCTACACTCTCTAATATTAAAACCTAAAACCTATAAAACCTATGAAAAAATAGTGTTTACTAAATACCCTATGTTTATTTATATGCATTATACTTTTAATTAGTTACAGCAAGGTAAATGTTTATATTATTTTCAGTTTTGTTTTTTTACATCTTATGGCCAGTGTGACCATGAGCTTACAAGCTACATACACACCAACTCATACTCCTGCTCACTTTTTTGTTTTCTTTTGTAGTCTTTTCTACTCAGTACAAATAAGGTGTGGCCCCCTTTTTAGTTAGCTGGGCATTTCATCTATATTACTTCCTATGGCTGTGTGTCCAGTCGGGACTCAGACACTCTCTGCCCTTATTCAGATTGATGTCTGTTGACACATGGTTAGGTTTTAATATTAGAGAGTGTAGGTATTGTCGCGATTGGGTACACCTTGTCGTGGTGGATGGCTTTATGATTTTTTAACCAAAAATAGTGTTTACTAAGTACCCTATGTTTATTTATATGCATTATGCATTAAATTAGTTACAGCAGGATATAGGTTTACCATTTTTTCAGTTTTGTTTTTTTAAATTTTCCTACCCGGAAAGAATGGAGAGGTCTGTAATTTTTATCGTAGGTACACTTCAACTGTGGCAGATAGAATTCCTCCAAAAAAGTCCAGAAAATCATATTGTCTGATTTTTAAATAATAATGTACATTTTACTGCAGGAAATAATTATTTGATCACCTACCAACCAGCAAAAATTCTGGCACTCATTACCTGTAATAATTGCATCTGTTTGAACCCATTATTAGTATAAAAGACACCTGTCCACACACTCAATCAATCACACTCCAATCTTTTCACCATGGCCAAGACCAAATAACTAAGGACACCCTAGACAAAATTGTAGATCTGAACAAGCTTGCCTGGGCTACAGGACAATAGGCAAGCAGCTTGGTGAAAAGCCACAACTGTTTGAGCAATTATTAGAAAATGGAAGAAACACAAGATGACTAGCAATCTTACTTGGTCTGGGGCTCCATGAAAGATCTGCCCTCGTACGGTAAGGATAATACTGAGAAAGGCCAGGAATCAGCCCAGAACTACACGGGAGGGTCTGGTTAATGACCTAAATAGACCTGGGACCACAGTCTCAAAGATTACATTTATTATCACTACGTCATCATGATTTAAAATCCTGAAGGGCATACAAGGTCCTCTTGCTCACGCCAGCACATGGCTAGGTCCATTTGAAGGTCGCCAATGACCATCTAGGTGATCCAGTGGAGGAATGGAGAAGGTCATGTGGTCAGATGAGACCAAAATAGAACTTTTTGGTATCAACTCCACTCACTGGAGTTTGGAGGAGCAAGAAAGATGAGTACAATCTGAAAAACACCAGCCCAACCATGAAGCATGGGGGTGGAACATTATACTTTGGAGGTGGTTTTCTGCAAAGTGGACAGGATGACTGCACCATATTGAAGGGAGGATGGATGGGGTCATGAATTTCAAGACTTTTGCCAACAGACACCTTCCCTCAGTAAGATCATTGGAGATGGATCATGGTTGGGTTTTACAGCAAGACAGTGACCCAAAACACACAACCAAGGAAATTAAGGAGTGGCTCCATAAGAAGCATTTCAAGGTCCTAGAGTGGTCTAGCCAGTCTTCAGACATGAACCCAATAGAAAATCTTTGGAGGGAGCAGAAACTCAATGTTGCCAGTGACAGCCCTGAAACCTGAAAGATCTGGAGAAGATCTATATGGAGGAGTGCCCCAAAATCCATGCTGAAGTGTCTGCAAACGTGGTGAAGAACTACGGGAAACGTCTGACCTCTGTAATTGCAAGCAAACGTTTCTGTACCAAATATTAAAGTCTGTTTTTCTATTGTATCAAATATTTATTTGTGCAGTAAAATGCTAGTTAATTATTTAAACATCAGAAAATGTGATTTTCTGGATTTTTTTATTCTGCTTCTCACAGATAAAGTGTACCTACAAAACAATTACAGACCTCCCCATTCTTTGTAGGTGGGAAAACTTGGAAAATGTGCTGTATATCAAATACTTACTGTATTTTCCTCACTGTATGCCTCAATAACATTTTAACGCTTTTGTAAATTTCCCTGATCTACATTGTCATTGGCTGATTTTCTAATTAACCTTTCTCTCTTCACTTTCTAGTAATGACTCCTTTCCCTTTGTGTGTATATATATATATATATATATATATATATCCTGTTTATACCAACAGACAATGTCATGATTAGGAGCAGGGTTGTCTGATCGAAACACATAGACCGTTGTCTATTTTCCCCATGTTTTTATAACCTTTGTATCAACCCTATTTTCATGGAGATTCAATAAAGTCAAGTTTTTACTGCTTCATTCAATTTGCGGCTGCTGGATTTTTCTATTTTTGATGGAGCGATCACCTGGATTCAAGCCCATAGTTTACGTGCACCGCATCCCAATTATCCCTGCATCTGGTGATCTGCCTGTTGTTCTCTTACCTCTGCTCCTACAATATGACAACCAAAAAAGTAATTCTGTTGAAAAAAAAATTTCTTGTGAAAAAAATGTAAGATATATATATAAAAAAAATGAATATGGTATTAACACAATTGTATCAATCCACAGAATAAAGATAACATGTTAGTTACACTGTATGATGAACTATGTAAAAAATAACATTCAAAAATAATTCCAAATTTAGTATATTTTTGTTCATGCCTACTAAAAAAATAAAAATAATTATAACCTGATCCAAAAGCTGTTATACACAAAAATTATACTAGTGAAAAGTACAGTTTGTTCAACAAAATTTAAGGCCTTATACAGTTATTATTATGAGAATAGGGTTAGTAAAATAAGAAAAGTTTATTTTTTAAAATAATTACTGTGCATCAGTAGCAAAACCTAAAAATTGTATACCAGTTTGAAGATGGTGAACTTCTTGGACAGAAATCTGCATACACAAAATAGCCATGCTTCATGTGCCTGTAAGGGGGTGGTCGAGCCCCCGTGAGAAGAAACCTCCCAGAAGACATAACATGGTTCTAAAACGTGTTTATTAATCTTTATTTTATAAGGATGCATTAGTTTTATGCATATTGTAATGTATGAGATGTAGCAGAGTACAGAATGTTACTATGTAGAGGTGTAGCAGTATTGAAGATGTAATGTACAGTATGTGTATTGGTATAAGGTGTAATGTTATGTAGTATATAATGAATAATGCTTAATAAGGTATTATTAGTGTTATAGGTGCAGGTGAAAAGTTAAATCTGCCCGGTGACAGACAGGTGACAGCTGGGATTCTAGGATTAGCCAATAAGGAAAGAGCTACTGCTGAGGGAGAGAAACGGTTGCTGTGGAAACATCAGTTAGGGCCCAGCCTGTGACAGGAACAGACGTCAGGTCTGAGGAGAAGCAGAGCCGCATGATATGGGTGACAAGAAAAGAGGGAGACCGTTACATAAAATAGTGTGACCGAGGAAAAGAAGGAACGACTGACAGAGAATAACAAGTCTGGTGCAAGACAGAGCGAGACAACGAACGACGTGAGTGTCTTAAGCAGGTGTCCCTGAGGCGTCTTGAGGAGCTTATAGCTCGGTCCAGCCATATTGGCGATACCCCTCTAGGAGGGATAAAGACGTAGGACTGCTTGAGGAGGAGAAAGTCTTCCAAGGACTGTGATGTGATACTAGGCAGTGAAGGGAAGAAAAGGCCTTATGGAGGTTGGAACAACTGAACTGAAGGTTTGCTTAATGATCCTCTGTGACACTGAAACATGTGAGAAGACTTATGTCCACTATATAATGTACATTGGTGTTGACAAGTTTATGTTCAGTAACATGACTTTTTTATGAACTTGTGGTCGCCCTCAATGAGCTGTGTACCATCTGGTCCTGGCCAGCCCAAACCATCGGCAACATGCGGCCTGCAAAGGCATATTGTCTCCAGAATGCAACACCACACACCCAGCCAGGACTTCCATTTTCATGTAGCGTGCCGGGGTGCGGCAGACAAATACCTCGCCCACGACTACCACCCCGTGCCACGTTACATGCCTCTGGGATAGAAGGGCAAAACAAGATCATTGGACAAAAAGTGTCATCGCCTACAAGGGACGAAATGATTGTTGGCACTGCAAATATCATCAACAAGCCGCTGGTGGACAAGAACAAAATCATCCTCCAACCACTTCATATTAAGTTAGGATTATTAAAGCAATTTGTTAGGGCTTTGGACAAATCGGGTAATTGCTTCAAGTATATTTGTAGATCATTCCCTGGACTGAGCATGGGAAAACTAAAAACTGGAATCTGTGGTGGGCCTTATATTCGTAAACTCATGAATGATTTCAATTTTATACATAAATGACACTGAGGCTTCAACCTGGAAGAGTTTTGTCTCTGTTGTGAAGAACTACTTGAATAATAACAGAGCAAACAATTATGAAGAATATATGTTCACTAACTTCAGAAATTTGCAGTATCTCCATAGTGATTTAAACAGATTTCCAGATAACCTTGGAGAGGCGAGTGGTTCCACAATGATATGAAGGTGATGGAAGAGAAATGTTAAGGCAGATTGGACATACACATGAAGGCAGATGAGACATACACATGATGGCAGACTACTAATGGAGTCTCCAACATGATTGTCCTGATGACATGCAGGAAAGGAAAATTGCATAAACAGTGTATTTTGAAACATTAGCAGTAATAACATTGAATAACTAATATTATATTACTACAAACCAACAAGGCCTAAGTAATTGTGGGGTTAAATCACAGAAACCTAAGAACCCCAAACCTGAAAGGAATGGAGCGATCCCCACAAAAAACAAAATAATAACAACAACACAGAATATTTGTTTTGTGTCTACAAATCAAAGATAGTCACGTGTCCAGTCATATAGTGGTATACAATGATGACTCACAAGGTGTAACAAAGTATATATAAATTTAGGTCCATATATATTTGGACAGAGACAATATTTTTTAAATTTTTGTTCTGTACATTACCACTAGAGATGAGTGATCCTGCCAAGGATTGGATCGGTTTAGGATCTCAGAGCCCACCTTCGCCATTCGGCTTGGCGATCCCAGCTGATCCTAGCTGAAGCCATTAAATTCAATGAAAGACAAAAGTGATGTGTTGTAAAATGGTGCAGGGAGGGCTGTAAAAGAAAAAAAATAAAAAAGGGTTAAAGCAGTACATACTTACTGCGTCTACCCATGGCTGCATCGCTCTTTCTGGGGCTGATAATTATCCCTCATACATACTGTATTCACTGTTGTACCTCTTCTACTGGCATCTCTGATAGGCTGCAGTTGGACCATGCCCCTACCCTCTGAGATAGCATCTGTGATTGGTTGGAATCACAAATGCTGCCTGTGTTCGTATACTGAAGATAAATAAACAAATAAAACAATTATCATAGGGTCCCCCCAGTATTAAAATCAGCGCAGAAAAAGCCCACGGCTAGAAGTTGCAGCTGCCAGCTGTATGCATATCTTGGCTGTGTATCAAAATAAGAGTAATCATGTGCATTTTTTTTAAATTACTATTATTTAAATAAATAATTTTCAAAAACAGTGTGCCGTTTCCCCCAATTTTGATACCCAGCCAAGATAAAGCCCGACAGCTTGGGGCCACTATTCTCAGGCTGGTTAGACCCAAGCTTATTGAGCCTCCCTATCCTAAAAAAGCAGCCTGCAGCAGCCCTAGTGTTGTGGAAATTGGGGTAAAAAGGGGTTAATGACAGCTATGAGCTGGCACCAAGTCCTAGGTTAGTGATAGGTAGTGTTCTATGAGACCACCCACCACTAATCCTATAAGTAAAAATATATAAACACAAACACACAGAAAAATCTTTTATTTAAAAAAATCCCTAAAAAACTCCCTCTTTCACCAATGTATTAATCCCCAAAACACCCAGGTCCGAAGTAATCCACATGAGGTCCTATGATGATTCCAATTCTGCTACATGTGAAAGCACAGAGAGCAGCCATAGAACATGACCGAATGCTGTGAACTTCAAGCAGAGACTGAGTCATGCGATCAGTGGTGATGTCACTCAGGTTAGTTGCTGTCACAGCTGGATGTTCCCACGGCCCTCCACCTGTGACCACAGGTAATCTAATCTTACCTCAAGGGACCTCGATGAACTCTCACTGAGTTCATAGACCTGTATCTCCTAGCAGAAAACTGCATTTTTTTTACCAAGAGGTGCAGATTTGATGGTGAAATTTCTACATCATAATCCTGCACCCAATGTACACCTCTTGGCAAAAAAATGCATCACTACCGCATGTGATATGATGCGGTAACAATGCAATTGTTTGCCAGGTGGTGTAGATTTGGTGCAGTAATATGGTGTAAAAAGTTTAGCTCCAAATCTGCATCTCTTGGCAAAAAAATGCACAAAAACTATTTGGACGCCGTTCCGGTACAATTTTCTTCCAGGAGCTGCAAATTTGATGCTGAAATGTCTGCACCAGATTTCAGCACCAAATTTGTCTCCACAACTGTGTGATGCTGAACACAACTGTGCCGTAGTAATAAAGTAAAAAGTGCTAAATTGCAAAGGTGACACATAGTGCAAATATTTACCAAGACAATGAGTATAGTATAGCCCTTAAAAACAAAGAGGCTCTTGCACGATAATATATGCATCATAAATAGAAATATATTAGTGATTAAATAACAAAATCTAAACCAATTTAAAAAGAACCAATCACCAGGATTTTTCGCATATAAGCTAAAGCCAGGGCTATACTGGCACTATCAGGCTGCTTCTCTACATACCTGTAATGGTCAGCTCAGATGTTTAAGTTTTGAAATCCAAGAAAGTGAAGTTTGTATAAAATGAGCAGCTTCTTGAGAGACAGTTGCAGTGGAGCAGATCATATATTCATAGTTATCCCCTCCCCCTGTTAAATTAGCATAAGCATTATACAAACGACTCACTTTGTCTAGCAGGACCTGGGGTGAGGCCATACCCATGTGACCAGAAGGGGCGGGGCCTCAACCACCAAAGCTGGATACCAGGTCACATGGGTATGACCTCACCACAGGTCCTGCTAGACAAAGTGAGTCGTTTGTATAATGCTTATGCTAATTCTAAAGGGGGGAGGAGATAACTATGAATATATGATCTGCTCCAGTGCAACTGTCACTCGTGAAGCTGCTCATTTTACAAACTTCACTTTCTTGGATTTCAAAACCTAAACATCCGAGCTGACCACTAAAGATAAGTATAGAATCAGCCTGATAGTGCCAGCACAGCACTGGCTTTAGGTTGTATACGAAAATCCTGGTGATTGGTTCCCTTTAATAACATAAATGCTAAGGGGCGATATCATCGGGGTCAAATCGAAAGTGACGCACATCAAGCGCCGGTAACGACGTCGCAACGTGTAAAGCCTAGATGCGCCGATAAACGATCGCAAAAGCGTCGTAAATCGGTGATCTGTGTAGCGTTGGATATTTTCATAATGTCGCACCAATAGGAGATACGATGTTGTTCCTCGTTTCTGCGGCAGCACACAACGCTGTGTGTGAAGCCGCAGGAGCGAGGAACATTTCCTTACCTGCCTCCACCGCCAATGCGGAAGGAAGTAGGTGGGCAGGATGTTATGTCCTGCTCATCTCCGCCCCTCCGCTTCTATTGGCCACCTGCTGTGTGACATCACTGTGACGCCGCACGACCCGCCCCCTTAGGAAGGAGGCAGGTCACCGGCCAGAGCGATGTCGCAAGGCAGGAAATTGCGTATGAAGCTGCCATAGCGATAATGTTTGCTACGGCAGCTATCACAAGATATCGCATGTGCGACGGGGGCGGGTTCTATCGCGCTCGGCATCGCTAGCATCGGCTAGCGATGACTCAGCTTGCAAAGTACCCCTAAGGCTGTGCCATCAATATGAAGTAAAATGGGGAAACCCTCGGGTGCACAGCCTATGGATCAATTAATGGAATGCTGCGTCCTGCATGAAAGAGCGGAGACCAACCAGGGAGAAAAAGCTCATGCATAGGAGACGCGCAAACCCAAAAATAAATATATATATATATATATATCACAGGGATCCTCAGAAGAGTGAAGCTTAATATAGATGTGGGGGTCCCCCACATCTCTCCCCATTGTGGGTACCTCCTTGTATCTGTAGCTCCCTTCACTGGTTGGGAGCTTGATATAGCTTTTCACTTGGGCACCTGATTGTGAGCCATCCTTGGGATCGCTGGACAAGGGTTTTTATGTTTTTCCTTTCTGTTTGCGTGATTCATGCCTGATTTATTGTAATTACTGTATGACTTTCATGCTCTTGTTCTGTTATATATTGTTAGCCGCTATCCCATTGGATTCTTTACCAGTATAGCTCACAGGTGTGGTCCCTATGTTATAGACCTATTGGTTAAGAGTTATTATATTTATGGATTGATCTAGTACATGGTTTTTTTAGGGATCAGATTTATACATTGTTGCACATGTACACAGGGCGGTGCCCCATATTTCACATCTTGAAGATGTGGGGGTTCTCTATCTATATGTATTTTAAGTGATTTTAATTGTATGTCTCATGTGTCACCTTGATTGTTTCAATAAAATTCTATATTAAGCTTCACTCTTCTGAGGATCCCTGTGATATATATATACCGTATATATATATATTTATTTTTGGGTTTGCGCGTCTCCTATGCATGAGCTTTTTCTCCCTGGTTGATCAATATGAAGTATTGGACAACAGCTTTAATGTACAAGTATTAAGGATACTGCAGTCAAAATATTATCATTTTAACTTCCAACATTGTAACTTTTAATTTGAAGATAAAGTCATAAAAGAAAAGAAATTAACTTCTAACTTCTAAATGTTTAATTTTAGATCATCACATTGATTGGTCTTGACTAAGAATATTTTTAGGTCTGCGCGGAACACTGAAAGCATAAAATTACACAAAGGGCTTATTGTATAGGCAAGCATTTACAAGTTTGACAGGTGCCATAAAAAGTTAGTGATGTTCTTTTTGATTCCACCTATGCTTTATGTGATACTTCATTGCTAATTTCCAAAAATGTCATATCACAACTAATGTTATGTGCATCTGTTACTATGCTTGAGTGCATATTATCTCTTACATTAGAAAATTCATATTGTAAAACATGAAAACAATGTTCTTTTCTGTTGATTGCCTGATTGACTACCGGCAGTCCATCAGATATAGCGTGGTTTCAATTTATTTATTGCCTATATCTAATCTATATATAATTGCCTTATTCTGTCTGTCTGTCTTGCTCCAAAATTGTGTCACCGTAAGTGTCATAAAAGTGACAACTGTCGGATTGGCCGCTGGGCTCGGGCTGGCCCCGCCCCCCCACACAGATTGGCCGCTCGCCTCGGCCTGGCCCTGCCCCCCCCGCATGGATTATCCGCTCTGGGCTCGGCCTGGCTCCACCCCCCCACAGATTGGCCGCTCACCTCGGCCTGGCCTCGCCCCCCACATGGATTAGCCGCTTGCCCCGGACCTCTGCACGCATCGCCGGCTCCAGCGTACACCGGCTCCCGGTACACATGTGCAGGGAGCCGGCATACGCTGACGCCTCGCCCACTCAGCCCCGCTCCAGCATACACTGGCTCCCGGTACACATGTGCAGGGAGCCGGCATATGCTGCGGTGAATAATGAAGTGTCATGCAGTGGTGAAAGAGTTAAAGACACTGCAAGACACTTCATTATAGGCAGCGGGCAGCCCCAGAAGAGAGAAGACAGAAGAAAGAAGACCCCGCAGTCATACTCACCAGACGCCGACCGGGAGCAGGTGAGCGCATCAAGGTCCTGCAGCGGCGGAACACACACACACACACACACATAAGAACAGACACACACACATCAGATCACACTCACACACACCTCACACACACATCAGATCGCATCCACACACAACAACATCCAGTGATATCGCTTACTTCTCGGCGGCGATACTGTGCGTGCAGTGACCTTCCAGGACCTGCCGGAGGATCACATGGCCGGAAGCATGTGGTATCTCCGGAGGTTGTGAATGTGTGCGATATCGTCAGTGTGTGTGTGCGTGTATGCGATCGGGTGTATGCGATCGGGTGTGTGCGTGTATGCGATCGGGTGTGTGCAGAGAAAAGGACTTTGGGTTAATGTAATAGCAGCTAGATCTGTAAAGCTATAATCCTTGCCTACAGGCTTCTAATACACTATCACACTATCCATTCTCCAGCGGCTTTCCGTACACCATTGCAGTTAAGAGCCTTATTTTTGGGGAATAGAATTGTCATACAAGGTTTTGTACAAAATTCGCCATCTGTCATGGAGTATGTTCAGATTGCACATTTTGACAGACGGACCAATGGTTTTTCTGGTGTCTGGAATCAACACAGATAGACATGGGCATCGACCTGATGTATGCTGATTCCCAGCCAGGCTTACAAAGTTAATATCTGCTGGTCTGCTTGCTTCTGTAATCCCATATTGTGGGAAGCCTTTCACATCTGCTCATCTAGCATTTATGCTGGTTGAATTCTTCTACACATCCCAACAATAGTTTGTTCTATTTTGGTCTGTTAGGTGTGGTGTCCTAGTTTGTTTGATGAAAGTTTTGCTTCTTTGATTGCTGCAGTTGTGGAGTTTACTCCTGTTGTTTGGTATCTTCCTTCCTGCTGTTCTTTTACTCCTGAATATCTTATGGTCTTATCCTGTGTGTGCATGCTGTTTGACAGAGTTTTGGTTTTCCCTTGTCTGTCTTTTTCTGTGGTTTTCAAGAATACTCCTGACCTGGCCCTCCCTGAGGGGAGGAGGAGGAGGAATTAGTTCAAGACTGGTCAGGAGTATGGTCTAGAAAGAAGACTCGGGCATCCACACCATCAAGAGTATCCCTGAGATTAGGGATAGCATAGGGTCCCTTAGTTTTAGGGACTAATCAGGAGCCCCAGTTCCTGATTATCCCTTAGTCATCATCACAAGAATAAGTTTGAATTAGCTCTAAAATAGACTTTTGGATTAACGTTAGAGCAACAAAGAATGTAAGACAATAATCACTGCCTAGATGTCTCTAATACACTATCCCTTCTTCACCAGCTCTACACTAATTGTAGCTAAGAACAGTATTATTATAGACTCAAATACATTTTACACATTCCTGCAGCAAGTACTGCAAGGCAGGAATCACTCTAATACACTATTACTTCTGCATCAGAAGCTGTTTGTACATTATTTCCAGGTAGCTAATGGAACATGACATGACAGGATCTTATATAGATCCAATAATGCAATGCAGCCAACCAATAACAGTAATATCGGTAGCAAACATGGCTACAACATTACTGTGATTGGCAAGCAATCCCTGCATGTTTACTGGCTGATAAAAAGCATGGAAACATGTGGGGTGGGGGACTTAAGCACGGTCTCAGAGTACCAGGTTACTCTATTGAGTATTGAGTGTCTTGAACATCCTAATGCTTGATCAAGTACTGAGCAGGGCCAAGCATGCTTGCCCATAACTAGAGTAGAGCGCGGTTCACGGTTCGAGGTTGTCCAGTTTGCGGCTCGAGTGATTTTGGGGGCTGTTCTAGATCGAACTAGAATTCGAGCTTTTTGCTAAAGCTCGAAAGTTCTAGATACGTTCGAGAACGGTTCTAGCAGCAAAAAGACCAGCTAATTACTAGCTGGCTTTCCGCTGTAATAGTGTAAGTCACTCTGTGACTCACACTATTATGAAATTTCAGTATTTAGTGTGCGGGAACAGCGCATTCAGATCACTGCTGTATGAATAATGGCGATCGCCTTTTTTTTTTTTTTTTCCTTGTCTTCCTTCCCTAAGTGCGCGCATGTAGTGGGGCGGGCCAGCATGTCAGCCAATCCCAGACACACACACAGCTAAGTGGACTTTTAGCCAGAGAAGCAACGGCATGTGTGATAGGATGTCCATGTCACATGTCCCTGCATTATAAAAACGGACATTTTCCTCCAGCACGCCATTATCTGCCGTCTGCGTCCTTGGTGTCATTCACCGCTGGCGCAGCTCCTATCTCCGATACTGCTGTGTATGCTCTATACACAGCGCTGTACAGAACAGGGATAGAAGTTTCTATCAGTCCTTTTAAGGGCTAATATCGCCAGGGTCAGAGCCATAGGTGACAGTCAGGGCCGTGAAAACAGAGTTTAACAGCTACACAAGATGACAGCATCTGTGTAGCTAAGGTCAGGGATTTCCTCGCTGCATTTCCCCATTAGGAGGGATAGAAAGGCAGGCTTCCTTTCCTCTACCCAGACCCACAACCCTGCCACTTTACCCTCCTACCCTTTGCACACTCAAGCTTATTGTTACTAAGCCATTATACTAGCAAACACTGAGTGAACTTAGTGGCATCCTAAAAGTGGCTGTTGGACTTCTGTATTGTCCCACTAGTGCAAAGATATTTGCAGCACGTCTGCCTGCATTGCACACTCAAACTCATTGTTACTAAGCCATTATACTAGCAAACACTGAGTGAACTTAGTGGCATCCTAAAAGTGGCTGTTGGACTTCTGTATTGTCCCACTAGTGCAAAGATATTTGCAGCACGTCTGCCTGCATTGCACACTCAAACTCATTGTTACTAAGCCATTATACTAGCAAACACTGAGTGAACTTAGTGGCATCCTAAACGTGGCTGTTGGACTTCTGTATTGTCCCACTAGTGCAAAGATATTTGCAGCACGTCTGCCTGCATTGCACACTCAAACTCATTGTTACTAAGCCATTATACTAGCAAACACTGAGTGAACTTAGTGGCATCCTAAACGTGGCTGTTGGACTTCTGTATAGTCCCACTAGTGCAAAGATATTTGCAGCACGTCTGCCTGCATTGCACACTCAAGCTCATTGTTACTAAGCCATTATACTAGGAAACACTGAGTTAACTTAGTAGCATCCTAAAAGTGGCTGTTGTACTCCATTAGTGCCCCACTGGTGCAAATCTATGTGCAGCACCTCTGCATGACACCCTCCTGCTCTGTTTTTAATAAGCTATAATGATAGCAAAAAATGCTGCCATTTAGTGGCATACAAGAACTGGCTGTTGTACTCCATTAGTGCCCCACTGGTGCCAAGCTATTTCTAGCACCTCTGCATGACACCCTCCTGCTCTGTTTTTAATAAGCTGTAATGATAGCAAAAAAAGCTGCCATTTAGTGGCATACAAGAACTGGCTGTTGTATTTCATTATTGTCCCACTAATGCCAAGCTATTTTTAGCACCTCTGCATGACACCATCCTGCTCTGTTTTTAATAAGCTCTAATAATAGCAAAAAATGCTGCCATTTAGTGGCATACAAGAACTGGATGTTGTACTCCATTAGTGCCCCACTGTTGCAAATCTATGTGCAGCACCTCTGCATGACACCCTCATGCTCTGTTTTTAATAAGCTATAATGATAGCAAAAAATGCTGCCATTTAGTGGCATACAAGAACTGGCTGTTGTACTCCATTAGTGCCCCATTGGTGCAAATCTATGTGCAGCACCTCTGCATGACACCCTCCTGCTCTGTTTTTAATAAGCTATTATGATAGCAAAAAATGCTGCCATTTAGTGGCATACAAGAACTGGCTGTTGTACTCTATTAGTGCCCCACTGGTGCCAAGCTATTTCTAGCACCTCTGCATGACACCCTCCTGCTCTGTTTTTAATAAGCTGTAATGATAGCAAAAAATGCTGCCATTTAGTGGCATACAAGAACTGGCTGTTGTATTTCATTATTGTCCCACTGGTGCCAAGCTATTTCTAGCACCTCTGCATGACACCCTCCTGCTCTGTTTTTAATAAGCTGTAATGATAGCAAAAAAGCTGCCATTTAGTGGCATACAAGAACTGGCTGTTGTACTCCATTAGTGCCCCATTGGTGCAAATCTATGTGCAGCACCTCTGCATGACACCCTCCTGCTCTGTTTTTAATAAGCTCTAATAATAGCAAAAAATGCTGCCATTTAGTGGCATACAAGAACTGGATGTTGTATTTCATTATTGTCCCACTAATGCCAAGCTATTTCTAGCACCTCTGCATGACACCATCCTGCTCTGTTTTTAATAAGCTCTAATAATAGCAAAAAATGCTGCCATTTAGTGGCATACAAGAACTGGATGTTGTACCATTAGTGCCCCACTGTTGCAAATCTATGTGCAGCACCTCTGCATGACACCCTCATGCTCTGTTTTTAATAAGCTATAATGATAGCAAAAAATGCTGCCATTTAGTGGCATACAAGAACTGGCTGTTGTACTCCATTAGTGCCCCATTGGTGCAAATCTATGTGCAGCACCTCTGCATGACACCCTCCTGCTCTGTTTTTAATAAGCTATTATGATAGCAAAAAATGCTGCCATTTAGTGGCATACAAGAACTGGCTGTTGTACTCTATTAGTGCCCCAATGGTGCCAAGCTATTTCTAGCACCTCTGCATGACACCCTCCTGCTCTGTTTTTAATAAGCTGTAATGATAGCAAAAAAAGCTGCCATTTAGTGGCATACAAGAACTGGCTGTTGTACTCCATTAGTGCCCCATTGGTGCAAATCTATGTGCAGCACCTCTGCATGACACCCTCCTGCTCTGTTTTTAATAAGCTCTAATAATAGCAAAAAATGCTGCCATTTAGTGGCATACAAGAACTGGATGTTGTACTCCATTAGTGCCCCACTGGTGCAAATCTATGTGCAGCATCTCTGCATGACACCCTCATGCTCTGTTTTTAATAAGCTATAATGATAGCAAAAAATGCTGCCATTTAGTGGCATACAAGAACTGGATGTTGTACTCCATTAGTGCCCCACTGGTTCAAATCTATGTGCAGCACCTCTGCATGACACCCTCCTGCTCTGTTTTTAATAAGCTATAATGATAGCAAAAAATGCGGCCATTTAGTGGCATACAAGAACTGGCTGTTGTACTCCCTTAGTGCCCCATTGGTGCAAATTTATGTGCAGCACCTCTGCATGACACCCTCCTGCTCTGTTTTTAATAAGCTATAATGATAGCAAAAAATGCTGCCATTTAGTGGCATACAAGAACTGGCTGTTTTACTCCATTAGTGCCCCACTGGTGCCAAGCTATTTCTAGCACCTCTGCATGACACCCTCCTGCTCTGTTTTTAATAAGCTGTAATGATAGCAAAAAAAGCTGCCATTTAGTGGCATACAAGAACTGGCTGTTGTATTTCATTATTGTCCCACTAATGCCAAGCTATTTCTAACACCTCTGCATGACACCCTCCTGCTCTGTTTTTAATAAGCTCTAATAATAGCAAAAAATGCTGCCATTTAGTGGCATACAAGAACTGGATGTTGTACTCCATAAGTGCCCCACTGGTGCAAATCTATGTGCAGCACCTCTGCATGACACCCTCATGCTCTGTTTTTAATAAGCTATAATGATAGCAAAAAATGCTGCCATTTAGTGGCATACAAGAACTGGATGTTGTACTCCATTAGTGCCCCACTGGTGCAAATCTATGTGCAGTACCTCTGCATGACACCCTCCTGCTCTGTTTTTAATAAGCTATAATGATAGCAAAAAATGCTGCCATTTAGTGGCATACAAGAACTGGCTGTTGTACTCCATTAGTTCCCCACTGGTGCAAATCTATTTGCAGCACCTCTGCATGACACCCTCATGCACATTTTGCTACGCTAATTTTATAGCAAACTCAGGGAATTCCTTGCTGCATTTGATCATTCGGAGGGATAGAATGTGAGGCTTCCTTTACTGTCATGGTACCCACAGAACATAGCTACTGTACCCACTTGTCCACTTTTGCCACGCTATTTAATTTGCCCAAAGAGCTGACTCTTGTTCTGCCTTCCTAAAATTGTCTGTAATACTAAGTTAGTGTTCCTTTGCTGCCAAGGAAGGTACAACACGTTTGCATTCTACACTCATTTCCAGTGTGAAAAACCATGTGAGACTGCTGTCCCCAGTCACAGAGGATGAAGAGCACGCAGATACACTTGATGGGGCAGGCGGTGGTTGCACAGGCACGCTAGGCCGCATTGTAGCACAGTGAAATTCACATTGCGACTTATGCTTCATTTTAAGTCGTGTACAGGGTGGGCTCCCCAGTATGCAGCAATACCAGACAACAGGAAAAGGACTCTAGTCAGTTGGGTTGATAAATGATTGTTTAACTTTACCAAAACAAACAATATGAACCATGCATACAATTTAAATAATTGAACAATCTATTCTGTTGCCTACTACCTGCTAATCCCTCTGCATAGCAGTAATTGTGTGTTTGTGCGTGTGTGTATGTGTGTGTGCGCGAACACGACTTACCAGTGGCGCATCACAAAAGCTTCCCAGTTATCTACGTAAACATAGACAAAACACATTACCCCCCTGAATACCCTTGTTAGCTGAAGCCTCACAGATAAGGTAGATGATAACAGTGTGAATGCAAACCACACAGCTGTGCAACACAGTCATGGAAATCTTGAAAATCAACAGTCAATGCAAACATGTGTCGCTGTCCCTCTATGATTTAAAGTGTACGTGACAATTTGACAGTGCAGAGGCAGCAAGTCTTATTGTCTATAAATAGTCAGCCTACCCAGAACAGATATGTGTTTTGCTAATAAAACAAAATGTTGCGTGCCCGCATTATTGTCTGGGCACAGCCTACCGTACCCGGGTACTGTGATGTCCAGTTGCCAGAAATACAGACTTTACGCTTCTCTCACGGTAAGCAGTATAGACAGCACCATAAGAATGTTGGTCTGTGACACAGGATGCTGCTCACTGGCGTTACAGTACTCCTCACCAAACTCCAAAATGACTCTCCCCACAATTGAACGAAGTGTTTCCGCGGTGGCTCCTTGCTGTAACACACACCTTTAGCTTTTCCTTCTGTTCATAGACAGCATCTCCAAGTCCACACCCGAAGAGCAATTTCTCCTCCACGTCTAAGTGTGGAAAGGCAGCTGGTGCGCTTGTGTGTGCCGATTTAACCCAGCCGCAGCCTAACTACAGTGTTTCGCCTAGTGAGTATGCTCAGCCTGACTGTGCCATTCCTGAGGCTAAGTCTTCATTTCGGGATACAGCGCATGCTCCCACACATGCGAAAAGCCTCTTTGCACAGGTACTTGCACTCCGTGCCGGGTCTAAGTCCTGTTTTGTGCCTAGACACCATGCTAAAGCTGATAGTCTTTTTTCAGAGACTGTATTTCATGCTACTGAACATGCTCAGACACTTACTGCATCAGAGACTAGGTCCGGTAATGAACTCTTTGGCCTTGCCCCTGATGTGGGGGGCTCATATACACCACAGGGCATCAGGTGTCCTGACGATGTGGCCAGGCCACTCCCAAATGGCTTGCAGAGGCCCGCCCCTATGACTTGTCACCTCATTATTGATGGTCAGACGATGACTGGTGAGGTGTTTGTGTCGTGGCAGCCATGAGGTCATTATTGAAGTTGTGGTTCCAAATAGGATGCTAGTTATGCCACTCATGACATGTCACTCTGCTTTTGTCTCCAGGAGGTGCATTGTGGTCCACCCTGGTTTGGGGCGGACCCAGGTTATAAAACGGGCTGGAGCCAACAAGGAGGTGCGCAGTCTTCTATTATGCTCCGAAAGAGCACACCTCCATGTGTTGAACCCATTGTGGCTTTAGGCCAGAGGTAGGCAGGGATAGGGCGTTGATGCAGGCCGCCACCACAGTTGGTAACGCAGAACAGTTAAGACCAGCTCCTGTCCTACCAGTCCTGCTTGTGCAGCCCAGTGGCATTAACAAGCCTGCTGCTGCTGATGCGCCTGCTGTCAACAGGTGTGGCCCCAATGCACACGGTCAGCGTACTCAATGGCCCCTGTGATATTAACAGGGAGTTCCTGGGCTGGGTGGGCGTGTTGACCCTGTGACGCTAACAGGGCTCCCAGTCTCCAGATCCGAGTGGCGTCTAACTCGGTTCAGGCTACTATTAGTTTCATAGCCACACAGCTCAGTATCCTCCACCTAACCTTCCAGTTGCCAACCTCTCCTTTTCCATCTGGGAGCACGGTGGACACTGACTGCTGATGGGGATATATACCTTTCTCTTTCTTTTCTTATTAATTTTCGTTATATAGCGGTAACATAGTATATACCACCTTATCCAAATCTGCCAGTCCCACCATAACAGATGGGGTTTCTTCAGCAAATGTTACTTTTGCTTAACCACCAAACCCAAAAACTTTTTTCCCCTTTCCAACACACCTGTTCTCCTTTCCACCAGCATCTGTCCTTTTTCAACTCATTTTGTATATGACCAAAAGTGCAACTCAGCACAGCAGCCAGCCCTCGGTCCCTCTGATGTGGACAAGTAAAAGACCATTTCCTCCTATCCATGACAAAGCGTTGACATTCACTCTGTGCAGCACTGGTGTTTACTGGAAAAGCAGATCTAAGATTGCGTACCACCTTCTGCAGATACTCCTGTATACGTGCGTCCCTTTCTATGGCAGGAATTATTTCGCCAAATTTTGTCTTGTACCGGGGATCTAACAGTGTGGCAACCCAGTAGTTAGCATTACTTCGAATTTGTACAATCCGAGGGTCATGTTGTAGGTAGTGCAGCAAGAAGGCAATCATGTGTCTTGTGCATCCAGGAGGACCAAGTCCTTGGTGTGTTGGTGGCAGAGAGGTGAGAATCGTGCCTCCTTCCTCTGCCCTCTCCCCCCAACCTCGCACAACTGAAATGTAAGCAAGCTCTCACTCATCTGCTGAGTCTTCCATGCCCATCGCCAGTTCGTCCTCCATTTCTTCATGGGCTCCTGCACCTTCCTCAACAAATTTTGCTGATACTATGCGCCCTTGTTAATCCCTCTACCCCACCGTCCCTTGACTTCCGCCTAGGTGCCGCTCACCGTCTGGACCTTGTAGATCTTATTATCCCTTCTGCATATGACTCCTCCTGTACTTCCTCCCCTTCCTCTTGGACCAACACCTGTCTCCGAATAATGCTTACAGTGTGCTCCATCTTGTAGATGACCAGAATTGTCACGCTGAGAATGGCATCGCCAGTGCTAAACATCTTCGTCGACATTTGTAAACTGTGTAGAAGGGTGCATAGGTCCTTGATCTGACACCACTCCAGCAGCGTGATCTGCACCACCTCTGGATCAAGTTAGCCCAGGGTATACGTCATACCGTATTTCAGCAGGGCTCTGCGGTGCTGCCACAGACGCTGCAACATGTGCAGATTCCAATTCCTGCGTGTCGTAACATCGCATTTCAGGCGTTTAATCGCCAGACCCTAAGACTTCCGGAGCGATGAAAGTTGTTGAGCTGCTGGGTGCGAAGGATGAAAGTGAGCACATAGCAGGGTGCCCACTGCACAAGGCCATGTAGGCCGGGATGGTATTTTAAAAATTGCTGGAGAATCGGATTCAACACGTGAGCCATACACAGCATGTGTGTCATATTGCCCTGACGAAGGGCCGCAGACAGGTTTGCATCATTGCCGCACACGGCTGTTAAGTCACCAACGTAGTCCACTCAATCAATTTGTACTCCGGTCGCCAGGTGACAACGTGTTCCTTTCGTGCATAGTGCTGATGATGGGAAAGGATTCGATGCCAGCGGCGCAGGTGGACGCAGGTTATGCTCACTCACTGGGCTGCGTTACCTTGACAGATGCAGAACCACAGGCTGAATGTAGGTGGTGGGTATCTCACAGATAAAGTACCATCATTCAGCTACAGCCAATGGGAATACACCACACCCTTTTTTAGGCCCCTCCTGTCTGCAGACCACTGCCAGACAAAGCTATAAACCTCTTGTTACTGTTACCCCCAGTTCAGTTTTATGAGTTTGTGTGCTTGTTACCTGACTACTTTTCCTGCTTGCTGTTTATGTACCTCGTTGGCCGATCCGCATTTCACCTCTGCTTGTTTTCTGATTAAGTCCTGGCCGTCCCATTCTGTTCCTCTTCCTCAATTAATGTTTTGAACCTGCATGACTACTATTCTCTGGAACTGCAGCCTTCCACAGGTATTGATCAACTTGGGCCCTGTGTAATTCCAAATCACTGTATAGGGGTTAAAGGGATTCAGGGTTCTGGGGGTCCAGCTTGGTGAGTGGCTTCCCTCTAGCCTATCCTTTACAGCCCATCTGAGTGTGTCGATCCAGGCAGGCGTTACACCGTGCCCTCTGCAGAAGGCCATGTAGGTCGGGATAGTGTTTTAAAAATTGCTGGACAACCAGGTTCAACACGTGAGCCATATAAGGCACGTGTGCCACATTGCCCTGAAGAAGGGTTGCAGACTGGTTTGCATCATTGTCGCACCCGGCCTTCCCTGGCTGCTGGTTGAGTGGAGACAACCATTGATGAAACTCGGTCTCACTCTCCAGAGCTTACCGTCCACAACTCATCAGCGGTGTGACTCACATTTCCCAGACATTTCTAAGTAAAGAGTCGATCGCATCATGCTGTTGAGCTCTGCTGCCAGCATAGTAAGGAGGTGTGTGGTATTCCTTGGGCGCAGTTACAAGGAAGGGTGGCCTGACCACAAAGGGTTTGGGCCGAGGTGGAGGACCCACACGAGGTTGAGGAGGCAGAAGCAGTGGAGGAACTTGTACATACAGAGGAAGGATTGACACACAACTCGTGGGAACGGCAAGACTTGTACAGCAAACCCTTCTCCATCTCTCACCATAGTTACCCAGTGCCCAGTCAGCAACATGTAACTCCCCTGTCCATGCTTACTGGTCCAAGTATCTGTGGTGAAATGCACCCTGTCACACACAGAGTTTCTCAAGGAATCAGTGATGTTGTGTGCGACCTGCTGTGGTAGCGCGGGCATGCCTTTCTTGGAGAAGGAGTGGTGACTGGCCATCGGCTCTTGGGGCACTGCAATGGGCATAAGGTCTCGAAAATACTCGGTCTCAAAAGGGTGGAAAGGCAGCCTTTCTGTAGCCAACAAGTTGCAGATGCTGAAACTCAACCTCTTGAGCATGTCATGCCCTTCGAAAATCATGTAAAACACAGAGAGGGGACTCCAACCACAGTCTCACTCATTGCCATGAATTGGGCCACACACACCCCACTTGACTGGCATCAGTTGACCCCCTTTTCAAAAAAAAAAAGATGCTTTGCATGAAGCACTCTAAAAAATACGCATGCCTTTTACCTCCCCTGGATGACCCAGGGGAAGAAAAGTCCTCTGAGAGCCATGACTTGTTCATCTTGGTTCTTTTTTCAAAAGCGAGGGGACTCCAACCACAGTCTCCCTCGTTGCCACTAATTGGGCCACACACACCCCACTTGACTGGCATCAGTTGACCCCCCTTTTCAAAATGAAAAAGATGCTTTGCATGAAGCACTCTCAAAAATACGTATGCCTTTCACCTCCCCTGGATGACCCAGGGGAAGAAAAGTCCTCTGAGAGCCATGACTTGTTCATCTTGGTTCTTTTAGAAACACATCGAGGGGACTCCAACCAGTCTCCCTCGTTGCGACTAATGGGGCCACACACAACCCACTTGACTGGCATCAGTTGATCCCCCTTTTCAAAATGAAAAAGATGCTTTGCATGAAGCACTCTCAAAAATACGTGTGCCTTTCGCGTCCCCTGGCTGACCCAGGGGAAGAAAAGTCCTCTGAGAGCCATGACTTGTTCATCTTGGTTCTTTTAGAAACACAGCGAGGGGACTCCAACCACAGTCTCCCTCATTGCCACTAATTGGGCCACACACACCCCACTTGACTGGCATCAGTTGACCCCCCTTTTCAAAATGAAAAAGATGCTTTGCATGAAGCACTCTCAAAAATACGCATGCCTTTCACCTCCCCTGGATGACCCAGGGGAAGAAAAGTCCTCTGAGAGCCATGACTTGTTCATCTTGGTTCTTTTAGAAACACAGTGAGGGGACTCCAACCACAGTCTCCATCGTTGCCACTAATTGGGCCACACACACCCCACTTGACTGGCATCAGTTGACCCCCTTTTCAAAATGAAAAACATGCTTTGCATGAAGCACTCTCAAAAATACGTGTGCCTTTCGCGTCCCCTGGCTGACCCAGGGGAAGAAAAGTCCTCTGAGAGCCATGACTTGTTCATCTTGGTTCTTTTAGAAACACAGCGAGGGGACTCCAACCACAGTCTCCCTCATTGCCACTAATTGGGCCACACACACCCCACTTGACTGGCATCAGTTGACCCCCCTTTTCAAAATGAAAAAGATGCTTTGCATGAAGCACTCTCAAAAATACGTATGCCTTTCACCTCCCCTGGATGACCCAGGGGAAGAAAAGTCCTCTGAGAGCCATGACTTGTTCATCTTGGTTCTTTTAGAAACACATCGAGGGGACTCCAACCAGTCTCCCTCGTTGCCACTAATTGGGCCACACACACATCACTTGACTGGCATCAGTTGTCCCCCCTTTTCAAAAGGAAAATATGCTTTGCATGAAGCACTCTCAAAAATACGTGTGCCTTTCGCGTCCCCTGGCTGACCCAGGGGAAGAAAAGTCTTCTGAGAGCCATGACTTGTTCATCTTGGTTCTTTTAGAAACACAGCGAGGGGACTCCAACCACAGTCTCCCTCATTGCCACTAATTGGGCCACACACACCCCACTTGACTGGCATCAGTTGACCCCCCTTTTCAAAATGAAAAAGATGCTTTGCATGAAGCACTCTCAAAAATACGCATGCCTTTCACCTCCCCTGGATGACCCAGGGGAACAAAAGTCCTCTGAGAGCCATGACTTGTTCATCTTGGTTCTTTTAGAAACACAGCGAGGGGACTCCAACCACAGTCTCCCTCGTTGCCACTAATTGGGCCACACACACCCCACTTGACTGGCATCAGTTGATCCCCCTTTTCAAAAGGAAAAAGGTGCTTTGCATGAAGCACTCTCAAAAATACGTGTGCCTTTCGCGTCCCCTGGCTGACCCAGGGGAAGAAAAGTCCTCTGAGAGCCATGACTTGTTCATCTTGGTTCTTTTAGAAACACAGCGGGGGGGCTCCAACCACAGTATCCCTCGTTGCCACTAATTGGGCCACACACACCCCACTTGACTGGCATCAGTTGATCCCTCTTTTCAAAATGAAAAAGGTGCTTTGCATGAAGCACTCTCAAAAATATGTGTGCCTTTCGTGTCCCCTGGATGACCCAGGGGAAGAAAAGTCCTCTGAGAGCCATGACTTGTTCATCTTGGTTCTTTTAGAAACACAGCGAGGGGACTCCAACCACAGTCTCCCTTGTTGCCACTAATTGGGCCACACACACCCCACTTGACTGGCATCAGTTGTCCCCCCTTTTCAAAATGAAAAAGATGCTTTGCATGAAGCACTCTCAAAAATACGCATGCCTTTCACCTCCCCTGGATGACCCAAGGGAAGAAAAGTCCTCTGAGAGCCATGACTTGTTCATCTTGGTTCTTTTAGAAACACAGCGAGGGGACTCCAACCACAGTCTCCCTCGTTGCCACTAATTGGGCCACACACACCACACTTGACTGGCATCAGTTGTCCCCCCTTTTCAAAATGAAAAAGATGCTCTGCATAAAGCACTCTCAAAAATACGCATGCTTTTCACCTCCCCTGGATGACCCAGGGGAAGAAAAGTCCTCTGAGAGCCATGACTTGTTCATCTTGGTTCTTTTAGAAACACAGCGGGGGGACTCCAACCACAGTCTCCCTCGTTGCCACTAATTGGGCCACACACACCCCACTTGACTGGCATCAGTTGATCCCCCTTTTCAAAATGAAAAAGGTGCTTTGCATGAAGCACTCTCAAAAATACGTGTGCCTTTCGCGTCCCCTGGCTGACCCAGGGGAAAGAAAGTCCTCTGAGAGCCATGACTTGTTCATCTTGGTTCTTTTAGAAACACAGCGAGGGGACTCCAACCACAGTCTCCCTTGTTGCCACTAATTGGGCCACACACACCCCACTTGACTGGCATCAGTTGTCCCCCCTTTTCAAAATGAAAAAGATGCTTTGCATGAAGCACTGTCAAAAATACACATGCCTTTCACCTCCCCTGGATGACCCAGGGGAAGAAAAGTCCTCTGAGAGCCATGACTTGTTCATCTTGGTTCTTTTAGAAACACAGCGAGGGGACTCTAACCACAGTCTACCTCGTTGCCACTAATTGGGCCACACACACCCCACTTGACTGGCATCAGTTGTCCCCCCTTTTCAAAATGAAAAAGATGCTTTGCATAAAGCACTCTCAAAAATACGCATGCCTTTCACCTCCCCTGGATGACCCAGGGGAAGAAAAGTCCTCTGAGAGCCATGATTTGTTCATCTTGGTTCTTTTAGAAACACAGCGAGGGGACTCCAACCACAGTCTCCCTCGTTGCCACTAATTGGGCCACACACACCCCACTTGACTGGCATCAGTTGATCCCCCTTTTCAAAATGAAAAAGGTGCTTTGCATGAAGCACTCTCAAAAATACGTGTGCCTTTCGCGTCCCCTGGCTGACCCAGGGGAAGAAAAGTCCTCTGAGAGCCATGACTTGTTCATCTTGGTTCTTTTAGAAACACAGCGAGGGGACTCCAACCACAGTCTCCCTTGTTGCCACTAATTGGGCCACACACACCCCACTTGACTGGCATCAGTTGTCCCCCCTTTTCAAAATGAAAAAGATGCTTTGCATGAAGCACTCTCAAAAATACGCATGCCTTTCACCTCCCCTGGATGACCCAGGGGAAGAAAAGTCCTCTGAGAGCCATGACTTGTTCATCTTGGTTCTTTTAGAAACACAGCGAGGGGACTCCAACCACAGTCTCCCTTGTTGCCACTAATTGGGCCACACACACCCCACTTGACTGGCATCAGTTGTCCCCCCTTTTCAAAATGAAAAAGATGCTTTGCATGAAGCACTCTCAAAAATACGCATGCCTTTCACCTCCCCTGGATGACCCAGGGGAAGAAAAGTCCTCTGAGAGCCATGACTTGTTCATCTTGGTTCTTTTAGAAACACAGCGAGGGGACTCTAACCACAGTCTCCCTCGTTGCCACTAATTGGGCCACACACACTCCACTTGACTGGCATCAGTTGTCCCCCCTTTTCAAAATGAAAAAGATGCTTTGCATAAAGCACTCTCAAAAATACGCATGCCTTTCACCTCCCCTGGATGACCCAGGGGAAGAAAAGTCCTCTGAGAGCCATGACTTGTTCATCTTGGTTCTTTTAGAAACACAGCGAGGGGACTCCAACCACAGTCTCCCTCATTGCCACTAATTGGGCCACACACACCCCACTTGACTGGCATCAGTTGATCCCCCTTTTCAAAATGAAAAAGGTGCTTTGCATGAAGCACTCTCAAAAATACGTGTGCCTTTCGCGTCCCCTGGCTGACCCAGGGGAAGAAAAGTCCTCTGAGAGCCATGACTTGTTCATCCTGGTTCTTTTAGAAACACAGCGAGGGGACTCCAACCACAGTCTCCCTTGTTGCCACTAATTGGGCCACACACACCCCACTTGACTGGCATCAGTTGCCCCCCCTTTTCAAAATGAAAAAGATGCTTTGCATGAAGCACTCTCAAAAATACGCATGCCTTTCACCTCCCCTGGATGACCCAGGGGAAGAAAAGTCCTCTGAGAGCCATGACTTGTTCATCTTGGTTCTTTTAGAAATACAGCGAGGGGACTCCAACCACAGTCTCCCTTGTTGCCACTAATTGGGCCACACACACCCCACTTGACTGGCATCAGTTGTCCCCCCTTTTCAAAATGAAAAAGATGCTTTGCATGAAGCACTCTCAAAAATACGCATGCCTTTCACCTCCCCTGGATGACCCAGGGGAAGAAAAGTCCTCTGAGAGCCATGACTTGTTCATCTTGGTTCTTTTAGAAACACATCGAGGGGACTCCAACCACAGTCTCCCTCGTTGCCACTAATTGGGCCACACACACCCCACTTGACTGTCATCAGTTGATCCCCCTTTTCAAAATGAAACAGATGCTTTGCATGAAACACTCTCAAAAATATGTGTGCCTTTCGCGTCCCCTGGCTGACCTAGGGGAAGAAAAGTCCTCTGAGAGCCATGACTTGTTCATCTTGGTTCTTTTAGAAACACAGCGAGGGGCCTCCAACCACAGTCTCCCTCGTTGCCACTAATTGGGCCACACACACCCCACTTGACTGGCATCAGTTGACCACCCTTTTCAAAATGAAAAAGATGCTTTGCATGAAGCACTCTCAAAAATACGTGTGCCTTTCGCGTCCCCTGGCTGACCCAGGGGAAGAAAAGTCCTCTGAGAGCCATGACTTGTTCATCTTGGTTCTTTTAGAAACAAAGCGAGGGGACTCCAACCACAGTCTCCCTCGTTGCCACTAATTGGGCCACACACACCCCACTTGACTGGCATCAGTTGTCCCCCCTTTTCAAAATGAAAAAGATGCTATGCATGAAGCACTCTCAAAAATACGTGTGCCTTTCGCGTCCCCTGGCTGACCCAGGGGAAGAAAAGTCCTCTGAGAGCCACGTCCACATTGTCAGTGGACAGACGCGTGTGCTTATCTGCCAGCAGACCCCAGCAGCACTGAAGAAAGGTTCCGAGAGAACGCTGGCTGCAGGACACGACAAGATCCCCAAGGCGTACGTGGCAAGCTCAGGCAATTTATCCAGATTGGAAGCCTAAAATGAGCAGGGCTCAAGTTGCACAGTAATGGCATCGATGTTTCCTTGCATATACTCATATATCTGTGTCTCCTCCTCTTTTTCCTTGTCCAGCTCTTTTGTTTTCGCATGAGTATATGTCCTTGTCACTTTCCCATGTGTTTGTGTTGTGTTGTGAGTTGTTTGTCACCTTTTGGACACCTTTGTGGGTGTTTTCTAGGTGTTTTTCTGTGTTTGTGATTGCCTGCCATTGTTTCCTATGCGGTTCGAGTTCGGTTCGTCGAACGTTCGACGAACTGAACTCGAACGGTGGCTCCGTTCGACGAACCAAACTCGAGCCGAACCACGGCCGGTTCGCTGATCTCTACCCATAATCAGCAAGGATTCCTACCTGAATGTGTCTATTACAGAGGCTGAATAACAGTCACAAAACATGTGGGTGTGGAGACTCGAGCATGGTGCCTTAGCTGAAAGATACTTGATCAATTATTGAGCATGCCGAGTACCCCTATGCTCAATCGAGTACCGAGCAGTGCCAAATATGCTCGCTCATCACTAGTTGTTATGTATAATTTGCTGCTTCTTGGCCTGTGTTATATCTAAGTATATTGTATTTGTAATTGACATATGATTGTTAACAAAGCTGTTTTAACTTAAAAAAAAAATGCATCTGTCATTAACATACAGTCACGGCTGGAAGTGTTGTTACCCTTGAAAGTGTTGCAGAAAATGAAGTATTTCTCCTAGAAAAGTATTGCAATAAAAATGTTTTGCTATACACGTTTATTTTCCTTGTGTGTATTGGAACAACACATCCAAACATAAAAATGCAAATTGGATAAAATTTCACATACAACCCCAAAAATAGACCAGACACAATAATTGGCACCCTCAACTTATTATTTGTTTGCACACCCTTTGGAAATAATAACTGCAATCCATCACTTCCTACAACAATCAGCAAGGTCCTTATACCTCTCAAGAGGAAATTTGGACCACTCTTCTTTTGCAGTTATATAGTTGAATACAGCACAGAAAGGAAGGCATTCTCCAAGTAAGATGTCCATGTAGTTTTATTCCATGTGTACATAATACATACAAGGTGGGTTACAGCCAGCCCCTGCACGGGGGAAGAAATATGACTTGCGACATGTTTCGACCATATTACACGGTCTTAGTCATGTAACTAATACAAAAATTGAGTTCAAATAAACCCTTTCATTTATTTGTAATCAGCACAAATATGTGCAGTATCCGCTGGTGCAGCTCCTGTTGTTAACTCTTTCATTTTGTATTCCACAGTCTGGTTCATTATACTCCAAAAGCTTGAGTCAACTGGAATCTATAAAAACTGGAAACACTATGTTAGAACAATATTATCAGCAATTTACTATAGTATACTATAGTACATAAGTTGTGTATAGTTATATCATATACATGCTGTGGAGATTTATTATTCCATCATTAAAAAGATAAAATTTTATAATCAGTATTACCAGTCCCTAAGCCATTCATTTTCCTCTCGCATGTCTATATATATATAGTGGATTATATTTTTATACCACATTGATAAATATCATATCACAATGTTCTCATAGTTTCTTCCTATATACGGCATATGAAGTGGAAAATGACGCACTGGAACTGTCAAATCTATCTGTACTGTAGAATCAAATCTCTATGAATATTATACTCTTCTTTTGCAAACTGCTCCAGGTCTTTCATATTTAAAGGGTGTCTTCCCCCAACTTCAATTTCAAGATCTCTCCACAGGTGTCTAATGAGATTTAGATCTGGATTCATTGTTGACCACTTTGGAACTCTGCAAAACTTTGTTTCCCTCCATTTCTGGGGGCTTCTTGAAGTATGTTTGGAGTCATTGTCCTGCTAGAAGACCCATGACCTAGTATGAAAATCCAGCTTTCTGATACTATGGACATTGCAACCCGAAAACCTTTAGAAATCTTCAGCGCTTATGATGGCTTATACACACTCAAGGAATCCAGTACCAGAGCCAGCAAAACAACCCCAAAACATCTTTGAATCTTCATCATATTTGACTATTTTCTTTGTAGGACTCGTTCCCTTTTTGGTAAACAGAAGAATGGTATGCTTTACCAAAAAACTCTGTCTTGATCTTATCTGTCCACAAGACACTTTCCAAGAAAGATTACTTTACGCGCTGCGACATCGCTAACGATATATCGTCGTGGTCACGTCGTTAGTGATGCACATCCGGCACTGTTAGCGACATCGCAGCATGTGACACCAATCACAAAAATCGTTAATCGTTGACACGTCACTCCTTTTCATAATATCGTTGGTGGTGCATGCCGCTGGTTGTTTGTCGTTCCTGGGCATCACACATCGCTATGTGTGACGCTGCAGGAACGACGAACATCTTCTTACCTGCGTCCACCGGCAATGAGGAAGTAAGGATGTGGGTGGCATGTTCCGGCCGCTCATCTCTGCCCCTCCTCTGCTATTGGGCGGCTGCTTAGTGACGCCGCAGTGACGTCGCTATGACGCCGAACTCACCTCCCCTTGAAGGAAGGATTGTTCGGCGGTCACAGCGACGTTGCTGAAAAGGTATGTGCATGTGACGCTGATGTAGCGATAATGTTCGCTAAGGCAGAGATCACCAAATGTCGCACGGACGATGGGGGCATGTGCTACCGCGCACGACATCCCTAGCTACTGCAGTCTAGATTTTTTATGTCTATGTGTCAGCAGTGGGGTCCTACTGGTTTTCCTGCCTCAGCATTTAATTTTATTCAAATGTTGACAGCTAGTTCACGCTGACACTGATGCACACTAAGCCTGCAGGACAGCTTTAATTTCTTTAGAACTTGATTCAGGCTGCTTATCTGGACTATCCTGCATTGCAACCTTTCTTAAATTTTTCTCTGTTGTTCACATCCAAGTAGATTAGCTACAGTTCCATGGGTAATAAACTTGATTTTGTTGCACACCATAGACAAAGTAACATTAAGATCTCTGGAGATGGACTTGTAACCTTAATATTGTTGATATTTTTAAACAATTTTGGGTCTCCAGTCCTCAGTTCTCTTCACCTCTTTCTGTCCTCCATGCTTAGTGTGGTACACACAGACACACAGTGCAAAGATTGAGTCAATTTCTTGCCTCTTAATCTGAATTCAGTGGTGATTGTTATATTGCCCACACCAGTTCCTTACCACAGATGAGTTTGAATGAACATCACATGCTTAAAGGGTGCTTTACACGCTGCAACATCGCTAGCAAACTCGTTAGTGATGTGACACGCCAGATCACAGATGCGATCTGCTGAGATCGCACATAGGTTGTGTTATAGCGCCGGTCGCATGTGCGATATCGGCAGATCACATCTGCGATCTGGCGTGTCACATCACTAATGGGATTGCTAGCGATGTTGCAGAGTGTAAAGCACCCTTAAAACAAAATTGTTTATCCACAAACTTGGAAAGGTGCCAACAATTCTGTCCAGTCCATTTTTGAGGTTTGTGTGAAATTATGGTCAACTTGCCTTTTTTTTCTTTTTTTTCTTTTTTTGTGCTGATGCAATACACACATTGGAAATAAACATGTGGATAACAAGACATATGTAAGTGCAATAATATTCTGGGAGAAATACTTTATTTGCACGACCACTTTCAAGGGTGTCAACACTTTGGGCCTTGAGTATATTTGCGAGCTACCATCAACATATACAACTAGGGATTCATATTTTTTTTCCTATTGGAATGGAATAAATTCCAGTTTTTATACTTCTAAAGTGCTTTGATAGGTTTAGGAAGCATCCGTGTCAAATTCATCAAAATCATTTGGACTGTATTTAAAGGGGTTACTCACTACCCAGACAATCCATTCTCAATTGCTATATTTCTTCATATAAAATATAGACATGTTATGCTAGTCTCCAGTGTTTGTAGTGTCCCAATGTTAGTCTCTTGTCTCTTGGGGCTCGTGGGGAGTTGTTATGCCAGATGAGCCCCGCAAACAATAAGCACCCACTTCACTTGTGCATATCCATATCCAGAGGAAGTGACAGCGCTATATCACCTCTCACTTCTTCCAGATGTCAATTTTGTCTGGATGAAGCAAAAGGGCAGTGACTGCTCATTGCCTGCAGGGCTCATGTGTCATAACATCACAGAAGCCCGGAAAACCAACTGCCAGCATCACTGGAATGGCACGGGCACTGGATGTGAGTACATCCTGTTTTTCTTTCATATGAGGGAATGTAGCAGACAATTTAATTTAGTTCTAAAGCTTTTTTAAATTGTGCATTCTCTGCTGTTAGTAAAAAGATGTGTTTATTGCTACTTGAAATATTCATTATCCACATTAGATCATAGTCCTATGCATCAAATAAAAATTCTTTCACAGTATATTTTTTAAACTGCGCATTCGATAGTTACAATTAGTGATGAGCGAGTATGCTTGTTACTACTCGGTACTCGCACGAGTATCACTGTACTCGGGCTACTCGGCGGGTACCGAGTAATTTTGCAATACTCGTGCTGTACTCGTGGTCTTCATCCCTGCATGTTGGCGCTCTTTTGAGAGCCAGCCCTCATGCAGGGATTGGCTGGCAGACCACTGCAATGCCACAGCCCTGTTAGTTGTGGAATTGCAGTGATTGGCCGGCCTGCACAGCATGACCGAGCCTTTATGCCGGCGGGCGCGCTGTGCTCTGTACACAGCCATCTCATATTCCCTGCTTTCCACGCCCACAGGCGCCTATGATTGGTTGCAGTGAGACACGCCCCCACGCTGAGTGACAGGTGTCACACTGCACCCAATCACAGCAGCCGGTGGGCGGGTCTATACTGTGCAGTAAAATAAATAAATAAATAATTAAAAAAACCGGCGTGCGGTCCCCCCCAATTTTAATACTAGCCAGATAAAGCCATACAGCTGAAGGCTGGTATTCTCAGGATGGGGAGCCCCACGTTATGGGGAGCCCCCCACCCTAACAATATCAGTCAGCAGCTGCCCAGAATTGCCGCATACATTATATGTGACAGTTCTGGGACTGTACCCAGCTCTTCTCGATTTACCCTAGTGCGTTGGCAAATCGGGGTAATAAGGAGTTAATGGCAGCCCATAGCTGCCACTAAATCCTAGATTAATCATGTCAGGCGTCTCCCCGAGATTCCTTCCATGATTAATCTGTAAATTACAGTTAAAAAACACACCCACCCCAAAAAATCATTTATTAGAAATAAAAAACACTAACAAAGTCCCTCATCACCAATTTATTAACCCCGACAAACCCTCCATGTCCGGCGTACTCCACAGTCCTCCAGCGTCGCGTCCAGCTCTGCTGCATGGAAGTGACAGGAGCTGCAGAATACACCGCCGCTCCGGTCACCTCCATGCAGCTAATGAAGGGAATAGCGCGATCAGCTGCTGTCAGTCAGGTAACTCCCGGCCACCGGTGGCCGCGATTAACCTCAGTGACAGCAGCTGATCGCTATACTCACCTCAGTTGGTGCATGGAGCTGACCGGAGCGGCGGTGAGTAGCGCGATCAGCTGAGCTGTCACTGAGGTTACCCGCGGCCACCGCTGCATCCACCGTTGGATCCAGGTAACCTCAGTGACAGCTCAGCTGATCGCTATACTCATCTCATTAGCTGCGTGGAGGTGACCGGAGCGGCGGTGTATTCTGCAGCTCCTGTCACCTCCATGCAGCAGAGCTGGATGCGACGCTGGAGGACTGTGGAGTACGCCGGACATGGAGGGTTTGTCGGGGTTAATAAATTGGTAATGAGGGACTTTGTTAGTGTTTTTTATTTCTAATAAAGGATTTTTCGGGTGTGTGTGTTTTTTTACTGTCACTTACAGATTAATCATGGAAGGAATCTCGGGGAGACGCCTGACATGATTAATCTAGGATTTAGTGGCAGCTATGGGCTGCCATTAACTCCTTATTACCCCGATTTGCCAACGCACTAGGGTAAATCGGGAAGAGCCGGGTACAGCCCCAGAACTGTCGCATATAATGTATGCGGCAATTCTGGGCGGCTGCTGACTGATATTGTTAGGGTGGGGGGCTCCCCATAACGTGGAGCTCCCCATCCTGAGAATACCAGCCTTCAGCCGTATGGCTTTATCTGGCTGGCATTAAAATTGGGGGGACCGCACGCCGTTTTTTTTAATTATTTAATTATTTATTTCACTGCACAGTATACACACGCCCACCGGCTGCTGTGATTGGGTGCAGTGAGACAGCTGTCACTCAGTGTGGGGGCGTGTCTCACTGCAACCAATCATAGGCGCCGAAAAGCAGGAAAGCAGAGAATACGAGATTGATTAATGAGCGGCCGGCATTTTCAAAAGAGGAAAAGCCGCCGGAGTTTAGTGAACAGCCGTGCAGCGTCGCGCCGGAGATCGGGGAACGGTAAGTAAGAGAGAGGGGGGAGAATGACCGACAGACTGTGAGAGGGGGACAGACAAGACAGAGAGAGACAGACAGAGCGAGACCGACCGACGGGAGATAGAATGAAAAAAAAAATGACCGACATCGCTAGTAAAAAGCACAAAACGTGCGTTTTGGACATCGGAGTGCCACACAATGTTTTACGTAAAATCTTTCATGTATTATTAATCTCCAAAAGTAACATACACCAGCTCTATCTCACTATTGGGTATGTGCCCTTAACATTTCCGCCATGAAAATTCATTTTGGTGTCATTTTGGAAGGTTTTCTGGTGAGTCCGTAAAAATGGCGTAAAACTCGGACAAAATTGTTCACAGCAGTGACTTTTGAGTGATAAATGCTTCAAGGGGTCTTCCCCATGCTGTTGCCATGTCATTTGAGCACTCTTCTGAGACTTTTGTGACATTTTTAGGGTTTCTACATGCTGCCGGGGGTCATTTCACAAAAATACTCGGGTCTCCCATAGGATAACATTGGGCTCGGTGCTCGGGCCGAGTACACGAGTATCTTGGGATGCTCGGCCCGAGCCTCGAGCACCCGAGCTTTTTAGTACTCGCTCATCACTAGTTACAATAGTGCATATGGGGCTTTTGTACTCTTTTACCAAAGGCTGGCCGATTTATTATCAGCAAGAATTTAATTACATTCAACTAAAATAATAGATATACTTGTATTATGGCATATAATGAATTTTATTAAGTTCTTCTGTGCATCAGTATTCCTTAATTTACCCTTACCAGACAAGAAAAGAAAAGAAAAGAAAAACATTGTTTTTATCCCAACAAAGCTCTCATTAACTGGTTCAAAGCTAAGGAGGGTGCAGATGTTGCAGTCAAAGATGGATCCTGGAGCCATAGGGGACACAAAAGCTGTTGATAATTTATGACTGATGCTAGGTATATTTCATGTGTTACAGATTTGTCACAGATGCCTATTAGATTCAAGTTATAGCCTTACTGCAATTTTTTCTTGATGAATGAGTTTCTTCAATTCTGAAACGCGTAGAATAATAAAACTGATCTTTGGTTTAACAAGGGTAAGAAGTAATGGAAGAAAGGATCCGGCACGTTCATATTATAAAAACATCAAAAATCTTTATTTCCATCGTTAAAAAAGTTGCTGTGGAGACCAAGCGGTGTACCAACAAGAGACTTAATGCGTTTTGGACTGCGGTAAAAACAAAAGAGTCCTTAATCATAACTATTTTCTCTGTAACACAAGACTACTGAAATAGGTTACTCCATTAGTTGAACAAGAGGGAGGAGGAGCAAGAAATCCTTGATTATGTGGGGAACCAGGTGGGTAAAAGAGATCACATAGAAGCATATAAAATCAAATAATCATGTAATATGAATGATATTGAATACTCATTGCAGAGATGTCACCATAAATGCCACAATAAAAATATATATAAAATACCACACATGAACAGTGTTATTGATAATAATTACAAAAATGACATCAGAAGTATCAGAAATTTATCAAAAGGGGTAACGTGTTGGGGTAGTAATATGTATGTGAAACTGTTATAATGAATATTGTTTAAAGGGACTTTTTTATTTTTATAAATTTTAATGCAAAAAAATTTGATATAAAGAAAATCGGAAAAAACTGCATGAATAAACGGGATGATATTTCCTTTGGTGTAGGCAAGGAATTTGATTACTCAGAAAATGTATCGTAAGTCTGAACGGTAGTTCAGACCATCGGATTCGGGATACCTGGAATTAAGTTTTAAAATCCATTTTGCTTCTGCAAAAAGAAGAGCCTGAAACCAGTCCCCCCCTCGGGGGGGGTCTGGGTACATATTTAATCCCGGTAACAACCAATGTTGAAAAATCTGCCAAATGGAGCTCGATAAAATGTCTGGTCAAACCAGATAAGGAGCGTTTCTTAACCAATATGGCATAATTCACAGTAGTGGGATCTGAGGCGGTTGATGGTACTCGGGTGTGCTCTGAAATTCTGGTTCTAAGGGCTCTGGAAGTGCAGCCGACGTAGTCCTTGTGACATGCCGTACATGTGGCTACATAGATAATGTGCGTTGAGGAGCAGTTAATAAAGGAATTGATAGAAAAATTCTCTCCATGATTCCTCATAATTGACTTGGTATTATGCATAAATTTACAAAGATCACATTGGCTAGACCCACACCTATAGGAACCAGAAACGCTGAGCCAGGATTTATTATGTTTTTTAGTGGTGTATATACTGGGGGCAATTATGTTGCCAACAGTACAGGCTCTTCTAGCAACTATATTAACCCCTGACTGGAGGATGGAATCAAGAACAGTATCCTGTCTCAAAAGGGGAATAAAGCGTTGGATGATATGTTTAATTTGGAAGAAATCCGTACTGAATGGAGTGGAAAAAGTAACCTTATTTATGGAAATGAAAGGTTTAGTACGGTCTTCCAATAGGCTATTCCGGCTTCTATTTGCGGTAATGGAGGAAGCTCGATTCAAAATATGATCTGAATAGCCCCTCTTTGTTTAATCTGTTCCTAATGAGATTGGCCTCAGTCTGATAAGATTTCTTGGATGAACATAATCTTTTGGCCCGCAGAAACTCACCCACTGGCAAATTATTCAAAGTGTGGGACATGTGGCAACTGCCTGCATGAAGGGAAGTATTCCCACTAATGGGCTTCCTATACAGGGTAGAGCTTATAGATCCAGTTAGGGGGTAACCGGACAAACGAATGTCCAAAAAAGGTGCAGATTCCTCATGATAATTAACTATGAATTTTAAATTTAAGAAATTATCATTGAAAAATGTGCCAATAGCTTCCACGGCCTGTTGGGGAGTATCGACGTTTTTTAGATTACAGATCTAGAGCTGATCATCAATGTATCTTGCGTACCATATGATGGAATCTAAAAATGGATTATTGTCCGCATAGATACATTGTTCCTCCCAATAGGCCATGTAAATATTGGCAAGAGCGCACGAGAAACTTGCACCCATTGGGCACCCGGTTGTCTGGAGATAAAAAATCCCATTAAATTGAAAAAAGTTGTGTGTCAATAGGAAGCCTGTTGCCATGAGAATGAATTCCTTAAACACATCACTAGATGAATTATATTTTTCCAAATTGTAATTAAGTGCCTGTTACACTTCTCTATGTGGTATGCAAGAATATAGTGATACTACATCACTTGTCACCCAAAAGGAGTCCTCTGTCCAGGTCATCTTATCAAGGTTCTGTAATAGGCTTTTTGTATCTTTAATATACCCAGTAGAGCGTTTCATGAGTGGTTGCATATGGTGATCCAGCCAGTCACTCAAATTGCTTGTCAGGGAACCCGTACTGGCAACTATAGGTCTCAACAGGGGAGGGAAAACTCCCTTGTGAATTTTGGGCAAGCCTTGGAAAATACGGCATACAGGGTTATCAACAAAATGGTATTCTTGAATTTTCTTACTGAATATTCCCCATTCAAAACCACTTGACAACAAAGGCTACAAGGAGGAGGAAAAATCAGATGCTGGATCACATGACAGTCATCTGTATGTGGAGGTATCGCAAAGGATACGATTAACCTCTCTTTCATACAGGGAACTGTCCAATATCACCACGGAACCCCCTTTATCAGCCCCACGGATAATAATATTATCATTATCTTTTAATAATTTCAGGGCCTTCCTTTCGACAGAAGTCAGGTTATTCTGAGTGTGGGTTTTCTTCGATAAGACCTCCCTGACTTCAGTCTCAATAAGATCCTGAAATGTATCCATGATTGGAGCCCTGGAGGCTACCGGGTAGAAATTTGGATTCTTGGTGGTGAAATCTGGGGTTCAGGTGTATCCATGCAAGTATTATCCAATTCTTGCAATTGCAGAATAGAAATTTGTTCCCTCAGACCCAAATATAATGGAACCTGGACTGGATCAACTGCAGGGGGGTTAGATAAATTCTGTTCATTTGTATCAGTATGAGTAGCATCGAAAAAATGTCTTTTAACCGTAAGGTTTCTAATAAATTTATTGACATCTTTAAGAGTCTGGAAGAGACTAGCTCTATTTGTGGGGGCAAAGATCAGTCCCTTTTGCAAAACGCTGATTTGTGCTGAGCTCAACGTACAAGCAGAAAGGTTCAATACTGGGATTTCCAGGGAATCTTGGCAGGTTAATTCCTCCAGTATCTGCGCTTCCTGGAGTGCAGGGGATATCTTTCCTCTTCCCCGATTATGTTTCCTGCCCCCTTTCCGTAATTTGCATTTTTTGAATGTAAGTTTTTTGGAGGACGAGATGAAAAATTGCTATCCCTGTTGGACTCATATGATCCAATACTGCCGTCAGTGGAATCATTATCCGTGGATGAGAAGTATACTGCTCTGCTACCATGTGCACTTTGGATGCGTTTTTTTAGGATAGACTTATTTTTAATAGCTGTGTGCCAGGTATAGATTTGTTTGGACTCATAGTCCCTGGTATCTCTGCGGTATTTATTCTGTTTTAGATCCGCAATATTAGATTCCACTTTTTCAATGGTGATTTTAAGTCTTGTATTTAATTTGTCAAAGTCGGTTGGATCATAGGTCCTTGTTAGATAGGCATGTACATCCTTGATTTTTGCGTCTAAGTCCTGGATGCGTTTATGTTCTTCTTTAATTATTAAATCCATCAGCTTCAAGGAACATGCTGAAAGCACGGAGTTCCACTCCTCCATAAACTGATCAGAAAAAACATGAGTGGGAATCTTCTTGATCCTGAGACCTCTAGGAATCATGTTTTTTTCGGTATATTTTTTTAGGCTCATCGCATCCTACCAAGTTTTAAGACGCTGAACGGACAGTTTTTCCAAGTCCCAAAAAGTGTGGATATCTTCATTCAAGGATTTGTCGTCCTGTGTTGGATGTAAAACAGGGTGCTCTGAGAAAACATCATCGAGCCTTTTAAAGCGTTCCTCATTATCTAAAATCGCAGATGTGTTCATTGTAATAGTCTAGAAAATTCACGTAGTCTATGGAAGGTACACGTGTATATAGAGAAAAAATCACCAAGGTCTCCACAGGATCGCATATAAATATATGCGCTAAATATATAATTCAAACTGCAATAATATAGTTCCACTCAGATGAAAATGCATATGTCCATTCATATCAGGTGAGCTGAAAAACCTCCTTTCTCTACGTTCAATTCATAGTCCCGCTTTTCGTGCTCCCTACTACTGTTTTGTGGAATATATATGAATGGACAATGAGGAACGCTTTAAAAGGCTCGATGATGTTTTCTCGGAGCACCCTGTTTTACATCCAACACAGGACGGCAAATCCTTGAATGAAGATATCCACACTTTTTGGGACTTGGAAAAACTGTCCGTTCAGCGTCTTAAAACTTGCTAGGATGCGATGAGCCTAAAAAAATATACCGAAAAAAACATGATTCCTAGAGGTCTCAGGATCAAGAAGATTCCCACTCATGTTTTTTCTGATCAGTTTATGGAGGAGTGGAACTCCGTGCTTTCAGCATGTTTCTTGAAGCTGATGGATTTAATAATTAAAGAAGAACATAAACGCATCCAGGACTTAGACGCAAAAATCAAGGATGTACATGCCTATCTAACAAGGACCTATGATCCAACCGACTTTGACAAATTAAATACAAGACTTAAAAACACCATTGAAAAAGTGGAATCTAATATTGCGGATCTAAAACAGAATAAATACCGCAGAGATACCAGGGACTATGAGTCCAAACAAATCTATACCTGGCACACGGCTATTAAAAATAAGTCTATCCTAAAAAAACGCAACCAAAGTGCACATGGTAGCAGAGCAGTATACTTCTCATCCACGGATAATGATTCCACTGATGGCAGTATTGGATCATATGAGTCCAACAGGGATAGCAATTTTTCATCTCGTCCTCCAAAAAACTTACATTCAAAAAATGCAAATTACGGAAAGGGGGCAGGAAACATAATCGGGGAAGAGGAAAGATATCCCCTGCACTCCAGGAAGCGCAGATACTGGAGGAATTAACCTGCCAAGATTCCCTGGAAATCCCAGTATTGAACCTTTCTGCTTGTACGTTGAGCTCAGCACAAATCAGCGTTTTGCAAAAGGGACTGATCTTTGCCCCCACAAATAGAGCTAGTCTCTTCCAGACTCTTAAAGATGTCAATAAATTTATTAGAAACCTTACGGTTAAAAGACATTTTTTCGATGCTACTCATACTGATACAAATGAACAGAATTTATCTAACCCCCCTGCAGTTGATCCAGTCCAGGTTCCATTATATTTGGGTCTGAGGGAACAAATTTCTATTCTGCAATTGCAAGAATTGGATAATACTTGCATGGATACACCTGAACCCCAGATTTCACCACCAAGAATCCAAATTTCTACCCGGTAATTTTTCTATCAATTCCTTTATTAACTGCTCCTCAACGCACATTATCTATGTAGCCACATGTACGGCATGTCACAAGGACTACGTCGGCTGCACTTCCAGAGCCCTTAGAACCAGAATTTCAGAGCACACCCAAGTACCATCAACTGCCTCAGATCCCACTACTGTGAATTATGCCATATTGGTTAAGAAACGCTCCTTATCTGGTTTGACCAGACATTTTATCGAGCTCCATTTGGCAGATTTTTCAACATTGGTTGTTACCGGGATTGAATATGTACCCAGACCCCTCCGAGGGGGGGACTGGTTTCAGGCTCTTCTTTTTGCAGAAGCAAAATGGATTTTAAAATTTAATTCCAGGTACCCCGATGGTCTGAACTACCGTTCAGACTTACGATACATTTTCTGAGTAATCGAATTCCTTGCCTACACCAAAGGAAATCAAATAATCATTTATTCATGCAGTTTTTTCCGATTTTCTTTATATCAAATTTTTTTGCATTAAAATTTATAAAAATCAAAAAAGTCCCTTTAAACAATATTCATTATAACAGTTTCACATACATATTACTACCCCAACACGTTACCCCTTTTGATAAATTTCTGATACTTCTGATGTCATTTTTGTAATTATTATCAATAACACTGTTCATTTCTGGTATTTTATATATATTTTTATTGTGGCATTTATGGTGACATCTCTGCAATGAGTATTTAATATCATTCATATTATTCATGATTCATGATTATTTGATTTTATTTGCTTCTATGTGATCTCTTTTACTCACCTGGTTCCCCACATAATCAAGGAATTCTTGCTCCTCCTCCCTCTTGTTCAACTAATGGAGTAACCTATTTCAGTAGTCTTGCGTTACAAAGAAAATGCTCATGATTAAGGACTCTTTTGCTTTTACCGCAGTCCGAAACGCGTTAAGTCTCTTGTTGGTACACCGCTTGGTCTCCACAGCAACTTTTTTAACAATGTAAATAAAGATTTTTGATGTTTTTATAATATGAACGTGCCGGATCCTTTCTTCCATTACTTCTTACCCTCGTATTACCGGCTGGGACCTCCCAGTGGATGCCGTGCATTTGTGGACTCTAACACTCAGACAGCAGGTGAGCTGAAAAATCTCCTTTCTCTTTGATTTAACACCATCATTTCAGTGGGATATCCTCTGGGTCAGCAGATTTATCCAAATATCCCTTTCCATTATTGCATTAACTGCTACGTTATTACGGCATATACACATCAGTTGTGCCTGATACAATCCAGCCATGTAAGCATTACCAAATATCTATAACCTATATTAACTGGGTGATGCCCTGTTGTGTGCTATTTATCACTTTCTAGCTTTATCGCCTATTCACCTATTACAGATTTGGCACAGATTCCCTTAAGACTCAAGGTGTATCTGAACCAAGCAAGTTTCAGTTGGGGGGATTGTGTCATTATGGGGTAAGAACTGCAAAACAGCTTACTTATTGTACTAGGGTTGGCACAAAGGATTGTTACGTTAACTCTGAAATTTTGTTTGGAAGTTTTGAATGAGAAATTATGTAATTAAATTATAGGCAGGTTTTGTATGAGGGATAACCTGCATTTATACAGAACAAGATGAAAAATACCCGCAATTAATAAGTTAATTACGGCACCAATGTGTGAAAATGAGACAAGAAGATTATTGTCCACTTCCAAAAGAATAATGAAACTATCAATATCTTTGTTAAAACGTCACATACTTCGGATTAACATGTAGAAACTTCTAGGGTCATTACAATCTGTCCAGTAGACTCCAATCCATTACTATATCTGTAATTTCCAGCAGTATTATTTGAAAAAGCATAATAAAGTCATATCATTTAATAAACTTGACAGCATTCGTGTCTCTCATTTTATATTCTACATTATGTTGTCCACTTTAAAAAATCGTACTTTTAAGGAACAAAGTTCAGTGTTGCATATTAGCAAATACATTTCTATAACATTTACTGTGAGCTATTATAATGCATTTATATAGGACTTATACATTGAAATCTGACAAAATCCAAACCTTCTATTTAATGAACTTTTAATGTCATTAATGTCATTAAGCTTTTAGAATTAAAGTCATTTTTCTAGTTTAAATGTATAAGGGGCGTAAGGAACAAGTTTTATACCTATCTCAGTGTAGTCTGGGTGATCACCTCTTCTTGTTTTGACCACTATAAAAGTTTAGATATTAATATATTTCCTATATTATTGTAATACTAGGTAAATGTCATTTTAATTAATGTTTGACTTATTTTAGTGAAATGCCAAAAGTGCTAAGACTCAGTGCTTTATTGATTTGAATAAAGGACCTTAATAAAATATTAGCCTAATGTATATGACAAATACATTATTCTCAATCTATGGGTCAGTATTCCTAGCAGAAAACAGCAACATGAAAATCAATGTTGGTATATATTGTACCAACTCCACTTTCATCCCATATGTAGCCCTTGTGACAGTGTCCAGTACATTGGGCCATGTATCAATACCCAGTAGTCTTGTGTGACAAGTTAAGAACTGCATTTGACTATTCCATGTCTGTGGCACCATCAGATTTTGTATATCATTCAGCTAGCTAGCATAGATGAAGGCAAGACATGTCAATTTTATACCATAGCCAAAATGCATTAGTTATTACTACAGATTTTGAAATCGTTTGAAATTAAAATTTGCCAGATTGAACACATTTTTTTTTTTAAATTTGATTCACGGCAAATCAATTTGCTGCCAGTCACAGTATTACAAACTTTTCATTTGCTGTCAAAATACGTGTGTAACACTCCTAATTCTCCTAACACTGTGTCCAAACTCTTTCAAGGACTTTAACAAAAGCACAAACTTCGTAATTAAAGACGGGCGAACAGTCAAATATTCGGGATTGAAATATTCGTGCCGAATAATTTCTATTAGTGTATTTGTACAGAATAATGAACCTAATGCAAGTCAAAGGGAAACTCAAATCATTTTCTGGAGGAGATTGGATATAGGACAAAGAGAGTGCTGTATAAATGCTGCAGTGGATGGAAAAGTGCTGAAACTGAGTGAGTATAGCATCAGGAAGATGCCTGGATGCATTTCTGACTCACAGTAGGTTTCTGGGAAAAATGTTGTCATAGTATTATGGTGTTAAAGCAGAAAAAATATACTTACAGTTCCCCACAGCTGTTGCACTGCTACCTCATATGTAGCAGAGCCAGGATCGTAGTGGGACATCAAGTCTGTGGTTTGGGACAGACCTGCAGGGGTGTTTTGGAGGTTAATAAATTGGAGAAAGAGCTAGATTTGTTTAATAAAGGATTTTTCTTTGTGTTTTAATTGTTTTAATCTACAATGTTAGTAATGAGGGATCTTATATATCAATCTCCATTACTATACTAGGGCTTAATATCAGCTGTATTTTTGTGATAATTTACAGCTGTCATTATTCCAAGGCAATTGGAATGAGCTGGGTAAAGAGCCATAATTATTGTATCTAATGGATGTGACAATTCTGTGATGGTTGTGGGCTGTTAATTTTAGGCTGGCAAGGGCCCTGTAACCATCGGACTCACCAACTTGAGAATCCCAGCCCCCAGCTGTCCGCTTTAGCTGGACTGGGTATCAAAATTGGGAAGGACCTCACAATATGCTTTCTAATTATCTTTTTAAATAATTTAAAAAAATGTATTTGATCCAGCCAAGAAAAAGCAAACAGCTGGGCTCTGCAAACTTTGATGTCTACTTTATCTGCACTAAGTATCAAAATATGGTGGACCCTGCACCATTTTTTCCAATTATTTACTTATTTTTACACTCCTTTTTTATGTTTATATGTGAACATGCTGTTGTTCGCCTCAGTGCGAGCCATTCAAATGCTGCAAGCGGCTTGCATATGGTTGAGCATAGCATTGCTTGTGCTTGTTAAGTTCGCACAAAAAGCATATGAACTCCAAACCTGAGCCCTGTGTTTTAAGTTGGTGTTTAGTTCGAAAATCGAACCACGGGTTCGCTTATCTTTGCATACAAATAAAGATGAGCAAACCTCTCAAGGTTCGGTTCGCTGAGCCCAACCAAACGAGTGGTGCATTCGCTGAACCTTTATCGAATAGAACTTCAAAATTTTATCGAACCTTTCTAAACCCCATTGAATTCAATGGGAGGAGAACTGTAAGGCACAGAAAACACGTTAGGGGAGTCTAAAAGCTTCCAAAACAGCAAAAATATGTTTTTAAGTGCAGCACCACTGTTCTGGCATAGCTATTAGCTTCCTAGCCTATTGACATAAGAAATATAGAGGTGGATGAGACACAGGTGTAAGGCAGCCATACCCCTTCTGCTACAGACAAGAGACAACTTTGAGACCTATGTAGTAGTTTCGAAAGTCAAAATCCTTTCAGGCAAACAGCAGTAGAGTAGCGTCAATTGCCCCTCTCCCCATAGGGCATTAAAAGAGCTTTGAGTTACGGTGGATGCAGCACACAGGCTGTGATCCGGCATTTTAATTTTAAAAATGAAGACATGCCTGTTTGGCAGGTGTATACTTGTTCCTTCCAGAAGCCTGGCACTAGCTACAAGACATAACTTTGAGACTCATTTTGGAATATCAATATTTAAAATTCTTTCACACAGACAGCAATACAGTAGCATCTATCTCCTCTCCACATAGGGTCTTAAAAGAGCTGGGAGGTACGGTACATACATGACACAGGCAGTGGCTCGGCATTTGAATTTTAAAACTGAAGAAATGCTACAGTGACCGGTGTAGGCCTCTTGCTCCCAGAAATCAGGCACTACAGATAAAAATCTCTCCACATGTGAGGTGGAAAAAAAGAGAATCTTTTTAATGTAGACTGTAACGACATCATCAGACTTTTAGTAACTCATTTGCACCCTAGTTTGGCAGTGTTGCTGCCCTTACATACAGTATAGAGATGAATGAAGACTACATTTTGAAAGGCTGCAGCCCAGTGATTAAGAGCTGATGCAGCACGTGCAGATGTTTCTGCAAATATGACGAAGAATAGGATCTCTCACAAGAAACATTGAAGCAATATGGGACCAAGTAAACCAATTTATCAACCAAGAAAAAATATTGTAGGTTGCAGGATACAATATGACTGGAAAGAGGGTAGTGGTCCAATAACAGAATGGAAAGGAACTGTTTTGTAACAAGTACCAGTCAACCCTTCTTTTTATCGTAGGATTGCCCCAAAGAGATTTGCCGTGACGTGGCGGAGTAGCTCAAGAAATTGCAATTTTTTGCCAAAAATCTCAAATTTTTATAATAAGTACAGTTTGGAGTTGTTAGTGCTGAAGTGCACATTTAGTGCTGGCTTTTTGTTTTTCTTCAAAGATGAAAGGGTGTCTGGTCTCGAAGTTCTGCCAGATAGAGTTGCATTATCCCGAGACAGCGATGCTCACTTATCAGGGAGGTGGCATTGGGGGCACTTGCAGGGAAGACCTCCGTGAAGAGAACTTGCCTGTTAAAGGCCCTTCACAGTTGAAAATCTCTTTACGTGTGAGGTGGAAAGAAAGAGTATATTTTTTATGTAGACTGTAACATCATCAGACTCATTTTCACTCTAAAAAAAAAAGAAAAAAGACCCACCATCACAAAGAAGCCCCCGGAAAAATGTGCGTCAGTGTGTCTTTCCTTATTCATACGCTCCTGGCATGGTATCTTTTGCCTGACACTTGTTTTCTGTGGCTGTCTGTGTATCTCTGATCCTAATTCTGCTTTTTTTGTTGTTATCCCCTCTACCTGTTAGAATTATCAAAAGTATTATAAAATCAATTTAATGTTTGACCTGCAGGACCTGTGCTGAGGTCATACCCATGTCACCAGAAGGGGCGGGGCCTCAGCCAACAAAGCTGATATAAGGAAGCAACATTTTTCTGTTGGCTGAGGCCCCACCCCTTCTGGTCACATGACTGTGAACTCCCATAGGTCCTGCAAGTCAAACATTATATCGATTGCATAATATTTATGCTAATTCTAACAGGGGGAGGGAGTAACTATGAAGATATTTTCTGATCCTCAGCTGCTGACACTCAAGAAGCTGATGATTTTATCAACTTTACTTTCTTGGATTTCGAAACCTATACATCCGAGCTGACCAGTAAAGTTATGTATGGAATCTGCCTGATAGTGCTAGTATAGCAGTGGCTTTAGGTTAAGTACAAAATCCTAGTGATTGATTACCTTTTACCTAAGTGCATATGATGCATTCTCATACAATCATGAGCTGTTTAGACACAGGTTTAGGAACGCCTGTTAAAATAAGCTCTTTATTTGGTCAAATTTTCTACTCTTTCAGGGTTAATTTTCTATGGGATTGTGAGTGCTATCATTTTTCATAGCTGGCGGGTGGGAGGACATTGCAGGAAGAAACTTAACGTCATCAAGTGAGGCACCAAGACATACCATCTATGACATTCCCACCACAAAAGTAGTGGTCACAGCATTCTGGTAACCTTTTATGGCCTAAGCCATCCATTAAATTAGTATGGCTGTTCAGTGTTTTATTTAAAGGGACAACACTCTTCTTTATGTAGTCTGACAAGTCTTTATCTTTTCTCCACAGTAATGATGTAAAATACTAGACATTTTATAGAATTTAAAACTAACTGTAAGGGAAACAATAAGTAAGAAAAAACAGTCACCACTAAAAAGTTGAAATAAGCTTTTTACAGGAAGAAAGATGCTGGTGTGGATTGTTCTGTATGATGAGCGCTTTGAGTTACGTTAACTAATTCTTCGACACTTGGTAGGAATGAATAAAAAAATGGGATGGTGTTTAGTAGGAGTGAATATGAGTGAATACAACAGTGTTCTGCAAAGAGACTGCCATATAGCTGAAAGGTTTATTGAGGAACCTTAGGCGGGCTTTGCACGCTGCGACATTGGTAACAATGTGTTACCGATGCTGCAGCGATAGTCCCGCCCCCGTCTCACTTGCAATATCTATTGAAAGCTGCCGTAGCGATTATTATTGCTACGGCAGTTTCACACGCACATACCTGCCGTGCGATGTCCCTCTGGCCGGCAACCCGCCTCCTTCCTAATGGGGCAGGTCGTGCGGCGTCACAGCGATGTCACACGGCAGGCGGCCAATTGAAGTGGAGGGGCGGAGATGAGCAGGATGTAAACATCCCGCCCACCTCCGTCCTTCTCATTGCAGCCGGGAGGCAGGTAAGGTGATGTTCCTCGCTCCAGCGGCTTTACACACAGCGATGTGTGCTGCCGCAGGAGCGAGGAACAACATCGCACCTGTCGCTGCACCGGCATTATGGAAATGTCGGAGGCTGCAGCGATGATACGATAACGACACTTTTGCGCTCGTTTATCGTATCAAAAAGGTTTTACACGTTGCGATATCGACTGCGACGCCGGATATGCGTCACTTTCGATGTGACCCCATTGACATTGCACGTGCAATGTCGCAACGTGCAAAGCCGCCCTTAAGCTGATATCTGTAACAGATCCAATAATGTACAATTTGTAAAATCGTGACTGCCATTTTTGGGCAATTCACGTAAATCGATTTGAGCATTGTTAGAATTCAAAAGGACTTGTGGATTTCAGGAAATTTAACTCTTATTCGATTTGCATTGAATCGATTTGATCATCCTTAATTAAGAGCTTTCCAGTGATGTCCTTTCTAATATAGTGGATTACCGAATGTATTACTTTAAAAAGTGTTTCTGAACAATGAATCTAAAGTTTAATTAATGGAAATGGTTTCTGCAGCTTGGTAATTGGGGGATTTAAATGCATTACTTCAGTATAACCATTCATTGTAATAATGCAATGTCACCTATATGTGACAGATTATACATATTTAATAAAAATGCATTAATATATTGCTGTAGTACTCTACCTATACATTGAAATAATATGTTCAAAGCAGCCTTTTATTAACTAGATGTTGTAGGTGTATTTTTCAAAAGCGTTTGCTTCGTTTGCTTGATGGGATAATAAAATTTAATTGAGAAATTAAATTTAGCTGTATGTGAGTTACGTTTAAGGCCCGTTTCACACGTCAGTGAAAAACACTGACGTTTTTCACTGGCGTGTAAAACACGCACATGTCCCTCCGTGTGCCGTGAATCACGGCACACGTGGGTTGTCTAAGTGCAATCCGGGCTCCGTTCTCCGTGGCCCGTGATTGCACTTAGAGATTAACTCACCTGCGCCCGCTCCCGCTCTCCATGGTGCTGATCGCTCCCGCGGTGCAGCATCCGGCCGGCACTTACCCCCGCAGCTGCTGCTTCTGAGTCGGCTGTGTCGCGCATCATGAATATGCGCAACAGTAATGAGCTGACTCAGAAGCAGCAGGCTGCACAGGCTGCAGAGGACATCGCTGGAGCCGGGTGAGTAAAAATGATTTTTATTTTAAAAGCACGTTTTTTTCTGGCATGTGTCTCACGGATCACACCACTGCGTGGTCCGTGGGACATTAGTGATACCAGAAAAAAATGGACATGTCTCCGTGCGGCAATCACGGACACGCGTGAACGCTGCACGGAGACATGGTCAGTGAAAAATCGCTGATGTGTGAGCAGACCCATTCATTATAATGGGTCTGCATATGTCAGTGATTCGGGTACATTTAAAAAAAAGCACAAACGTACCAGAATCACTGACGTGTGAAAGAGGCCTAATTGTGAAATTGTATAATAATTATACATTAATTATGATTATAATCATACACATAGTAGCAGCACAAACTTTGTTGTGCACAAAATCTTTATTAATACTTATTAATACTTAATATTGAGGCAAGATAACTTTGGGACAATGGTTGGAGTATGGCCTACCTGAGGTGCTATCTGGAACTACCAATGGGGGAAAATCATTGCGTACAAACTTCCACTGAGTTAATTTTTCTCTAGTGGTGGCTAAATAGATCCAGAAATAGCTAATTCCTCAAAGTGTTGTTCAATCTATGACATTTATAATGCATAAGTTAAGTCATTAAGATGTGAATCCTACCATTTGATCCTGCATCAATTTAAAAACGGGAATCCATGAGCAGTGGTGTAACTATAGTCCAATGGTCCCGGATACAAAATCTCCACCTGGCCCACCCCTGCATGTCATATATTTGGGCCCTTGTGACATTTTAAATTCTATAAAGATATATGAGTTGCCCCCTCCACCTTTATTATGTTGTAATGTGCCTCATCCTGTACTCATGTGCCCATCTCGGGCCCCTTCCTTATAAATATGTTCCCATCCTGGTAAAAATGACCCCCATCTTGGTAAATATGTCCCCCATTCTGGTATTTACTGTATGTCCCCCATCATGATATATATATCTCCCATTCTGGGCCCTATCTTGGTAAATATGTCCCTAACCAGTGCCAAATCCTGGCAAATATATCCCCCATCCTGGTATATATGTTCCTATTTTGGGCCACGTCCTGGTATATATGTTCATATCCTGGTATATATATATATATATATATATATATATATATATATATATATCCCCATTCTGTTACACATAATTACCATCCTGGTATCTGTCCTCATTCTGGTATACAAGTATACATATCCCCATCCTAGTATATATTTCCACCATCCTAGTATTTTTGTCCTCTTCTTGATATATATGTTCCCCATCCTTGGCCCATGTAAGAAATATGTCCCCTTCCTAGTGTACAGTACAGACCAAAAGTTTGGACACACCTTCTCATTCAAAGACTTTTCTTTATTTTCAGGACTCGGAAAATTGTAGATTCACATTGAAGGCATCAAGCCTATGAATTAAACATGTGGAATGAAATACTTAAAAAAGCGTGAAACAACTGAAAATATGTCTTATATTCTAGGTTCTTCAAAGTAGCCACCTTTTGCTTTCATTACTACTTTGCACACTCTTGGCATTCTCTTGATGAGCTTCAAGAGGTAGTCACCGGGAATGGTTTTTCAACAGTCTTGAAGACGTTCCCAGAGATGCTTAGTGCTTGTTGGCCCTTTTGCCTTCACTCTGCGATACAGCTCACCCTAAACCATCTCGATTGGGTTCAGGTCTGGTGACTGTGGAGACCAGGTCATCTGGCGTAGCACCCCATCACTCTCCTTCTTGATCAAATAGCCCTTACACAGCCTGGAGGTGTGTTTGGGGTCATTGTCCTGTTGAAAAATAAATGATGGTCCAACTAAATGCAAACCGGATGGAATATCATGCCGCTGCAAGATGCTGTGGTAGCCATGCTGGTTCTGTATGCCTTCAATTTTGAATCAATCCCCAACAGTGTCACCCGCAAAGCACACCCACATCATCATACCTCCTCCTCCATGCTTCACAGTGGGAACCAGCAATGTAGAGTCCATCCATTCACCTTTTCTACAAAGACACGGTTTTTGGATCCAAAGATCTCAAATTTGGACTCATCAGACCAAAGCACAGATTTCCACTGGTCTAATGTCCTTTCCTTGTGTTCTTTAGCCCAAACAAGTCTCTTCTGCTTGTTGTCTGTCCTTAGCAGTGGTTTCCTAGTAGCTATTTTACCATGAAGGCCTGCTGCACAAAGTCTCCTCTTAACAGTTTTTCTAGAGATGAGAAGGTGTGTCAAAACTTTTGGTCTGTACTGTATATATGTCAACATCCTGGTATATATGTTCCCCAACCTAGGCCCTGTCTGGTATATATTCCCCCTTTCTGGTATATATGTCACCATCCTAGTATATATATCTCCCTCCTAATATATATGTCCCCATCCTAATATATATGTCCATATCCTTGTTTACATGTTTCCATAATGGTATATATATATATATGTATATATATATATATATATATATATATATATATATACATATATATCCTTATCCTGGGCCCATCCTGCTATGCATAGTTCTTGTTTTTTATCTAACCCATAACCCCCCAAAAAACATTGTACTCACCTTCCCTGACTCTCACATCTCAAGATGTCCTCCTCTGTAGCTTGTGCAGTGACTGATAGGTGAAATGCTACGATGCCACTGTTGTGAGCCCCTAGTCATGGGCATGCTGATATGAGCTGCTGGCCACAATATGACTGTCAGTGTATATTGCAGCGCAAGAACCAGAATGATGTCTCTGATAAAATGCATTTCAGCTGGATGTGCATCCTCAGAAGTAGGCTCTAGGGGCACCCCCAGGCCCAGTCATGGTTATGACCACGATCATTACGTCCCTGTCCATAACTTACACTCCCACAAAAAAGGAAGTCCCAAATTCCCAGTTGTGATGCATAAGTAGTCGGGCAAAATACAGCTCAATTTGTAGATTTTCCAATGCAAGGATGCTTGGCTGTCTGTGTTGGTTACATAGCCTTTGTCCTGAGTTGCCAAACTGATAAATGAAAAAAGGTGGAAAGGTCAGAGCTGAGAGCTGTGCCACTCCTGCTGTAATCAGTTCTCCTTGAAGACATTACTATATTTAGCAGATCTCTCAATGGTGCATGGGATCTATTCTTATTTCTGCTATTGAGCCCCATGATTTTCTTGCACTTTCCTAAATACTCATGCATATTTAAACAATAGATTTTATACATTCCTATCTTTGCTTCAGTAAAAATGCAAAGAAAAAAAATCACAGCAAATGAAGATACAGATTCTAAACAGATTCATAAGTTGGTGTAATAAAATAAATATATAGATACATATACTGTATATTTTATAAAAGTTTTTTTAATGAACCAGAAGTAGGTATGTAATTTCAATGTTCCTCCTATTCTCTGGTGAGTGTTTTCAACGTTATTGGTGTGTCAGTTTTAATGTGACTGGGAATTGCAAATGACCCTGGAGACCCACAAATGTTCCAGTCTGTTTTGCAGATCTATGATCAGGATTAAGGTTTTTTTTCTGAAATGTCATCCTAACAAGCTGGTGGGTATTGCTGTAGCTATTGTACTGTATGGATGTAGTCCCTAGAGGAAGCCTTGTATAGATTAAAAAAATAACAGAAATAAGTTGTCAGTTACCGCTGACACATTACATGCCTCCTACGTTTGTGTTTCATGAAATGTCTTAAAACTCGGAGTTTAGTTGTATCATACAGAATATTTAGTAAAGAATCTGGCTGGATGTAAATTCTTTATATTACATACACTGCTAAGACTTGCTACTTAATATATATGTGAATGTTATGGTATTTGCACTGCATTACTATTATTAAAATGGTTATCTGGGAACTCTGCCAACTCAAAGTGGCCACACACACTACTACCGGTGATTCTGATGCTTAATTTTACCTTACATCAGAAGAGCAGCTCATCCTCTCCATACTGCTCTGTGGATCTACTTGAGTCATGCACAATGACAGACAGCACCATACAGTTAGGCAATGGGGAGCCGGCTGTCAATTAGCATGATGTCAGAAGTAACACCCCATCAACAGAGCATAGTGGAAGAGAAGCAACTGCTCTGTTAACTTGAAGTTAAATGAACCTGCCGAATTGCTGGCAGCAGTGGTCCTTAACCTCTCTGCGCTGGCAGTGATCGGCAGTAGCAGAAAAAGCAGGTAGTTAGCAAATACCTGCATGTAAGTTCTTAGGCCCTTAGGAAAAAAAACCCCAAATAATCTCAGATAACCCCTTTTATGATTGTAATAAAATGCTTTGTATGGAAAACTAAACTATTACCTGCATTTATGAAACAATGTTTAAATTTAAGTCATAATTTGATGTAACTCTATTGGATATGCTACATACCGGATGACCTCATCAAGAAAAATCTTGTAGCTGTTGCGGCCCCCGTTTTTAATCTTCACAAAATAGCATCCATAGTCTGGGACTTCTCCATATAAGTGCATAGAATTCACAGACACACACATCTTAATACTTTGGTCTTTATACATGGTCTTATCAGAGGCAATTTAGGCTGGTTTCACACTACGTCTTTTTAACATCCGTCGAAAACGTTTTTTTAACGGAAGTACGGATCCTGTGCAAATCCGTTTTCATGTCAATGCATTTTCAATGGACTCGCGTCCACCTGCGTTTGCGTGCGTTTGCGTCCGTTAGACGCAGGATCCGTCCTTTTGCGTTATTTTAACATGTTTCAAAAACGCAACATGTAGCGTTTTTGAGCTCCGTCCAAATACTGCAAATTGCTGGATCCTGACTATAACGCACGCAAACGCAGGTGAACGTTTCTCTCTCTCTCTCTCTCTCTCTCTCTCTCTCTCTCTCTCTCTCCTCCCCCGTGCAGGCAGCCCGGCTCCGAGCAGCTGACTCGTAACCAAGATAAATGTCGGGTATCCAAGGCCGATGTTTACCTTGGTTAACAGCGTCTGCAGCTGTCAGAAGCCTCCTCCCAGTCTAGTTACCCTCACTCCCGATCACATGACTACAATGCCCGCCCCGAAACATCCACTGCAGGATCCTGCAAAATAACATATGCGTTTGCATACGTTATTCCGTTAAAAAAACGTTTTCAACGGATGTTAAAAAGACGTAGTGTGAAACCAGCCTTAGATAAAGAAGGGAGACAATAATGGACTAATGGCTGCCAGATAATTTTTGAGGAAGGCACCAGATATGTAGCCTATGCATTTGCAATGTATAGTAAAATTTTCAAATTTGACTGAAGGTTTACTTCTAATCATCATATTATATGGCTTCTTGACTTTAAAGTATATAGCCTAATTATCCCAAAACTAATTCTGCAATAATCCATTCCCCATTCTACAATTGATAGCCCTGACATATGTAAGCCATGGTTTGTATACGAATATTTACATACAATGATACCAACAGAAATATCCCATTGATAAAGTTTATATGTAAATTATTTTAAATGTCAGAACCTTACTATTTTATAGAAGTTACATTGGAGAATATCTCCTAATCTCTTCCTGCTGCCTCAGCTGCAAAATAACAGCAAATACATTTAATCCATGTTTTAATCATCATAGAAATAGTAGACGAGTCTTTTCACACTCTGTCATCCAAGTGGCATGTATCCAAATTTTAATATAAAAAAGGAATTCCATGCTGTATACTTTTTTTATTGGAAGCTCTGTATGAAGAATAAAAAAACACACTCTTTTGACCATCTTCTGAAATGGAGTGATGAATCCATCAGCTCCTACATTACTCACCTGTACTGGCTCAGTATTGGCCTAGATTCTTTCCCCTATGGCTGGTTCCTTTTCTGTTAGTCCATCCAGAGATACTGTGGTACCTTAAAAACCCCGTTCACAAGATCACCTAAGATAAACTCAGGCAGCCATATAAAGTCTGAGCATTGAGATATCACTGCTTATAGCACCAATGTACTATGAGAATTTGCTTCACCTTCCACTTGGCTTAAGCTCTAGTCAAAGTGCCTTATTGTGTCCTGCGACTTCATTCAACTACTAACATTCATTTCCAAGGTTTTGCCATTTTAAAGTTGAGAAAAGGTCAGATTCTGAAGACGTTTTTTTTCGCCAATAGGTTTTTATTGAGGTTTGTAAACAAGTATATAACAATTAACAAGTTTGACTCAGCTTCGAGGTCAGTAAAGGGTTTGAACAGCTAACTTGCAGGTTAACAATTTTGTACAGTTACTGACAAGAACATCACAGAACCAACAACAAATAATAATAACATTAGATAACTAAGCGAAAAAGAAGGGGAGCAGGGGAGGGAAAGGGATAGTTTCACATGATAAAACAGAAGGGACAAAAAAAGGTGTCTGATAAAGAAAGGGTTTTTAGTAGAGAAGCGTTACATTGCTATATCCGGTTGATAGAAGATGCTAGAGAGGAAGAAGCCCAGAGGTTCTAATTTAGGAGAACATTGGTTTTCTACTGAAGGTTGAAGGCAAGAAAATAGTAATCGTGGAAGTCAGTATTAATATACTTGCACAGGTCTTTTATCGAGGGGATATGAGGGATTTTCCTTATGAAGCCAAGAACTGTCTAGCCAAGGTAAGTATGTACAAAATTGTCCATCAAGTTAAAACAGAATGTAATCAATACCTATATAGACTATAGTCAGACCCCGGTCTGCCTCAAGCTAAAACCTCATGATAGACAAAATGAGGCTGCAAACTGAGGACCAAAAAGCTCAGATTTTTGGGCAAAACCATCAAGTGTGTCAAAGAGTAATGTTCTGATAACATCCATTCCAGCATAGAGGGGCATAGTTAGGGATATAGTGATACAATCTAGAAGGAGTAAGATGCCATTACAAATTGATTTTTTTCAGATGGTTAATGCAGAAGGATGATTTCTGAACCCATCCTATGGTATTATGTCATTGTTATTGTGTGAGGTTAAGAGTTAATTCTGCCTCTCTTTGTATGGCAGCTTTGTCTCTTCAGGGGGCTATTAGAAATCCTATAAATTGAAGACAGGCTCTTAAGGGTGTGTTTCTCTTAAAGAAAAGTAGAAGAAAAAGACAGAAGCGCTTGCTTATGGGAACCAGCAGGGTATAAAGGATGGGAGCTAGATGTTCAAAGGCTCACCTGGGTGTGGCAGGTACAACTGTGAAGATTAAATTAAGACTGCAGCACTCATCACAGATCCCAAACTAGGGATAACAGATCCACAGAAATAGGAAAAAAAAGCAATTTAGGGGGCTTTGTCAGCCACTGAGAAGTTTAATTGCAAAAAAACGCGTTTCAACAGTGGACTGCTCTTTTCATCAGATATAGTAAGAAAACAAAATTGAATCTCATATTTATAGTGGGGAAAAAAGTATTTAGCCAGCCACCAATTGTGCAAGTTCTCCTACTTTAAAAGATAAGATTTGCCTGTAATTGACATCATAGGTAGCCCACAGCTATGAGAGACAAAATGAGAAAACAAATAGAGAAAATCACCGCGTCTGACTTGGCAATATTTTATTTGCAAATTATGGTGGAAAATAAGTATTTGGTCATTAACAAACGTTCATCTCAATATTTTGTTATATTGTATATCCTTTGTTGGTTATGATAGAGGTCAAACGTTTTCTGTAATTCTTCACAAGGTTTGCACATACTGCTGGTGGTATACACATCAAATTTCAACCTATTTCCACAATACAAAGCTATATGTATGTGCATAGTGGTCTCTCAATGTGAGAATATAAATATACACCACCACATACTACTCAGAAATAGCCATGGATATACTGATTTAAGAATAGATATAACAATCAATCCATTTAACAGAAACAGAAACAAAGGTAAAATAAATAATCTTTATTGTGAAAAAATCAATTTAAAATAGGGACAACAGAATAGTGTACTAGTTGGCATATCAGAACAATAGGGGGAAAATGAATTTAACGTTATGTAACACTTCCTGCGCCATATTGCAAGAAACGTATTTTAAGGTGCTTTCATACTGGTTTTTTACTCCTCAAAAGCTACACAAAATGTCCGTATCTAATTCTCCTTTGTGCTGGAGAGAGTGTGGAGAAAATGGGTCTATTTTGCATATTTTTTGGAGTTGTCCAGCTTTAAAAAAGATGTGGGAAGATGTGTGTGATCTAATAAATAAAGTTACATCACAGAGTTTCATTCTCTCTTCCCCAACTGGCACTATTGTTAATTGGTATAGAAGAGTTTAAAGACCCATGCAGACACATAATTTGCCATATTCTACTCGTGGTAAAACATCTTATTGCTTCAAAATGGAGACAGGTAGAGGCACCTTCCATAATAGAAATTATTGAACGGATATCATCACATAATTCATATGAGTATAGTTTTACATTGAAAGAAAATAACTTTTTGAGATACAAATTGAGATGGTCTTTCTGTGCGGAAACATTTATGCCTAGTCTGCATATAACTTAGCCTCCTGACATGTAATGATTATTATTTCTCATGTATATTATTGTTTTTGCTGTTCCAAGTACGTTGGTGACAAAACGTTTGATGTTAATACTTTTTAAGCATTGGCCATAAAGGCGACCCTTAACTGTTGGTTTTTCCTTTTTTCCTTTATGTCTATTCCTGTTTTCCCTTTCCCTAATTCCTCCCTTATTCCTTGTATTTCTTGTATTAAAATTTGTAAAATGGTAATAAAAAGATGCAAACAGAAAGAACAGCAGGGAAAGGAAGTGCTGGTTAGAGTAAAATAAATACAATGCCAATGATGAAAAGAATCTAATCACAAGTCACAGTATGTAAGTCAACTTAATAGCAAGTGCATACAAGCCTCTGTGATAAATGAGAGAAAATACATTGGCATGAAGTAAAGGATGTCAGATTAACCTTAAAGCACTAGCTCACCGCTAGTGGGCCTGTCGCTGGGCAACATGGACTTTCAACTCACTCCAAAGGTTTTCTATGGGATTGAGATCTGGAGACTGGCTAGGCCACTTCAGGACCTCCATAGGCTTCTTACGGAGCCACTCCTTTGTTGCCCTGGTGGTGTGCTTGGGATAATTATGATGCTGAAATACCCAACCATGTATCATCTTCAAAGCCCTTGCTGATGAAAGGAGGTTTGCACTCAAAATCTCACAATATATGGCGCCATTCATTCTGTCATGTTCATGGATCAGTCATCCTGGTCCCTTTGCAGCGAAACAGCCCCAAACCATAATGTTGCCACCCCCATGCTTCACAGTAGGTATGGTGTTCTTTGGATGCAACTCAGCATTCTGTCTCCTCTGAATACGACGAGTTGTGTTTCCACCAAACAGTTCTACTTTGGTTTCATCAGACGAAGACATTCTCCCAATACTCTTCTGGATAATCCAAATGCTCTCTAGCAAACTTCAGACAGGCCCAGACATGTACTGGCATAAACAGGGGGACACGTCTTGCACTGCAGGATCTGAGTCCTTAGCGGCGTAGTGTGTTACTGATGGTAGCCTTTGTTACTGTGGGCCCAGCTCTATGCAGGTCATTCACTAGGTCCACCTGTGTGGTTCTGGGATTTGTGCTCACTGTTCTTGTGATCATTTTGACCCCACAGAGGGAGATTAGCAGTGGTCTTGTATGTCTTCCATTTTCCTCCCTCTCCCCCTCTCGCCTTCTCTCCCTCTCCCCCACTCTCTATCTCTCTCTCCCCCTCCCCCCTCCCTCTTCCTCCCTTTTTCCAAATCTCTCTCTATCTCTCCCTTTCTTACACTATCCACCTCTCCCACTATCCCAATCTCCCTCTCACCACCGAAAGCTGTTTTATACTAAGAATCTCCTTTGGTGCATATAGCAACCAATCAGCACTCTTATTAATGACCTGTAGCAAAATAGAAACAGAGTTGGGATTGGTTGCTATAGGCTATTTGATGTATATCCAGGCTAACTGTAAAAACAGCCAATATATTACCTCACACATCCAAACAGTAAGTAAGCGGGGTTTTTTTTTGTGAATAACTGTAAAGCGCAAAGTTAAAATTTCCTCTCAAAACATAGTCTGACATTCCCTAAGTCAACTGAGGTGGCTGTGCAAAAGTTTGTGATTGTAAATGCGATGGTACTGATTTTATTAGCAGACATACACACATGCATACATACATACACTCAGCTTTATATATTAGACTAGCTGTAGTACGCGGGCATTGCCCGAGATAGTAATTGTCTCTCTGTCTCTCTCCCAATCTATGCCTGTGTGTCGCTGTCTGTCTGTCTCTCTGTCTGTCTCTTTCCTTGTCTGTCTCTTTCCTTATCTGTCTCTTTCTCTTTCTGTCTCTTTCCCCGTCTGTCTCTTTCCTTGTCTTTCTCTTTCCTTGTCTGTCTCTTTCCTTGTCTGTCTCTTTCCTCATTTGTCTCTTTCCGGGTCTGTCTCTTTCCCCATCTGTCTCTTTCCCCATCTATCGTTTTCCTGGTCTGTCTCTTTCCTGGTGTGTCTCTTTCCTAGTCTGTCTCTTTCCAGGTCTGTCTTTTTCAAGGTTTGTCTCTTTCCCCATCTGTCTCTGTCCCCCTCTGTCTTTGTCTCTCTCTCTGTCTGCCTATTATCAGGTCTGTCTCTTTCAAGGTCTGTCTCTTTCAAGATCTGTCTCTTTCAAGGTCTCTGTTTTTCCAGGTCTGTATCTTTCTCCGTCTGTCTTTGTCGGTCTCTCTGTCAGTCTCTTTCCCCGTCTGTCTCTTTCCAGGTCTGTCTCTTTCCAGGTCTGTCTCTTTCATCATCTGTCTCTTTCCCCGTCTGTCTTTGTCTGTCTCTCTGTCTGTCTCTTTCCTCGTCTGTCTCTTTCCAGGACTGTTTCTTTCCAGATCTGTCTCTTTCCCTATCTGTCTCTTTCCCTTTCTGTCTCTTTCCCTTTCTGTCTCTTTCCCCGTCTGTCTCTTTCCTCATCTGTCTCTTTTCTCATCTGTCTCTTTCCCCGTCTATCTCTTTCCCCGTCTATCTCTTTCCCGGTCTATCTCTTTTCCGTCTATCTCTTTCCCCGTCTATCTCTTTCCCCGTCTATCTCTTTCCCCATCTATCTCTTTCCCTGTCTGTCTCTTTCCAGGTCTGATTCTTTCCAGGTCTGTCTCTTTTAAGTTTTACCCAAGTCCAATTACTATACACACTTCAGTTACACTGAACCAACACAACTTGGTATCGTTTTACTGACCAAGAAAGAAGTGAATCAATATAATTTACTATCAAATAATATTTTATTTTCAATAAATTCAAACAACAATGATAATATCAAACAAGAGAGCTGCCTGGGGGACACATGGTTCCGGACTCCAAATAAACTTCCTGCCCTTTATGACATAGTGCAATACCCATACCATATATCATATATCCTATATTACCATCTACCATTCTGTTACCATAATGTGTCACACACCATGGGACATAGGATCTATTTTCATTCAGGGTAAAGAATGTGGCTTCGAATTCCAATATTGTATATTATATTAGTTGTTATATCATTATCCTATATGCCACTTAACTTTCCATCAGCCCTAATGACTAATCCCATCATGTCACATTCATCTGGCAACAGAAAGGTTTCACCCAATCTAATGATTATAGCACTATCTATAAGAATGACAATGGTCATAGAAATAACACAGCAAATCACTATGTACTAATTGTAAACAAATAGTTACCATCAAAAGGCAGCAGTTACTTACATTAGACAATACGTTATCTGGCCATGCGCCCCTCCACCCTTAACGCACGTTTCGCCACAAGCTTTGTCAAAAGAGGGCTGATGGAAAGTTAAGTGGCATATAGGATAATGATATAACAACTAATATAATATACAATATTGGAATTCGAAGCCACATTCTTTACCCTGAATGAAAATAGATCCTATGTCCCATGGTGTGTGACACATTATGGTAACAGAATGGTAGATGGTAATATAGGATATATGATATATGGTATGGGTATTGCACTATGTCATAAAGGGCAGGAAGTTTATTTGGAGTCTGGAACCATGTGTCCCCCAGGCGGCTCTCTTGTTTGATATTATCATTGTTGTTTGAATTTATTGAAAATAAAATAATATTTGATAGTAAATTATATTGATTCACTTCTTTCTTGGTCAGTAAAACGATACCAAGTTGTGTTGGTTCTGTCTCTTTTAAGGTCTGTCTCTTTCCCTGTCTGCCTGTCTCTGTCTGTCTCTTTCTTTGTCTGTCTCTATCTCTTTGTGTCTTTCCCCATCTGTTTCTTTCAAGGTCTGTCTCTTAACTAAGTCTGTCTCTTTCCCCATCTGTCTTGCGGTCTCTTTTTCTGTCTCTTTCCCTGTCTGTCTTTGTACATCTCTTTTTCTGTGTCTTTTCCTGTCTGTCTCTTTCCCTGCCTTTCTCTGTCTGTCTGTTTCCTTGTCTGTCACTATTTCTCTGTCTCTTTCCCTGTCTGTCTCAATCAAGGTCTGTCTCTTTCCCCATCTGTCTTTGTCTGTCTCTCTGTCTGTCTCTTTCCCTGTCTGCCTGTGTCTGTCCCTGTCTGCCTGTCTCTGTCTGTCTCTTTCCCCATATGTCTCTTTCCAGGTCTGTCTCTTTCCAGGTCTATTTCTTTCCAGGTCTTTCTCCCCATCTGTCTCCTTCCCTGTCTGTCTCTTTCACCATCTGTCTCAGTCTGTCTGTCTCTCTGTCTGTCTCTCTCTGTCTGTCTCTTTCTGTCTCTTTCTATCCGTCTCACCACTGACATCATATTACCTCACACGTAAGCTTCTTATACTAACACTGTCCTTTGTTCCTATAGCAACCAATCACAGCTGCTATTAATAAACTGTAGTTCCAGGCTCCATTTACTTTAATGAAGGCATGGTTTTTGGAGAGTAACGGTAAAACACAGGGATACATTTTCCTGTCAAAACATAGTCTACGACAATCCCTGAGTCACATGAGGCGTCTGTGCAAAATTTCGTTATTGTAAATGCAACGGTGAGGATTCCTTTAGCGGACACACACACACACACACACACACACACTCAGCTTTATATATTAGATTACATAGGTGTGGATGTCAGTACTAATTAACCCTTTGTAGGGTATTGAAAACATTCAATATAAAAAAATAAAATAAACTTAGAAAACACAAAAAAACATTAAAAATACAGTATTTTAAACTACTAAAAGGGTGATGATTAATTGTACTAAAACAAGAATATGGACATATTCAAGTAACAATATATTTAAATTGTGTTACAATTTGGAATGATTCTAATGCTAATTAAAATTGATTGCAAGTACAATTCCTGTCTGTTTACCAAATGTTGTCTATGCATTTGTTTAATCCATCTGAGGTCAGGGTGGAAAATTAAAAATCCAAAAGGATTCTCTGTTCACTAATCTCTGATATTTTTTGTAATAATTGTCCGAAATTTGTTCAAATATAATAAGCTCCAGACTTGCAGGATCTTTTCTGGAAAGACTGTGGTTCAAAATACCCTTTTAATGTTGGACCTGTGCTTATTCATCCTAATATTAATAGGTGGAGTTGTGCATCACTCATATTGCAGTTTATATTTGCATTGGTGCAGTTACATCACAAGGGGCTGTTGCAATTCAAAAAACTCCTAATCAAAAAACTCTCCCCTGTGACGATAGATAAAATATTCTTACTGCCTGACTTTATCCACTTGCAATATTTGCATTTTTGGCTGCCACATCAATAGGTGCCCTTAGTTGTTAACATACCAAAATGTGCATTGCCACAAATATCAAATTTATTTTTATTTCTTATTTTACTAGACCCTATCATATTTTTAAGATTCCTGTTTCTATAAACCACAACAGTATCTGATAGTAAAACTTCTGATAGATATGGATTGCTAGTAAGAATAAACAAATATTTTTATAAGATTTATTTTACTCTTTTATATGATGTCACGAACCGGGGTCCAGGGGCTCCTTGTTTGCCTTTTTGGCATTCTGACAATAAGCGTCAAAAAGAGCCTACTGAGCATGTGTGGAATTCCTATGGGTCTTTTGCCACTATCTGAGCATGTTAGTGATGTGGCACGTTTCTATTGGCCATAGTGACATCATCGGTGATGGGGTACGTTCTCATTGGCCGCTGTGACATCATGAGTGATGTGGCACGTCTCCATTGGCTGCTGTGACATCATTGGTGATGTGGCGCATTCCTATTGGACAGTGACATTATCAGTGATGTGGCACGTTCTTATTAGCCGCTGTGACATCATCAGTGACGTGTAGGGCTCTCATTGGCTAAAGGGGCTGGCTACACATGGGTCCTCCATTATGTGGGCGATAAAGAGGTGATAAATAGCCCTGACGCCCACGTGGAGGTGCGCAATCGTCTTTGTGCATACTGCTGTAAACATCTGAGATAGGGTTAGGAGGCGAAGTCCTACCGGACTGATTGAGGGACAGGAGACAGGTTAGGGTGAGACATTGCGGTCATATCCATTGACCGAGTTAGGCTGAGTAGCTGGCGAAGCTAGGCTCCAGTGATATCGGGCTTGGGCGGCTTTGTGACCGGTGGCTAACCGGTTGTACCATATAGCAAGCCAATATAGGAGCAGTACCCTGTTCACTCACTATTGCAATTACCCTGAGCCTCTGCTAGCAGGATACGGCTAGTGTTCTGCTTGTCAACCCCTATACATACTGTGTATGCTACATATATATTACCTTCTGTGAAGGAACAGAAGTGTAAGCGCCATATAGACTCTGTGAGTTAACAGAGTTTTATTCATTTAAGGCCCGTTTCACACGTCAGTGAAAAACACAGACGTTTTTCACTGGCGTGTAAAACACGCACATGTCCCTGCGTGTGCCATGAATCACGGCACACGTAGGTTGTCTAAGTGCAATCCGGGCTCCGTTCTCCGTGGCCCGTGATTGCACTTAGAAATCAACTCACCTGTGCCCGCTCCCGCTGTCCGTGGTGCTGAATCCTCCCGCGGTGCAGCATCCGGCCGGCGCTGACCCCTGCAGCAGCTGCTTCCGGGTCGGCTGTGTCGTGCATCATTAAGATGCGCAACAGAAATCAGCCGGCTTAGAAGCAGCAGGGAGGACGGGCTGCAGAGGACATCGCTGGACGCCGGGTGAGTTAAAATGTTTATTATTTTAAATGCACGTTTTTTTCTGGCACGTGTTTCACAGACCACACCACTGCGTGGTCCGTGGAACATCAGTGATGCCAGAAAAAAATGGACATGTCTCCGTGCAGCAATCACGCACACGCGGGTACGCTGCACGGAGACACGTGCAGTGAAAAATCACTGACGTGTGAGCAGACCCATTCATTATAACGGGTCTGCGTATGTCAGTGATTCTGGTACGTTTAAAAAAAAGCACAAACGTACCAGAATCACTGACGTGTGAAAGGGGCCTAATATAGTATTATTTTCTTAACTGACTATCAGTTAATAGAGTTCAGTATACCTACTGCAGTATGATGTGGCTTGGAACACGGTTACTGTATGCACAGGTACTCTGTGATGAAACAGAGTCTCTTTACACCTGTTGGTACCTCTGTGTGACCTGTAACATAGAGTACCTTAATTACCTGGTTATTCTTGGGTTTCAGTAGGGCCTTGTGCCACCAGCTGCAGTTCTGCCGTCACTGCACGGTGGACCCTGACCACTGATATTAGTATATCCTCATCTATTGCTATATCAGGAGGTTCCCCCATAGCATATGATTTGTTAAAAGGGGATTTAAATCTTTTTATTTTTAGTCTAGCTTAGTTAACGTCCACTTTCAATATTTTAGGTAAGCAATATCTTTGTTTTAGGACCACAATTTTATTAAAAGCATCCTAATCAATTGTTTAATATACCCATTCTCCAAAATTCTCTTCCCAAAACATTCAGATTATTTCTTAAAATCAAAGGTACATTTTTTTCTAATCACCAAAATTGGTAGTAAGGAATGTTTTTGATCCAGTGGGGTAAGTGCCCATTTTTAAAATCTAGATAGCAATTGACATCTACTTGCTTAGAATGGGTGGATGTATACATTATTCCTTTACTGTTTTTGGAGATAATAAACTTAAGTCGAAGGAGGGTTCAAAATAAGGAGAGGTGATTTGTAATCCCCATTGATTTTTATTCAATTCACTGACTAAAGAATTTGCCTCAGCTAATAAATCATCTATAAAGATTCTCTAAAACTTGATGTGACCCATTGGCACAAGGGACTGTACAATGTACACCAACTCAAAAAGACCCATAAAAAGATAAGCATAACTTGGTGCAAATCTGGTACCCATCACATAGCCTCTCAGCTGCTGATAGGCCACACTTTTAAAACTAAAAATGTTATGCTTTAATACAAAATCAACACTCCCAAGTAGAAACTTCTTTTGGGATGAAAATGCCTAAGCTCAAAAAGTGGTTAATAGCTTACAAACCCATGGTGTGATCTATATTAAAGTCAACAACACATCCAAAGTAAAAAATAAAGATGTAATGAAGACCGACAGTTGGACCACATATTGTTGAAGAAAAAAGTCTATATAGTGTGATACATTTGCTATCATAGACTGAGCCCCGATTTAATTGGGTGCCCAGGAGAGTTTATTAAACATCTTTGGATACTTTATTAGAGGTTCCTAAATTTTTAGTGTTCCTGTAGGCATCCTCACATCTGGCACTGCATCATCTAGTGCTTCCTGATTTCTTTGCCTGTTTGATATTCTAAAAGCCCCATTGCCCTAGTCGTCACTGATCTTCAAGTCACCTGGCAAAACGATTACCACTGCTCCTTTTTTAAAAAAATAAATAAATGAATAAATAAAAATAGATTTTTATTTATTTTACAACATAAATTAATCATAAACACATCCAAACACATAAAAAGAAGGAGAGAGAAAAAAAAGAAGGGTAAGAGTTGAAGGAAAGGGAGGGTTATCAGCAATGTAATATTTTCTTGTATCATTCAACAATATACAAAAAAGGAAAAGACAAAGATGTGAAAGAGAAGTTTGCTCTACGGACTTAAGGCTACTTTACATGCTGCGATATCAGTCCCGATATCACTAGCGTGGGTACCCGCCCCCATCTGTTGTGTGACACAGGCAAATCGCTGCCCGTGCCGCACAACATCGTGCAGACCCATCACACATACTTACCTGCCCGGCGGCAGCGCTGTGACCGGCGAACCGCCTCCTTTCTAAGGGGGCGGTCCGTGAGGCATCACAGCGACGTCACTGACTGGCCACCCAATAGAAGCGGAGGGGTGGAGATGAGTGGCCGGAACATCCCGCCCACCTCCTTCCTTCCTCATAGCGGCCGGGAGGCAGGTAAGGAGAGGTTCCTCGTTCCTGCGGTGTCACATGGAGCGATGTGTGCTGCCGCAGGAGCGATGAACTACATCGTTACTGCTGCAGTAACGATAATCGAGAATGGACCCCCATGTCACCGATGAGCGATTTTGCACGTTTTTGCAACGATGCAAAATCGCTCATCGGTGTCACACGCAGCAACATCGCTAATGCGGCCGGATGTGCGTCACAAATTCCGTGACCCCAACAACTCCGCATTAGCGATGTCGCAGCGTGTAAAGCCCCCTTTAGAGGTTACCATAAAGAGAGACACAACCTAACCTCCAGAAAGACCATAGATATGTCAGTGATAAGGTGAAATCGGGAGAGAATAATTTGAAGCGCTTAAGGAGACACTGCCCAAGTTTCCCATTGTTTCTTAATACGAATAGATCTTGCTAAGTTAAGGCCCTGTCACACACAGAGATAAATCTACGGCAGATCTGTGATTGCAGTGCAATTGGGGACAATCAGTGCCAGGTTTGTAGCTGTGTACAAATGGAACAATATATTCATGATTTAACTGCAACCACAGATCTGCCAAAGATTTATCTCTGTGTGTGACGGGGCCTTTAGACGATAAAGACATTTCATATTGGTAATGAGTATTAATTCTATCTACCAGCTCATTACGAGAAGGAATGTTATCAGATTTCCACTTTACCGCTAAACAGTATTTAGCGGAAATTAATATTTGAGAAACTGTTGGCAGGCAGTCCCCAGGAAGGTCATCCAGACCCACTTGGAGAATTGCCAATGGCGCCGAGGGAGAGATTTAAACCTTTACTACCTTGGTTATTGTCAAAAACTTGATCCTAGTATTAGACGACCTTGGAACACAACCACCACATATGACGATAAGTCCCCTCCTGTGAACAGCCCCTCCAGCAACGAGAAAAATAATCTGCACTATTACCTCTGCTCTATTGCTAACAGTCCATTATACTCAATCTGCCCATGATTTTAAAACTCTAACTCATCATGTAAGCCCATAAAATATGGTAAAAGCACACTGCCAACACACTGAAAGAGTTTACTAATGAAACATGTACGTACATACACTATTTAAACATTATGGTTTTGTGCAGGTTCAATATATTTTCAGATGTGAAAATAGAAATTTATAAATAAATAATTAAGAAATAAATATTTATTTTTAGAGAAAGTATCGCAGTCAGAAAGATGGACCACCTAATACAGGTGCAATTTATTGGAATTTTACCATCATGTAATCTAACTTACAGTACTGGCATTCAGATTGTCATGTTTATTGTGCCATTAACCTCTGGTACTTATGCAATTATAAAAGGGTAAAAACTGGATAGAAAGATCAATATATTACAGTCTTTTTTCCTGTTCAGTAACATGGATTTTTCTAAATACGTATATATCATTTTGCCCAATAAGCTAAATTTCTATTAGATAAATAAAAGCAAATTATAACTTAAAACTGAGAGTGAGGAAAGTCAATAACTCACTGAGTTACAAACAGACTTAAAAAGCAGCTTGTACAAATACCGTACATATTTTTTTTTATGTATAAATAGTTTATCTTATCATATTTTCTTTTCACTTTGTCAACACCATGCACAAAAAGATCAATTCTAGCAGATCGGTAAATAACATTATCAAAAGTATTTTACAAAAATAAAATATATAACTCTGAACATGATGATGATCTAAATGTAATAGAAATAATAATAATAATAATAATAATAATAATAATATGATGATGATGATGATGAGGAAGAAGAATGTAATTAACTGCAACAAGAATAATGACAATAACAATAACAATAACAATAATAATAATAATAATTTATTATTAATAGAGTTAAGCAAATTTTTTTGGGTGGAATTCAATTCTACTTAAATTGTACAGAAATGAATTTTCTCCTGAGTATATATTTTTTTGTTATTCGCTCTGCGCGAACTTAGCAAAAGGGTGGCATACCTCATCGCTCACCTCTGCTGCTCACTCTTCCCCATAGAGTCATCGATGCCTTTACAGACCTCGGTGATTTTGACATGATCAAGGAGATGAATATCTCTGAAGTGCGTTGTTAATAAAATTACCATCAAATCTTTTCTAGAGTTTCCTCTCATTGGTAGGGCGGCATAAACCCTTTTTGCACCAGTTTGTATTTGTCTCCAGACCTCAGAGCATAATAAGGAATATTCACATTGTGGATAATAACTTTGCTGCAAATCAAATTACCAGTAAAATCCACACAATTTTTATGAAATTGTTTAGTTCTAATTATTATTATTATTATTATTATTATTATTATTATTATTATTATTATTATTATTATTAATAATAATAATAATAATAATAATAATAATAATAATAATAATAATAATACTTCAGTGTACTTGCTGGAATTGGATTAATAATGCCCCACTAAGCTCCTAGGTAAAATGAGAAATCATCCAGGTTGGCTTTTTGTTTCCTGAGACCGTCTAGTCTAATGTTTTACTCTCTGATTAGACAGTTCTTAAAAATATGCACCAATATTTTCATTAACCAATTAATACTTATATATATTAACAATACATGATGAGATAAATATAGAATAATATGACTGTATCTATTTTTATGCTTTATAGTAGGACATGGAAATCCAGATTAGACCCATTTGAAATAATACTTTACTAAGGCTTAAAGGAAGAACTGTAGACAATGGAAAAATCAGTAGGTGTCCAATTCAAGAAAGTTGATAGCTAGTAAATTAATAACAGGTCTTATACAGATGTGAATGTTTCATGTGGTTCTAACAAAAGCCTAGTAACTGATCCTATAGACAACCTTATTAATATTGAATTAGTCACTCTGACATGTGGTTATGATAAATGTGATTTTATAGACAATAAACCAATATATTTCATTATTCTATAAATTACAGGCTTCTGTTGAAGGAATGTATTTTGCTTTGATTTGCCTGAATGGTAATCTCAAATACATGAGAGAAGAACTTTCCTGAAGTGATTGGTTTCACCACTGTGTAATACCTTATAAATGGGAAGCTTTGTCCTGCAATGAATAGTAATGAATTTGAATGAAAAACTTAAGGAGCTGAAAAATGTAAATCACATACACACAATAAGCACATTTGAATGTATAAACTATACCATACAAAGTACAAAATAGAGGAAGGGTAGAAGTAAGTCTATATGTCAAGATGGAGTCTAATTTAAAGCTGTCAGGAAGCAGGGTTGAAGGGCTGGATAGAGGCAAATATAATATACATACATAGATGCACATTTCTTTGGAAGTGAATTAGAACATACATATCTGAAGATATACTCACACACAATACATATATATACTGTATATATAAATATAGATATATCTATATATATATACAGTATATATATATATATATATATATATATATATACTAGCTGTAGTACCCGGATGCTGCCCAGGATAGTGATTGTCTCTCTGTCTCTCTCCCAGTCTCTGTCTGTGTGTCGCTGTCTGTCTGTCTCTTTCTTTGTCTGTCTGACTATTTCCATCTCTGTCTGTATTTGTATCAGTCTACCGGTCTCCATCTCTGTGTCTGTCTGTCTCTATCTCTGTGTCTGTCTCTATGTGTGTGTCTGTCTGTCTCTTTCCCCATCTGTCTCTTTTCCGTATGTCTTGGTCTGTCTCTTTTCAGGGCTCTCTCTTTCTAGTGCTGTCTCTTTCCAGGGCTGTCTCTTTCCCCATCTGTCTCTTTCCCCGTCTGTCTCTTTCCCCATCTGTCTCTTTCCCTGTCTGTCTCTTTCCCCGTCTGTCTCTTTCCCCGTCTGTTTCTTTCCAGGTCTGTCTCGTTGCCCGTCTGTCACTTTGCCTGTCTGTCTCTTTGCCCGTCTGTCTCTTTCCAGGGCTGTCTCTTTTCAGGGCTGTCTTTTTCCAGGTCTGTCTCTTTCCCTGTCTGTCTCTTTCCAGGGCTGTCTCTTTCCCCATCTGTCTCTGTCTGTGTCTGTCTGTCTGTCTTTTTCTGTCTCTCTATCCATCTCTCCACCGACATCATATAACCTCACGCATAAGCTTCAACTAACAGTTTATTTTGTTCCTATAGCAACCACTGACAGTTCCTATTAATAATCTATAGCTCCCACCTCCATTCAGTTTAATGGCGGCAGGATTTTAGAGACTAAGGGGTACTTTGCACACTACGACATCACAAGCCGATGCTTGCCATGCCGAGCACGATTGTCCCCGCCCCATCGCAGCAGCGATATCTTGTGATTGCTGCCGTAGCGAACATTATCACTACGTCAGCTTCACATGCACTCACCTGCCCTGCGACATCGCTCTGGCCGGCGACCCGCCTCCTTCCTAAGGGGGTGGGTCGTGCGGCGTCACAGCGACGTCACATGGCAGGTGGTCAATAAAAGCGGAGGGGCGGAGATGAGCAGGACGTAAACATCCCGCCCACCTCCGTCCTTCCGCATAGCCGGCGTGAGCCGCAGGACACAGGTAAGCTGATGTTCCTCGCTCCTGCGGCTTCACACACAGCGATGTGTGCTGCCGCAGGGGAACGAGGAACAAAATCGTACCGTCGCGGCAGCACAATTATGAAAATGTCGGACACTACACCGATGATACGATTACGACGCTTTTGTGCTCGTTAATCGTATCAAAAAGGATTTACACACTACGACATCAACTGCGACGACGGATGTCCGTCACTTTCGATTTGACCCCACCGACATCGCAGTTGCGATGTAGTAGTGTGCAAAGTACCCCTAACTGTAAAGCACGGGGTTCAATTTTTCTGTCAAAACATAGTCTACGATGCTCCCTGGGTCACATGAGGTACCTGTGCAAAATTTCGTGATTGTAAATGCGATGGTGCGGATTACTTTAGCGGACATACATACATACACACATACATACATACACTCAGCTTGATATATTAGATATATAGTACCTTGTAGCTGATATTTACATGTCTAATACCTTATATACATATATATATACACTAGAAGGTGGCCCGATTCTACGCATCGGGTATTCTAGAATTTACGTATTGTGTAGTTCATGTATGATTTTTGTTTATATATATATATATATATATATATATATACATATCTATATATATAATTGCCTTATTCTGTCTGTCTGTCTGTCTGTCTATCTGTCTGTCTGTCTGTCTGTCATGCTCCGAAATTGTGTCCTTACGGTGACACAAAGCTGATTGGCCGCTGGGCTCGCCATGGCCCCGCCCCCCCACACGGATTGGCCTCTCGCCCCGCCTCTCTGCAGGCCCCGCCCCCCTCACGCAATGCACGCTGGCTGTGGCCCAACTGACACGGAGCCGCAACTCCCAGGTGAGTACACACACACATCAGATCACACTCACTCTCACACACACCTCACACATCACAACATGCTGGGATATCGCTTGCTTCTACACCGGCTCCGTCAGGATCCCGGCAGCGCCACACATAACCTTGCGATGCTGGGATCTTAACGGAGGCCGTGAAAGCTGGTAACCATTATACACATCGGGTAACTAAGGTCCCTTAGTTACCCGATGTGTATCATAGTTACCAGTGTACACCGGCTCACACACCTCTCACACACATCACATCGCATCCACACATCAAGGTCCTGCAGCTGCAGAACATACATAACATAACAGCACACACATAACAGCACACACACACACACACACACACACAAATCAGATCACACTCACTCATATACACACATCACATCGCATCCACATACTCACAACATCCTGGGATATCGCTTGCTTCTCGGCGGCGATATTGTGCTGTGAGCTTCCAGGACCTGCGGGAGGATCACATGGCCAGAAGCATGTGATATCCCCGGATGTTGTGAGTATCAGCGCGTATGTGCAATATCGTCAGTGTCTGTGTGTGTGAGTGTATGCGATCGGGTGTGTGTGAGTGTATGCGATCGGGTGTGTGTGTGAGTGTATGCGATCGGTTGTGTGTGTGAGTGGATGCGATCGGTTGTGTGTGTGAGTGGATGCGATCGGTTGTGTGGGTGAGTGGATGCGATCGGTTGTGTGGGTGAGTGGATGCGATCGGTTGTGTGGGTGAGTGGATGCGATCGGGTGTGGGTGAGTGTCGGCAGAGGAGCACGGCGTGCTGGAGGAGGCTGGGAGCAGAGAGGCTGATCTTGGGGAAGGCTGGGAGGGGGGGGCTGATGCTGAGGGAGGCTGGAAGGAGAGAGGCTGAGCAAACGTGCTCCATCCGCCATACTGCGCACTCCCCATCGTGCTGCATCCCCCATGCTGCGCACTCCCAAACGTGGTCCATCCGCCATGCTGCGCACTCCCAAACGTGGTCCATCCGCCATGCTGCGCACTCCCAAACGTGCTCCATCCGCCATGCTGCGCACTCCCAAACGTGCTCCATCCGCCATACTGCGCACTCCCCATCGTGCACCATCCGGCATGCTGCGCACTCCTAAGCGGATGGAGCATGATGGGGGGTGCGCAGCATGGCGGATGGAGCACGTTTGGGAGTGCGCAGCATGGCGGATGGAGCACGTTTGGGAGTGCGCAGCATGACGGATGGAGCACGTTTGGGAGTGCGCAGCATGACGGATGGAGCATGTTTGGGAGTGCGCAGCATGCCGGATGGTGCACGATGGGGAGTGCGCAGTATGGCGGATGGAGCACGTTTGGGAGTGCGCAGTATGGCGGATGGAGCACGTTTCGGAGTGCGCAGCATGGCGGATGGAGCACGTTTGGGAGTGCGCAGCATGGCGGATGGACCACGTTTGGGAGCGCGCAGCATGGCGGATGGAGCACGTTTGGGAGTGCGCAGCATGGCGGATGGAGCACGTTTGGGAGTGCGCAGCATGGCGGATGGAGCACGTTTGGGAGTGCGCAGCATGGCGGATGGAGCACGTTTGGGAGTGCGCAGCATGCCGGATGGTGCACGATGGGGAGTGCGCAGTATGGCGGATGGAGCACGTTTGGGAGTGCGCAGCATGGCGGATGGAGCACGTTTGGGAGTGCGCAGCATGGCGGATGGACCACGTTTGGGAGTGCGCAGCATGGCGGATGGAGCACGTTTGGGAGTGCGCAGCATGGCGGATGGAGCACGTTTGGGAGTGCGCAGCATGGCGGGTGGAGCACGTTTGGGAGTGCGCAGCATGGCGGATGGAGCATGATAGGGGGTGCGCAGCATGGCGGATGGAGCACGTTTGGGAGTGCGCAGCATGGCGGATGGAGCACGTTTGGGAGTGTGCAGCATGGCGGATAGAGCACGATGGGGAGTGCGCAGCATGGCGGATGGAGCACGTTTGGGAGTGCGCAGCATGGGGGATGCAGCACGATGGGGAGTGCGCAGTATGGCGGATGGAGCACGTTTGGGAGTGCGCAGCATGGCGGATGGACCACGTTTGGGAGTGCGCAGCATGGCGGATGGAGCACGTTTGGGAGTGCGCAGCATGGGGGATGCAGCACGATGGGGGGTGCGCAGCATGGGGGATGGAGCACGATGGGAGGTGCACACCTCCCCCAAACACACACACACACGCGCACTGCACAACACACACACACTAGGAATCACAAACAACGCCCTACACAGACACCCACACACACAGACAACGCTGCACACACAAATATACGCACATACTGCACAACACACACATTGCTCAAAACATACCTCCCCCCAAAACACACCACACCCACACAAACCGCACAACACACACACACACACAACGCTACAGACACACAGCGCTCCACAAACAACGCAACACACATACAACACCGCTCTCACCCCCCGCGACACTCAGAACATGTACAGCGCCCTACACAAACACTTGGTAACTACACACAACAACATCTATATATATAACAAAAATCATACATGAACTACACAATACGTAAATTCTAGAATACCCGATGCGTAGAATCGGGCCACCTTCTAGTATATATATATATATATATATATATATATAGATGTTGTTGTGTGTAGTTACCAAGTGTTTGTGTAGGGCGCTGTACATGTTCTGAGTGTCGCGGGGGGTGAGAGCGGTGTTGTATGTGTGTTGCGTGTGTTGCGTTGTTTGTGGAGCGCTGTGTGTCTGTAGCGTTGTGTGTGCGTGTGTGTTGTGCGGTTTGTGTGGGTGTGGTGTGTTTTGGGGGGAGGTATGTTTTGAGCAATGTGTGTGTTGTGCAGTATGTGCGTATATTTGTGTGTGCAACGTTGTCTGTGTGTGTGGGTGTCTGTGTAGGGCGTTGTTTGTGATTCCTAGTGTGTGTGTGTTGTGCAGTGCGCGTGTGTGTGTGTGTGTTGGGGGGAGGTGTGCACCTCCCATCGTGCTCCATCCCCCATGCTGCGCACCCCCCATCGTGCTGCATCCCCCATGCTGCGCACTCCCAAACGTGCTCCATCCGCCATGCTGCGCACTCCCAAACGTGGTCCATCCGCCATGCTGCGCACTCCCAAACGTGCTCCATCCGCCATACTGCGCACTCCCCATCGTGCTGCATCCCCCATGCTGCGCACTCCCAAACGTGCTCCATCCGCCATGCTGCGCACTCCCCATCGTGCTCTATCCGCCATGCTGCACACTCCCAAACGTGCTCCATCCGCCATGCTGCGCACTCCCAAACGTGCTCCATCCGCCATGCTGCGCACCCCCTATCATGCTCCATCCGCCATGCTGCGCACTCCCAAACGTGCTCCACCCGCCATGCTGCGCACTCCCAAACGTGCTCCATCCGCCATGCTGCGCACTCCCAAACGTGCTCCATCCGCCATGCTGCGCACTCCCAAACGTGGTCCATCCGCCATGCTGCGCACTCCCAAACGTGCTCCATCCGCCATGCTGCGCACTCCCAAACGTGCTCCATCCGCCATACTGCGCACTCCCCATCGTGCACCATCCGGCATGCTGCGCACTCCCAAACGTGCTCCATCCGCCATGCTGCGCACTCCCAAACGTGCTCCATCCGCCATGCTGCGCACTCCCAAACGTGCTCCATCCGCCATGCTGCGCACTCCCAAACGTGCTCCATCCGCCATGCTGCGCACTCCCAAACGTGCTCCATCCGCCATGCTGCGCACTCCCAAACGTGGTCCATCCGCCATGCTGCGCACTCCCAAACGTGCTCCATCCGCCATGCTGCGCACTCCCAAACGTGCTCCATCCGCCATACTGCGCACTCCCAAACGTGCTCCATCCGCCATACTGCGCACTCCCCATCGTGCACCATCCGGCATGCTGCGCACTCCCAAACGTGCTCCATCCGTCATGCTGCGCACTCCCAAACGTGCTCCATCCGTCATGCTGCGCACTCCCAAACGTGCTCCATCCGCCATGCTGCGCACTCCCAAACGCGCTCCATCCGCCATGCTGCGCACCCCCCATCATGCTCCATCCGCTTGGGAGTGCGCAGCATGCCGGATGGTGCACGATGGGGAGTGCGCAGTATGGCGGATGGAGCACGTTTGGGAGTGCGCAGTATGGCGGATGGAGCACGTTTGGGAGTGCGCAGCATGGCGGATGGACCACGTTTGGGAGTGCGCAGCATGGCGGATGGACCACGTTTGGGAGTGCGCAGCATGGCGGATGGACCACGTTTGGGAGTGCGCAGCATGGGGGATGCAGCACGATGGGGAGTGCGCAGTATGGCGGATGGAGCACGTTTGCTCAGCCTCTCTCCTTCCAGCCTCCCTCAGCATCAGCCTCCCCCTCCCAGCCTTCCCCAAGATCAGCCTCTCTGCTCCCAGCCTCCTCCAGCACGCCGTGCTCCTCTGCCGACACTCACCCACACCCGATCGCATCCACTCACCCACACAACCGATCGCATCCACTCACCCACACAACCGATCGCATCCACTCACCCACACAACCGATCGCATCCACTCACCCACACAACCGATCGCATCCACTCACACACACAACCGATCGCATCCACTCACACACACAACCGATCGCATCCACTCACACACACCCGATCGCATACACTCACACACACCCGATCGCATACACTCACACACACAGACACTGACGATATTGCACATACGCGCTGATACTCACAACATCCGGGGATATCACATGCTTCTGGCCATGTGATCCCCCGGCAGGTCCTGGAAGCTCACAGCACAATATCGCCGCCGAGAAGCAAGCGATATCCCAGGATGTTGTGAGTATTTGGATGCGATGTGATGTGTGTGTGTGAGTGAGTGTGATCTGATTTGTGTGTGTGTGTGTGCTGTTATGTTATGTATGTTCCGCAGCTGCAGGACCTTGATGTGTGGATGCGATGTGATGTGTGTGTGAGGTGTGTGTGAGAGTGAGTGTGAGCCGGTGTACACTGGTAACTATGATACACATCGGGTAACTAAGGGACCTTAGTTACGCGATGTGTATAATGGTTACCAGCTTTCACGGCCTCCGTTAAGATCCCAGCATCGCAAGGTTATGTCTGGCGCTGCCGGGATCCTGACGGAGCCGGTGTAGAAGCAAGCGATATCCCAGGATGTTGTGATGTGTGGATGTGATGTGTGAGGTGTGTGTGAGAGTGAGTGTGATCTGATGTGTGTGTACTGACCTGGGAATCGGAGCCCCGTGTCAGTTGGGCCACAGCGAGCGTGCATTGCGTGAGGGGGGCGGGGCCTGCAGAGAGCCGGGGCGAGAGGCCAATCCGTGTGGGGGGGCGGGGCCATGGCGAGCCCAGCAGCCAATCAGCTTTGTGTCACCGTAAGGACACAATTTCGGAGCATGACAGACAGACAGACAGACAGACAGACAGACAGACAGAATAAGGCAATTATATATATAGATATAGATATACTGTGTGTGTATGTGTATATATATATATATATATATATATATATATATATATATATATATATATATAGTACCTTGCGAAAGTATATGGCCACCTTGAATTTTTCAACCTTTTCCCACATTTCAGGCTTCACACGTAAAGATAAAAGTTGTAATGTCATGGTGAACATTCAACAAGTGGGACACAATTGTGAAGTTGAACAATATTTTTTGCTTATTTAAATTTTTTGTAAAAAATAAATAACTGAAAATTGTGACGTGCAATATTATTCGGCCCCTTTAAGTTCATACTTTGTAGCGCCACCTTTTGCTGCGATTACAGATTTCCGGGTCCATCTCCTCCTGCAGATGTTCGAGCACCATCACATCCCGGAGGGCAGCACCGGAGTGGGCAGCCAAGCCATCGAGCCAGCGGTTACAGTGACGTCGGAGTTTACTGACAAATTCGACATACGAGACACCCTGGCGAGACATAGTCCGGAACTTAGTGCGATCGTTTATCGGTGCATCTAGGCTTCACACATTGCGACATAATGTTACTGGCGCCAGATGTGCGTCACTTTCGATTTGACCCTGACGATATCGCAGTAGCGATATCGCAACATGCAAAGTACCCCTTAGAGTTTGTGCTTCTGATACCGCAAAAATGTAATTTATTCACTAGAAATACTACTCTTAGGTGCATTTAGTGTAGAGCGATCTTCTGGAGTAGGGGTAGTGTATTAAAGGCATGTAAGCATTGATTCAAGCCTTACAGACTGTTCTGATGATACCTCACAATTGTGTATTACAGGCCTCTAGGCAGTGATTCTAATTTTACAGACTATGCTGCTAAATAAAGATGAGCAATCCTGCAGAGAATCGGATCGGGTTGAGATCGCTGAACCTGCCAAGGTTTACTGATCAGATCAACGCTTCTAGCCAAACTCAATAAATTCAATGGGAGGCAAAACCTATGTTATAAAATGGTGTAGAAGTGTTGTAAATGGGGGCTGCAAAAGAAAGAAAATAAGGAAGGAATAAAGCAGGACATACTTACTGAGTTTCACCATGGCTATAACGATACTTTCAGGGCCGCGCTTTATAACTCATACATATTCATTGTTTTTCCCACCAACTGGCATCTCTGATTGGCTGCTGTCAGACAGCGCATCACACCCTCTCTCACAGCATCTGTGACTGGTTGGAATCACGCTGTCTGCATCTTTAATTGGTGTAAAATAAATAAATACATTTAAAAAAATTGCATGCAGTCCCCCATATACCAGATACCAGCACAAATAAAGCCCACGGCTACAGGCTGCAGCCCCCAGTCATGCGTTTATGTTAACTGTGTATCGAAATAAGAGGAACCACATGTGGCCTTTTTTTATATTTTTTTTAATATTTAAATAAATACATTTTAAAAACGGCATGTGGTCCCCCCCGATTTTCATACCCAGCCAAGAAAAAGCCAACAGCTGTGGGCTGGTATTCTCAGACTGGGGAGGTCCTTTGTTATTGGCCCACTCAGTTTATAAAAGGCAGCCTGCAGCTGCCCAGGATTGCCGCATACATTAGATGCGACAATCCCGACACTTTACCTAACTGATACAAAGTAACGAAAATCCAGCGGATCACAGGCAGATGAATTAAAAACTTTCCTTTATTTTCATCGCTTTAAAAATGGATAGACAGCATCCACAAGGCACAGTTCATCCAACGCGTTTCGACATAACGCAGTGTCGTAAGTTCTTGAATAAGAAATTATGACACTGCGTTATGACGAAACGCGTTGGATGAACTGTGCCTTGTGGATGCTGTCTATCAATTTTTAAAGCAATGAAAATAAAGGAAAGTTTTTATTTCATCTGCTTGTGATCCGCTGGATTTTCATTTCTTTGTATCTGCTATTATCCCCTTGTGCCTTGGATTTCCGTGCAGGATCAGCTGGTCTACTCCTCAGACATACACACCAGAGCGGTGAGCTAGAACATGTTTCTTTTTTACTTTACTTAACTCATCCCAATTGCCCAGGTGGAGGGAAATCAGAGTAATAAGGGGTTAATGTCAGCTTTCAGCTGCCACTAAGCCCTAGATTAGTAATGGGAGTTATCTATAAGACCACCCATTACTAATCTGTATGTGAAAATGAACACAAACGTCGAAAAAAAATCCATTATTTAAAATAAAATAAAACCCAGCTTATTCTCCTCTCATCTCTACAGCGCAGATTGGGTGATAATAAAGAGGCTGAAGAGGAGGAACAGGAGATTGTTGCCTGTGCTAAAGAGTGCATCACAAACTGCTTTATCCCTTCTGTTAAGCGTGGTTGGCCTTAAAAGGAGGAAGAGTAGGAGAGGCAAATGGAGAAGGAGGGGGGGAGATAGGTAGTCGTCCCTCTGATGAGGACAGGGAAGTCCCACCTGTTGGGAGTCTTGCACACATGGCAGACTTTATGTCCCACAATCTATCCAGGGAAACTTGCATTATACAAATTTTGGGCAATGTAAATTACTGGTTATGCAAGCTTCTTGACCCATGGACCCATGTTTTAGATAGAGTATGTAAACTTCTAGTTTCAACTGTATATATATATATATGTATGTATATATATATATATATATATATATATATATATATACATTTATACTCCCCGGGGTAAATATTTTTCACCTGTGTAGGGGAGTTTTTTTCACTACTGGGATATGTTGAAACTTTGAGGATTTATTTTGAAGTAATAAATTAATGAATGAGGTCATGTGGTGGAGTTTTTATTGAAATTAACTTTTTTCCCCTTGTGTCTGTGTATTTTTAAAAGCTCTACATACTGGGTTAACAATGAGGGTGTCTGTTAGACGCCTATCCATTACTAACCACTGGACTTGATGTCTGCTGTTAATTTCCAGCTGATATCTAAAACAAAAGTTTTACCCCAATTGTCATTACACCAGGGCAATCGGGAAGAGCCAAGTAAAGCGCCAGAATTGGTGCATCTATTGGATGAACCACTTCTGGGGTGGCTGCGGACTGCTATATTTAGGCTGGGGGGGGGCCATATAATAATAGTTTTTTCCACCCGGACAATACCACCCCCCATCTGTGTGCTTTACCTTGCCGGGTTCTAAAAAAAACATTGCCTAAGCTGTTTTTTTAAAAAGTTATTAATTTAAATAATTAAAAAAACACGTGGGATCCACTCTATTTTTGATAACCAAAGTAAAGTATAGCCCACAGCTGTCTGTCTGACCTGAGCTGGTCATCAATAGGCAGAAGCCCACATCATTTGTTTTCCTTTTAACCTGCATTGTTTACAACAGCACACAGTCATCTTCTGCATTGAATAAATATTCTTTATGGGCTGTGCTACAGACTTACAACAAACTTTATTAACATAAAAACAGTACCCGACCAACGAACTCTGACAAGGAATTTTTTTAAATGTCTGTTTTGGAGTGTGAGCCCCGAGCACTCGGTCTCCGATACGAACCCCAAACTTTACAGATCGGGTTCACTCATCAGTAGCATTAGATTCTATCCTCTTTTAATACTGCAGTTAGCTGCATATGGAATTTAATATGCGCAAGGCGTGCGGTACTGGACTAGGAAGTGGACATGCTGATGGTCGTTGTCCAGGGGAAACTGTGCCTGCTGTTTGAGCACAACAAACACTCTCATCCACAAGACCTAGCTTCCTGTCCTACTTTGCAGGGTGGCACAAGACACCACGCATGAAGGCCAAACTTTGCAAACAGATTATCGGTTGGATGACCGATAATACCCAGTCTCAAAGTGGAATGTTCTTAAAATTGTACCAGAATTGAATCAAATTCCCTCCCTATGTCTCTTCCAGGGTGAACTGCAATGTCGCCTTGTAATTTTAGCTAGTAGTGATGAGCGAGTACTAAAAAGCTCGGGTGCTCGAAGCTCGGGCCGAGCCTCCCAAGATACTCGTGTACTCGGCCCGAGCAACGAGCCCAATGTTATCCTATGGGAGACCCGAGTATTTTTGTGAAATGACCCCCCGGCAGCATGGAGAAACCCTAAAAATGTCACAAAAGTCTCAGAAGAGTGCTCAAATGACATGGCAACAGCATGGGGAAGACCCCTTGAAGCATTTATCACTGAAAAGTCACAGCTGTGAACAATTTTGTCCGCGTTTTACGCCATTTTTACGGACTCACCAGAAAACCTTCCAAAATGACCCCAAAATGATTTTTCATGGCGGAAATGTTAAGGGCACATACCCAATAGTGAGATAGAGCTGGTGTATGTTACTTTTTGAGATTAATACATGAAAGATTTTACGTGAAAACATTGTGTGGCACTCCGATGTCCCTGAGAAGAGACGTACATGAAGGCCTCTTGAGTCTAATGTGCCCATTTTGAGGAAGTGAGTCTTTGTAGTATTTTCCTTTGCCAGGGCAGTCCAAAATTGTGAGGTTCACCAATGCCCCTGCATACAGACGTGCATGAGGGCCTCAAAACATTAAGTGTCCATTGTCAGGAAGTGGGTGTATTATAGTATAGCCCTTAGGCAGGGCAGCCAAAAATTGGGAGGCTCCACGTTGTCCCTGGATAGAGACGTGCATGATGGCCTGTAAACCTGAAGTGCCCATTGTAAGGAAGTGGGTCTATTGTAGTATAGCCCTTAGGCAGGGCAGCCAAAAATTGGGAGGCTCCACGTTGTCCCTGGATAGAGACGTGCATGAGGGCCTGTAAACCTGAAGTGCCCATTGTAAGGAAGTGGGTGTATTATAGTATAGCCCTTAGGCAGGGCAGCCAAAAATTGGGAGGCTCCACATTGTCCCTGGATAGAGACGTGCATGAGGGCCTGTAAACCTGAAGTGCCCATTGTAAGGAAGTGGGTGTATTATAGTATAGCCCTTAGGCAGGGCAGCCAAAAATTGGGAGGCTCCACGTTGTCCCTGGATAGAGACGTGCATGAGGGCCTGTAAACCTGAAGTGCCCATTGTAAGGAAGTGGGTGTATTATAGTATAGCCCTTAGGCAGGGCAGCCAAAAATTGGGAGGCTCCACATTGTCCCTGGATAGAGACGTGCATGATGGCCTGTAAACCTGAAGTGCCCATTGTAAGGAAGTGGGTCTATTGTAGTATAGCCCTTAGGCAGGGCAGCCAAAAATTGGGAGGCTCCACGTTGTCCCTGGATAGAGACGTGCATGAGGGCCTGTAAACCTGAAGTGCCCATTGTAAGGAAGTGGGTCTATTGTAGTATAGCCCTTAGGCAGGGCAGCCAAAAATTGGGAGGCTCCACGTTGTCCCTGGATAGAGACGTGCATGAGGGCCTGTAAACCTGAAGTGCCCATTGTAAGGAAGTGGGTGTATTATAGTATAGCCCTTAGGCAGGGCAGCCAAAAATTGGGAGGCTCCACATTGTCCCTGGATAGAGACGTGCATGAGGGCCTGTAAACCTGAAGTGCCCATTGTAAGGAAGTGGGTCTATTGTAGTATAGCCCTTAGGCAGGGCAGCCAAAAATTGGGAGGCTCCACGTTGTCCCTGGATAGAGACGTGCATGAGGGCCTGTAAACCTGAAGTGCCCATTGTAAGGAAGTGGGTGTATTATAGTATAGCCCTTAGGCAGGGCAGCCAAAAATTGGGAGGCTCCACGTTGTCCCTGGATAGAGACGTGCATGAGGGCCTGTAAACCTGAAGTGCCCATTGTAAGGAAGTGGGTGTATTATAGTATAGCCCTTAGGCAGGGCAGCCAAAAATTGGGAGGCTCCACATTGTCCCTGGATAGAGACGTGCATGAGGGCCTGTAAACCTGAAGTGCCCATTGTAAGGAAGTGGGTGTATTATAGTATAGCCCTTAGGCAGGGCAGCCAAAAATTGGGAGGCTCCACATTGTCCCTGGATAGAGACGTGCATGATGGCCTGTAAACCTGACGTGCCCATTGTAAGGAAGTGGGTCTATTGTAGTATAGCCCTTAGGCAGGGCAGCCAAAAATTGGGAGGCTCCACATTGTCCCTGGATAGAGACGTGCATGATGGCCTGTAAACCTGACGTGCCCATTGTAAGGAAGTGGGTCTATTGTAGTATAGCCCTTAGGCAGGGCAGCCAAAAATTGGGAGGCTCCACGTTGTCCCTGGATAGAGACGTGCATGAGGGCCTGTAAACCTGAAGTGCCCATTGTAAGGAAGTGGGTCTATTGTAGTATAGCCCTTAGGCAGGGCAGCCAAAAATTGGGAGGCTCCACGTTGTCCCTGGATAGAGACGTGCATGAGGGCCTGTAAACCTGAAGTGCCCATTGTAAGGAAGTGGGTGTATTATAGTATAGCCCTTAGGCAAGGCAGCCAAAAATTGGGAGGCTCCACATTGTCCCTGGATAGAGACGTGCATGAGGGCCTGTAAACCTGAAGTGCCCATTGTAAGGAAGTGGGTGTATTATAGTATAGCCCTTAGGCAGGGCAGCCAAAAATTGGGAGGCTCCACGTTGTCCCTGGATAGAGACGTGCATGAGGGCCTGTAAACCTGAAGTGCCCATTGTAAGGAAGTGGGTGTATTATAGTATAGCCCTTAGGCAGGGCAGCCAAAAATTGGGAGGCTCCACATTGTCCCTGGATAGAGACGTGCATGAGGGCCTGTAAACCTGAAGTGCCCATTGTAAGGAAGTGGGTGTATTATAGTATAGCCCTTAGGCAGGGCAGCCAAAAATTGGGAGGCTCCACGTTGTCCCTGGATAGAGACGTGCATGAGGGCCTGTAAACCTGAAGTGCCCATTGTAAGGAAGTGGGTGTATTATAGTATAGCCCTTAGGCAAGGCAGCCAAAAATTGGGAGGCTCCACATTGTCCCTGGATAGAGACGTGCATGAGGGCCTGTAAACCTGAAGTGCCCATTGTAAGGAAGTGGGTGTATTATAGTATAGCCCTTAGGCAGGGCAGCCAAAAATTGGAAGGCTCCACGTTGTCCCTGGATAAAGACCTGTTAGGTTCTTAGTGCCTCCGTGCTTGCATTTAAAAACCGCACGTGTGTGCCTGTTGGTGGCAGCTTTCCGCTGCATTTGTGTGAGTTTTGCAAAAACTTGGATATAACGCACAAGTCTAGTGAATACACATCAGCACAGCATTGCAAAATGCGCAAGGGCGTTGTCAACGAACAAGGAAGTGGACGTGATGGTGGTGCAGGCAGAGACCGAGGTTGTGTGCAAGCTCTAATTTCGCCACAACAAAGGGCCACATCTAGTCGCTCGCACGTCCTGTCCCAAATTCTTGGGGACCGCAGCAGTACACCGCTCTTGAACCAAGACCAGTGTCAACAGGTTGTTAGTTGGATAGCGGATAATGCTTCCAGTCAGATTGGCACCACCACAAACACTCTGTCTTCCACACGGTCAAGTGTCAGTAGCCGTGATACTGCACCGCACATTTCAGATTAAACCAAAACAGGACATAGAACTCCATATTCATAATTTTAGCTCATGGCAAACATCACCATACATATACATTAGCACCAAAAAAGAATGAGTTTGCAAACAACATTTGTTATGCTAATTCACAATATTATTTTTTATTATTAATTCATCACTTCAAAGTTTATAATACAAAAATAGTAGAAAATTACATTTTATTCATACAGTGCTGGTCAAGCAGATTTTTGATAAAAAACACCCTACCCCATAAAACCAAAGAAACACAGACTGGTGCAGTGTGGTATGATAGAGAAAAACGTCAAGGCAACCTGTTGCACAAATTATCCAGACCAATGGGTACACAGTAAGTTGATAGAGTGACCTCTACCACAGAATTAGTAACATAAAGTGCTAGTGCAGCTTAACAGCATATGAAGGAGACAGCCGAATACTTAATGATCTCGGCTGCCCCTAAAATTGGTAGAGAGCCATCACAATGAAAGATCAGTCCAAAGAGCATACCACAGGGATCAAACACGCACACTGCCCAGCACCTCGACGCGCGTTTCGCCACCGCTTCGTCAGGAGGTCAATAATTATAATTTGTGCAACAGGTTGCCTTGACGTTTTTCTCTATCATACCACACTGCACCAGTCTGTGTTTCTTTGGTTTTATGGGGTAGGGTGTTTTTTATCAAAAATCTGCTTGACCAGCACTGTATGAATAAAATGTAATTTTCTACTATTTTTGTATTATAAACTTTGAAGTGATGAATTAATAATAAAAAATAATATTGTGAATTAGCATAACAAATGTTGTTTGCAAACTCATTCTTTTTTGGTGCTACCGCACATTTCAGAACCTGATCCTCCTTCCTACCACCAGGCCGAGTACACGTCCACGGACATTACTGATCCCACACTTGGACACTCGGAAGAGCTGTTCGTTCACGTTTCCATTCACAAATTCTGGCCTCTCGCCAGCTCCTGTTGAAGTGGGCCATGATGAGATTGTATGTACAGATGCCCAAATATTTGAGCAGCCACGTTCTCACGAAGTTGGCAACGTGTCTCAACAAGGGGTGGACGATGATGAGACACAATTGTCAGGAAGTCAGGAGGAGGAGCAGGGTGCGGAAGAGGAAGACGACGTGGTGGATGATCCAGTAACTGACCCAACCTGGCAGGAGGATATGCAGAGCGAGGACAGCAGTGCACAGGGGGAGGGAGGCGTAGCATCACAACAGGCAGTAAGAAGCAGAGTGGTGGCCCCAGGCAGACGTCAGGCAACTGTTCCCCGGAACAACACGACACAAGGTGCCTGTACAAATGTTAGGTCTTCCCGAGTCTGGCTGTAATACTATTGTATGTATTGAGGATTTCGATTGCGTTAGGGCAATGACAACCAGAGATGAGTTCTTGGTGCAAGACGTTTATAATATGCAACCAGCAAATATGTACATAAACGGAACAAAAACACAGTAGAACATAAATACAGGAAATACCTTCCAGGGACGGAGCGAAAGGGAATTCCCGGGACCGCGCACCGGACTCCCCCAGGGAGACCACCAAGAGCGAACCCCTATACAGGGACTGTCTGGCAATCACCCCAGAAGCCCTAAATGCGCAGCAGCCGGGACACAAAAGGGCAATAGGTAAGTCCAAAAATGTCCGTACGTGATGTGAGTCCAGAGTGGTATTAAACGGAAGGAACCGGGCAGAAGTGCCGACCAAAGACGGCAAACGGAGTCCGGGCACAGCTAGATGATACCAGATGAAGTCCAGAGTCGGTGTCGGTTGTTTTCCAAGAGGATCCGAATAACAATCAGGAACCAAAAGCAGCAGGGCAGGAGCACACAGGAAGCAGTATACTCAGGCACTGGACTAAGCTTTAGGGGCGGCTTTTAAACAGATGGACAGGAAGTAGGGCAACAGAACAGAAAACTCCATGTTAACAAAGGGCAAGCTCTTTCAAAAGAAAACTGGAAAACCCGGAACTCTGACACTGGCAGTTTTTTAAGTTGGCTCCAGATGATTCTAAAAAGGCCATTTGCAACACCTGCCATGCCAGCATCAGCAGGGGTACCAAAACTAGCAGCCTGACCACCACCAGCATGATCAGGCACATGTCAGCCAAGCACCAGACTTTGTGGGAAGTACAACAGAGTCGAGGAGCAGTGCTTGCTGATGTCACTGCTACGTCTTCGCTGGTTGTGCATGCGAGCCAATCCCCTGTCCATGCTGCCTGCGAACAAGCCTCCTCCACTCCTGCACCTGCAGTTGCCTACGCAGAAAGAACACCATCATCAAGCACGTCCTTGTCCCAGCGCAACGTTCAGTTATCCATTCAGCAAACCTTTGAACGCAGGCGCAAATACACTGCCAACACCCCACATGCCACAGTTCTAAATGCTAACATTTCGCGACTGCTTGCGCTGGAAATGTTGCCTTTTAGGCTGGTTGAGACAGAAGCATTCCGCGACCTGATGGTGGCAGCTGTCCCACGTTACTCGGTCCACAGCCGCCACTATTTCTCCCGGTGTGCCGTCCCCGCATTGCATAACCACGTGTCACAAAACATCACACGTGCCCTGAACAACGCTGTTTCAGCCAAAGTCCACCTAACCACAGACACGTGGACAAGTGCATGTGGGCAAGGCCGCTACATCTCGTTGACGTCACACTGGGTTAATATTGTGCAAGCTGGGACCCAGTCTGAGCGAGGGATGGAACACGTCCTTCACACACCACGTTTTGCAGGCCCTACCTCAGTCAGGGTTTCACACACACTCTACAGCTCCAGAATGTCATGCTCCTCAGCCTCCTCCTCCTCCTGCGCATCCTGATCCACTTTACCCTCCACACCAGTCCCAAGCTGGAAGTGTCGCGGGCGGAGGAGGGGACGGTGCCCTCTCCCACTGCTCGGGTCCGGCTGACGCTGCTCTACGGCTGCTGCTGCTCGTTGGCTCGAGCGATGGCCGGATCCCGGGGACTCGAGCGGCGCTACTCGCCCGTGAGTGAAAAGGGGTGGTTTGGGTTTTGGGGATATTGTCCGTGACGCCACCCACGGTTGTGGTGATTGTGTGGACACCACCGCTGCTCTGGACGGGGATCCCGGGAGCCTGTGACAGGGAGCAGCTTTGTTGTTATTTCTCCCCTCCGTGGGTAGGGGGGTTGGTTGTCCCGGGGCCTGGTGATGGGGTAGACATGGATGACAGGCGGGTTGCGGGGCCTGATGAGGTGCAGGGTCGCAGGGGCAGCGCTGTGCCGCACGGCACGGAGGTACTCACTCAGCCCAATGATGATGACACAGTTCACGGTAAAACAAGTGGCTGGATGGACGGGTCACTCGGACGGCTGCGGTTGTTCCTCCCTGCAGGTTAGTGATGACTGTCTCTCCCTGCACCTAAGGTAAGTGTTGGTAGTGATGGTTTCCCAACGGTAACCCGCTCCCCGACCTGGATATGGGCCGGAGGAGCCCCTTTTGCCCACAGGCGTTGGCCCTGGGAGACGGTTGCCCTTGGCGGTGGCTGTGTCTCCCCTTCACGGTTGTACGGTTGCCTTCTATCTGGACTTGGCTGTTTGGAAACCCTGAGGTTCCCTTCACTAATGGATTTGTCAAATTCACGGCGACACCAAGCCTTGCCGGGATCCGAAAGTCCTCTGCCAATGGTGCTGGCTTCTCTTTGTATACCGGTCCGGTACGGCCGGGTCACCACCCGTCCACGGTCCTTACGGCAGACTCCAATCGGCCTCCACTGCAGACGGTCACCACATCCTGCCAACCTTGCTGTCCTGTCCGGGCCACACACCCGGACCAACTTCAGGCTCTTTGCTGTCACTTTTCTCCTCTCTACTACTTTCCTCCTTCCACTTCCTTAGCTTAACTCTCACTGCCTGTGTTTTCCCTCCTCCTCGGTGGGTGGAGACCAACCGCCTGGCTCCACACCCTGGTGTGGACAACAGCCCCTGGGGAAGGCAACAAGGATTTTGTGTTTTGACTATGATATGCCTGCAGGGAGTGTGGGGTGTTTAAGTGTTGTGCTCTGTGGCCCCTGGCTTGTCCAGGGCGACACAGAAGCACTGCAGCACTGCCTCGGCGAAGCGGCAACAGGCAGTGCTGAAGCTAATCTGCATAGGTGACAAACCCCACAATGCAGAAGAGGTGTGGACAGCTCTGAAACAGCAGGCAGATCACTGGCTCACAACTCTGAACCTAAAGCCAGGAAAGGTCGTGTGTGACAATGGCCGGAACCTGGTGGCGGCTTTGAGGCGAGGCCAGCTGACACATGTTCCATGCGTGGCCCATGTGCTCAACCTCGTGGTTCAGCGGTTTCTAAAGTCATACTCAGAGCTGTCTGATCTGCTGGTAAAAGTTCGCCGCCTGTCTGCACATTTTCGAAAGTCACCTACTGCTTCAGCCGGCCTTGCCGGCTTAAGATGCCGTTTGCATCTTCCGGCACACAGACTGGTGTGTGATGTCCCCACGCGTTGGAATTCAACTCTGCACAAGTTGGTCAGGATATGTGAGCAGAAGAGGGCAGTTGTTGAGTACCTGCATCACCTAAGCCGTCGGGAAATGGGTCAAACTCCACACATAACACCTGAGGAGTGGAGATGGATGTCCGACCTATGCACCATCCGCCAAAACTTTGAGGACTCCACCAAGATGGTGAGCGGCGATGACGACATTATTAGCGTCACCATACCGCTTCTCTGCCTTCTAAAATGGTCTCTGCTCAAAAAACAACCATGATGCATTGCAGGCGGAGCGCGATGAGTTTGAGCAAGAAACAGTAGTGGGTGTGGGTGATGATAACACACAGCCCAGCCTCGTCTCATCACAACGTGCAGTGGAGGACTATGACGAGGAGGAGGATGAAGACATGGAGCAACTCTCTGGCCAAATTGAGGATATGACATGCAGTCATATCCTCGGTTCAGCGTGGCTGGCCAGAGGACAGGGTAGATGATGAGGAGGATGAGGAGGAGGACAGCATGTTCAGTCATCGTGTTGGTCAGGATACTGAAGTGATGGCTGTTAAGAGTCTGGCACACATGGCTGACTTTATGGTAAGCTGCCTGTCTCGTAACCCTCGCATTAAGAACATCTTGGCCGACAATCATTACTGGTTGGTAACACTGTTAGACCCACGCTAAAAGGAGAACTTTATGTCTCTTATTCCCGAGGCGGAGAGGTCAGGCAAAATGCAGCAGTTCCAGAAGGCCATAGTCACGGAAGTAGGCAAAGCATTCCCCTCACAAAACGCTAGCGGCATAGGTCAGGAATCAGTAGACAACCAAGGCGTACAGCCGAGAGGGGCACAAGTCCAATCCGCCAGAGGTAGGGGAACAGTCTTTAAGATGTGGGACAGTTTTCTCAGCCCCTCACATACCACAGCCCCTGAGGTGAGGGGTAGTGCCACAAGAAATCCTAAGTTTGCCCAGATGCTCAAGGAGTACCTTGCAGATCAAACAACTGTACTCCGACATTCCTCTGTGCCTTACAATTAATGTGTATCCAAGCTGGACACGTGGCATGAATTGGCTCTCTACGCCTTGGAAGTCCTGGCCTGCCCTGCCGCTAGCGTTTTGTCAGAGCGTGTTTTTAGTGCCGCAGGTGGAATCATTACAGATAAACGCACCCGCCTGTCAACTGTAAATGCTGACAGGCTGACTCTGATCAAGATGAACAAGGGTTGGATTTGGCCAGACTTCACCACACACACACCAACAGCAAATTACAGCGGAATTTAAAGTTTGTAACGGGAATTTGCCATGTACCTCCACTCACCCATGGTAACACACTTCTGGACTTTGGCTACTCGCTGGACTGCTCCTCCTTCTCCTCATGCGCCATCATGGTGACCGTAACAATAGTTAAGCCGTTGTTTCAGGTATACCCCCAGTGGTAAATTTTTTCGACCATTCTTTCTGAATGGGCATTACAACGACAGGAGACCCGCTCCTTTGCAATGGGAACAATGTTTTGAGGCCCTCATGCACATCTCTATCCAGGGACAATGTGGAGCCTCCCAATTTTTGGCTGCCCTGCCTAAGGGCTATACTACAATAGACCCACTTCCTTACAATGGGCACTTCATGTTTACAGGCCATCATGCACGTCTGTATCCAGGGACAATATGGAGCCTGACGCTGCCACCGACTGCCACACACATGCTGTTTTTAAATGCAAGCACGGACGCAGTAAGAACCTAACTGGTTTTTAGGAGCGACAATTACTGAGAAGTCTGACACTATCAGACACTGCTGACTGACGTGTATTATACACTAGACTTGTGCGTTATATAATAGTTTGTGCAAAACGCGCACCTGTACGCTGCCACCGACTGCCACACACGTGCTGTTTTTAAATGCAAGCACGGACGCAATAAGAACCTAACTGGTTTTTAGGAGCGACAATTACTGAGAAGTCTGACACTATCAGACACTGCTGACTGACGTGTATTATACACTAGACTTGTGCGTTATATAATAGTTTGTGCAAAACGCGCACCTGTACGCTGCCACCGACTGCCACACACGTGCTGTTTTTAAATGCAACCACGGACGCAATAAGAACCTAACTGGTTTTTAGGAGCGACAATTACTGAGAAGTCTGACACTATCAGACACTGCTGACTGACGTGTATTATACACTAGACTTGTGCGTTATATAATAGTTTGTGCAAAACGCGCACCTGTACGCTGCCACCGACTGCCACACACGTGCTGTTTTTAAATGCAACCACGGACGCAATAAGAACCTAACTGGTTTTTAGGAGCGACAATTACTGAGAAGTCTGACACTATCAGACACTGCTGACTGACGTGTATTATACACTAGACTTGTGCGTTATATAATAGTTTGTGCAAAACGCGCACCTGTACCCTGCCACCGACAGACACACATGTGCTGTTTTTAAATGCAAGCACGGACGCAATAAGAACCTAACTGGTTTTTAGGAGCGACAATTACTGAGAAGTCTGACACTATCAGACACTGCTGACTGACGTGTATTATTATACACTAGACTTGTGCGTTATATAATAGTTTGTGCAAAACGCGCACCTGTACCCTGCCACCGACTGCCACACACGTGCTGTTTTTAAATGCAACCACGGACGCAATAAGAACCTAACTGGTTTTGAGGAGCGACAATTACTGAGAAGTCTGACACTATCATACACTGCTGACTGACGTGTATTATACACTAGACTTGTGCGTTATATAATAGTTTGTGCAAAACGCGCACCTGTACCCTGCCACCGACTGCCACACACGTGCTGTTTTTAAATGCAACCACGGACGCAATAAGAACCTAACTGGTTTTTAGGAGCGACAATTACTGAGAAGTCTGACACTATCAGACACTGCTGACTGACGTGTATTATACACTAGACTTGTGCGTTATATAATAGTTTGTGCAAAACGCGCACCTGTACCCTGCCACCGACTGCCACACACGTGCTGTTTTTAAATGCAAGCACGGACGCAATAAGAACCTAACTGGTTTTTAGGAGCGACAATTACTGAGAAGTCTGACACTATCAGACACTGCTGACTGACGTGTATTATTATACACTAGACTTGTGCGTTATGTAATAGTTTGTGCAAAACGCGCACCTGTACCCTGCCACCGACTGCCACACACGTGCTGTTTTTAAATGCAAGCACGGACGCAATAAGAACCTAACTGGTTTTTAGGAGCGACAATTACTGAGAAGTCTGACACTATCAGACACTGCTGACTGACGTGTATTATTATACACTAGACTTGTGCGTTATATAATAGTTTGTGCAAAATGCGCACCTGTAACCAGCCACCGACTGCCACACACGTGCTGTTTTTAAATGCAAGCACGGACGCATTAAGAACCTAACTGGTTTTTCGGAGCGACAATTACTGAGAAGTCTGACACTATCAGACACTGCTGACTGACGTGTATTATACACTAGACTTGTGCGTTATATAATAGTTTGTGCAAAACGCGCACCTGTACCCTGCCACCGACTGCCACACACGTGCTGTTTTTAAATGCAAGCACGGACGCAATAAGAACCTAACTGGTTTTTAGGAGCGACAATTACTGAGAAGTCTGACACTATCTGGACTGTTTTACACTGTGTACACCAGCCCCAGATATGATGAAGGCTGGTATACGGTCACCACTACCCTGCCTGCCTGCCTGTATACTGCTACAATAGTCCTGACAAGGACTCTTCTGGTCACTAGCCTGTATTCCGACCTGGCTATACCCTGCCTGTATATAGCAACAATAGTCCTGAGAAGGACTCTGCTACTGTACTCCGACCTGGCTATACCCTGCCTGCCTGTATACAACTAGAATAGTCCTGAGAAGGACTTCTGGTCACACTGTTTGCAGCCCTGCTCCGGAACTAACTATAAAGGGCCGAAAAGCTTTCCCTGAATCAGCGACACTCTCCCTGCACTGACTGTCTGGATAGTTGTGAGCAGAGCACAGCGCGCCGGCCGGTATAAAGGCTCGGTCACGCTGTGCAGGCCGGCCAATCACTGCAATTCCACAACTAACAGGGCTGTGGCATTGCAGTGGTCTGCCAGCCAATCCCTGCATGAGGGCTGGCTCTCAAAAGAGCGCCAACATGCAGAAATGAAGACCACGAGTACAGCACGAGTATCGCGAGATTACTCGGTCCCCGCCGAGCAGCCCGAGTACAGCGATTCTCGTGCGAGTACCGAGTAGTTACAAGCATGCTCGCTCATCACTATTAGCTAGCCCACGCACTGAATGCATAAGCTTTCCCAATTTTGGATTCAGAATGTTTTTTAAATTGTTCCAGGATTGAATTATAGTTTCCAGGGTGCACTGCAATTCTTCCTGTAATTTTCGCTAAGCCTCACACTGAGTGCATGGGTTTTCCGAGGTTATGAGTCAGAATCTTTTTAATATTGTACCAAAATTGAATTAGAGTTCCTCCTCCATGTGTATTTCAGGGTTATTGCAGTCCAGACTTCTAATTGTTGGTAGCCCCTGCATGTAGTGCAAAAGTTTCACTCCTTCCAAATGGAGAAAAAATGTTTTCTGAGGCCTTCCTCTATGTCTTTTTCAGGATGTACTGCAAACCCTCCTTTAAAATTTTGTTATGCATTGCACTAAGTGCATAGGGTTCAGCAGAGTAGGAGTCCCACTGGTTTTAAAATTCTCTCTCTGAAAATGAGTCTGAGAAAATGGCCACAGACAGTGAGCCACCCCTATATCTTTATTTCAACATAGTCATCACTAGGCATGTCAACAGTTTTACTTTGATTCGAGTCAAGTTCTTGATTTTTATTGTTATGTGATGGAAATGAGTGTTCCTTCTGGTCATATAAATCTATTCCACAGTCCACAATATGATAGCTTTTTTCTTTAATTCTTGGTCAAATTCAGGCTCTTCATGGTCATCTGTGGACAGACGTTCCAAAAAGAACCCGGAATTTACTGATTTCATGAGCTATACTCAGTTTCACTATTTCATCCATGTTTACATGTTACTGCTTGTAGTGCAGGGACACCAACATACTCACCACCCTGGCCTTCCAGCTTGGTTTCCTGCTTATGGCCTCCATGGCCACAAAGCTGTGTCTTCTGCCTTTTGTGGCCAAGTACACACTGCTAACTTCCTCCTCCTGTGCCATCATGGTCCCTACGCTGTTATTGCTGTGCACTTAGGGAGCGTGCCTGTCCTCTCTGCCTCTTAAAGGGGCAGCGTGCATGATCCTGATTTGTCTCCACCCTATCACTGGGAGATACAATGTATTTAAGGCAACTTTCCCTATTAAGTGGTGCCTGTGCAATGCTTGTCTTGTAGCTTGTGTGCTGTGTTGCTACTGCCTTTTTGTCTGGTCCCTGGAACCTGTACCTGCCTGCATACCTGTACCCGTCTTGTTAATTAACATGTTTAGCTTGTATTCTAGTGTCAGTCCTGCCTGGGTTCCTGGATCCAACCAGCCTGTATTTCAGACCCAGAAAAGCCTGTGTTTCTGGATTTGACCAGTCTGCGTTCCAGTACCGAACCCTCCCTGTGTTCCGGAACTTGTTTTACTGCAGTGTGTCCTTCTGAGTACCTGAGCTTGTTGCTGTGTCTTGATTCTGTTCCTGTTTTCCTGAAGCAGCCAGAGTACTTGAGTTTGTTCCAGGTCCCTGTACCCTCCAATGTTCCTGTATCCATACCTCTGTCCTGGTTCCAGCCTGTGTTCTTGTATCCTTTCCTGTGTACTAAGACTGTGTCACTGAACTTATTCTGGTGATTCGTCCAGTCTATATCAGCTGTCCCACCTGTCCCTGAACCAAAACCTGTATAGCCCGCTTTACATGCTTCAATATATCTCACAATCCATCGTTGGGGTCAAGTTGTAAGTGACGCACATCCGGCATCGTTCATGACGTATTTGCATGTGACACCTACGTGCGATCAAGATTGAACTCAAATACGGTGATCGCATACACATCATTTATTCCTCATACATTGGACGTTTTGTTGTACGAACCTAGTCAATTGAAACGTGTGACATCCCTCATACGATTTTGATGTCTGAGGCTATGTGCGCAGGTCTGCGCTCTGCACCGCAGCTTAAAAAAGGTCCGCTTCAGAGCGCAGCTGAAAAGCTGCATTCTGAAGCGCCTCACAATGTCTGTCATTCACTAATCTCTGTCAGTCGGTCACTATCTCTGTCCCTCTCTCTCTGTCCATGTCAGTCTATCCTTCTTACCCCCTCTCTCATACTCACCGATCCCCGATCACCGGCGCGGCGCTGCACGGCATTCACACTGCTCCGGTGGCTTTTACTATTTTGAAAAAGCCGGCTGCTCATTAAACAATCTCGAAAAAGCCCTCCATGTCCGGCGTAATCCAGGATGGTCCAGCGTCGCTTCCAGCTCTGCTGCATGAAGGTGACTGGAGCTGCAGAATACACCACCGCTCCTGTGAGCTCCACACAGCTAATGAAGGGAATAGCGAGATCAGCTGAGCTGTCACTGAGGTTACCCGCTGTCACTGGATACAGCGGTGGCCGTGGGAAACCTCAATGACAGCTCAGCTGATCGCGCGGCTATCTTCAGTTGCTGCGTGGAGCTGACAGGAGCGGCTGTGTCTTCTGCAGCTCCAGTCACCTCCATACAACAGAGCTGGAAGCGACGCTGGACCATCCTGGATTACGCTGGACATGGAGGGCTTTTCCGGGCTTATTAAAGTGCTGAACGAGGGTATATGTTTGTTTTTTTTATTTCTAGTAAAGGATTTTTTCGTGTGTGTGTGTTTATTTACTGTCACTTACAGATTAATCATGGAAGGTATCTCGGGGAGACGCCTGACATGATTAATCTAGGATTTAGTGGCAGCTATGGGCTGCCAATAACTCCTTATTACCCCAATTGCCAACGCACCAGGGTAAATCGGGAAGAGCCGGGTACAGTCCCAGAACTGTCGCATCTAATGTGGCAATTCTGGGTGGCTACTGACTGATATTGTTAGGCTTGGGGGACTCCACATAACGTGGAGCTCCCCATCCTGAGAATACCAGCCTTCAGCCGTATGGCTTTATCTGGCTGGTTTTAAAATTGGGGGGGACCGCACGCCGTTTTTTTTAATTAATTATTTATTTCACTGCACAGTATAGACACGCCCACCGGCTGCTGTGATTGGGTGCAGTGAGACACCTGTCACTCAGCGTGGGGGCGTGTCTCACTGCAACTAATCATAGGCGCCGGTGGGCGGGGGAAGCAGGAAATACGAGATTGTTTAATGAGCGGCCGGCTTTTATAAAATAGTAAAAGCCGCCGGAGCAGTGTGAATGCCGTGCAGCGCCACGCCGGAGGTCAGGGATCGGTGAGTATATGAGAGAGGGCTGCTCAATTCAGTCACTCAGGAGATTAGCGGTCACTGGTGAGTCCTTCACGGGTGACCGCTAATCAGAACGCGACACAGACAGAGCCGCAGCATGACAATGAAGTCGGGTGAAGTTAACCCGACTTCATTCTGATCGTGCGGCTCTTTCTGTCTGCTGTCATCTGCCATTCAGCTCTGCTACATGGCTGTCTGTGTCTGCTGTTAGCGGCCATGTAGCAGAGCTGAATGGCAGATGACATAGTAAAAACGCATCCCTACACATTACACACGCTTGGCAAGTCAATAAATTAAAAAAAAAAAGGGTGCCCAATGCATACGTCATAGAACACATGATCTAAAGGATCGCACACAAAATTGATCAATTTAACATAGACTACTAACGCACGTGTGACAGCAAATGATCTCATTAGATCACATATGCGATCTGGGCGTGTCACATCGCAAACGTGATTGCACAACAAATTGCAACATGTAAAGCAGGCTTATCTGTCCAGAATCTATATGAACCAGTTCCATCATCCACCCTGCTTGTTATGCTGATCCTGTTCTTTCAGATATTTTCAGTCCGTGGCAGTTACCTGACCTTCGGGGCCAGCTGATACAGAATGGGACACACCAGCAGTGTTTCTAGTGAAGACCACTTAGTCATGTTCCTTTCAGGTCAGAGTAATCCCGGGTCCTATGGTCCAGAGGGTCCACATTTGCGCCCCTGCATTCCTGCATGGGATATACCAGCCTGGATCATGACATAAGATCGTTGTGGAAGAGGGCCTCATCTTCTATTCTTTTTCCAATCCAAAACATTTCACAATCTTTTTAAAATCTACCAAACATGTATTCTTTTTACGATCCAATCCAACTCATAATCTTTTAATATTGCCCCAAAATGTAGTCAGAGGCCCTCCTCTATGTCTATTGCTGAATGTATGTATTGCAATACCCACTTCGAATTCTTGCTATTCCTTACAATAAGTGCATAGGCTTTACCAGAGTAGGAGACTAAATGTTTTTAAAATTGTCCCAAAATGTAGTGGCTCATGTGAAGACCAGGTGACCACTTTGTCATGGCCCTCTCATGTCATGGTAATGCTGGGTCTTATAATCTAAAGAGTCCATGTTTGCTCACCTGCATGCCCGCACGAGACGTAGCGGCACAGAGCGTGACACGTAGTAATCATGAGAGAGGGCTTTTTTTTCAAATCTTTTTCAGATCCAATTCAATTCACAATCTTTTTAAAATTGACCAAAAATGTACTCCTTTTACAATCCAATCTAATAATCTTTTTAAAATGTCCCAAAATGTAGCCAGAGGCCCTCCTCTTTATCTCTTTCTGCATGTATTGCAATCCATCCTTGAAATTCTTGCTACACGTTGCACTGAGTGCATAGTCTTTATCAGTCTAAAAGTCAGCCTACTTAAAAATAGTAAAAAACTGTTGTCTGAGACACTCGAAGTTTCTTCCAAGGGTATTGCAGTCCATCCTTATAATTTTTGGCAGCCCTTGCATAGGCGTTATTAGTGTAGGTGTTCCGCTACTAAACAATTTTAACAGAATGTGTAAGGAACCCTCCTTTATGCCTAAAACAGGGTGTATTGGAGGGTGAACATACCATAAGGGGTAGAGGAGGCTTTTTATTTTTTTTCTTCTGCCTTATTTGCAAGTCATTATACAGGAGAGAATGTTTCCTACATTTTTTTCCTGTAAAACCCATTTTATCGGCTGTTTTGTATGTCTTATTGTCAGTCCATAAAGTGGCGCAATACTCTGAGTTTGTTCCCAGTAATGACCTGGGTGTCAGACATGCATCTAGGTAGCTTCCCCATGCTATAGGCAAAAGGAGAAACTAGGAGCATTAATGGCACAAAACAAAAAATATTTTATTTCTCAAAGATCCAAAATTTAAAAACCAATATACACCACTATACAAAGATGGTAGAAGTGCTGAGATGTTAAAACCCACAAACATGTGAGGGGCAAAAGGAGAAAAACACAATATTCAATGTACCCAGGGGAGCTTTAACCTAAAACCACCAAGTGCAATGTAGCAGAATAGAGACTGAATCATTAGTACGATATATGGACATAAAGGTGGTTAAACAAGGATCAAAAAAATTTTGACAGCTTACCAATGGGTGGATGTATCTCACTTGTGGGCCTAACATGTATGAATAGATAACCTCCAACGTGCGTTTCGTGTTTCTAGTTGTTTGTTTCCTCAGGGAACCCTCCCTGGAAAAATGCTTAAGTTTGAGGCTTACATTTTGCTTGTTACTCAAGTCCAATTTTCTTGATTCAAGTATCGAGCACATGAGTATTTTAATGCTTTCTTCATCATTAGTGGGCAGACAGTAAAAGATTCAAAGCCAGTTGCAGAAAACATGTTCTGGAGAATAGGGCTGGTGCAGTTAATGGATCTTTGGATTAAACGGGGTCAGTCAGAGCAGTTTCCCTTTAAGTTGCCTGGAGGTATTGTCTTGACCTTGGAATCAAGCTACACACATGATGAAGCAGGGAGTTCTAATGCCTCTGAAGATACCTTAGGAAAGGAAATGGCAACAGATTTTCAACCTACTGTTAAGATTAAATAGTTTATCGAAGTCTATTATTATTTTTGTGTATGGGGCTAAAAACTAAGAGGCAGGTAGTTGCCTAGCATGCATGGGGACTATCTTTACCTACTCAGCTGAAAATTCCCCTGCTTCTTTTCTCCTCTCATCACCAAATCAGCTTCTTCTCTTCCAGTCTGCTCTGTTATTCAATCTGTTGTCAATCATCACTGCTGCTGCAATGGTGATTGATAGTCTACTCCCTGCAGTTAATTAGTGCAGTGCTCGCTGTCAATCAACATGATATCTGCAGACACACTTCTTCAACAGAGCAGACAAAAAGATTATACATTGCTCTGTCGACAGGAGAATTAGGAACACTAATCACTGGAACACGGCCAAAGCAGATACCGACCTGGATCATGACAACTACCTGCCTGGTACTTCCCAGCCTCATACACAAAAATATTAAATAACATTGGTTTTAAAAGTGACACTAACAAATGTACATATTGTGCCAGAAAAACTACCATGATGTCTGAATTAAGGAACATGTCCACGATCAGTATCCTTTGAGTTTTTATTCCTGCAGAAGAGATGGCTGAGAGGAGACTTAATAGTGGTCTACAAGTATCTGAAAAGTAGTTACAGTGCAGAGGGAATCATCCTATTCTCATAGCATAAGGAAGTACAAGAAGCAATGGGATGAAACTAAAAAGGAAGGAGATTTAGATTAGACATTAGGAAAAATTTTGACAGTGAGGGCAGTCAGAGTGGAACAGGCTACCACGGAAGGTAGTGAGCTCTCCATCCATGGAAATCTTCAAGCAGAAGCTGAATAAATATATAGCTGGGATGATTTAGGAAAACTTGTACTTACAGGGGGTTAACCCTAGAGGACCCTGCTAACGCTACCATTCTATGATTCTGTAAAAGAATTTCTGCACCATCTCCGGATCTTAGTTTACTTAAATTTTGTTCATTGCGTTTTTGTGTGCGTTTTTGACTCTGTATTTTTATTGCACTTTTGACACATTTTTTTGTCTGTGTTTGGTGTGTTATCCTTTAATTAAAGCTGTTTTGTTTTTAAAACTTCCTGGTATTGACATTCATTTCCGCCAAGTAAATGCACCTAAACTACATCTGTGTTTTTTACCTGGGTAATTTATGCATCTAATTTATGGGGAAATTCCACACAGAAAACTCAGCATACCTGCAGCAGAAATTGGCATACTGCGGCTTGGAAAAATCCATTGCAGGTGGGTTTACGCAGAGTAAAAAAAAAGCACAGTGGACACAAGATTTTTATTAATCCAATCCCCTTTGATTCTATTGTAAAATTGTGCATTTTGAAAATACGCAGCATAAAAAAATGCAAGTAAAATTCATCTTGGGCACTTACCCTTAGGGCTCATGTGCACGTAAATGCTGACATTTCTGCAGCGATTAGACATCTTATGTGCACTTCAAATCACTACAGAAACACTGCATAATGGATGCAGTGTTTCAGCAGATTACATGGCGATTTCATGCGCTATGGATGCTGCCCCCACCATAGACAGAGTGGGAGCAGCATCCAAAGAGCACAAATTACCATATTTTTCGCTTTATAAGACGCACCTGATTATGAGGCGCACCTAGGTTTTAGAGGAGGAAAATTAAAAAAAAAATTGAGCCAAATAGTGTGCTAAAACATTTTAATAGAATTAAAAAAAAAGTATTTTAACAATTTAGACTCAACAGGAAGGTCTGTTATGGGGGGACCTGTGGATAACGCACTGCTATGGGGGACCTGTGGATAACACTGCTATCGGGGACCTGTGGATGGCGCACTGTTATGGGGGACCTGAGGATGATGCACTGTTATGGGGGACCTGAGGATGATGCACTGTTATGGGGGACGTGAGGATGATGCACTGTTATGGGGGATCTGTGGATGATGCACTGCTGTGGGGAACCTGTGGATGATGCACTTTTATGGGGATCTGGGACTACCACCCCCTCATCCTTAGGAATACACCCATGTACTGTATACCATACATGGCTGTATTCTGAAAGATGAGAGGGGGTTGTAGTCACATTTACACTTTGGCCACTACATTAGTCCCTCCCTGGAGTGTTAACACTAAATATGACTAGAGCCCCCATCATCCTTCAGAATACACCGATTGATACAGTATATTCTGAAGGCTGATATTCCCCTTCAGTGTTTTTCCTCACCTATTAGGACCCTTCGTTCAACTGACATTTGTGGCTGAGGCTCAGATCACTGATTGGTGGAGGCAGCTCTGCAGCCTTTGTCTCCGCCAATCAGCATCCAGCCCTGGAGAGGAGGTGGAGGAGAATCGTTCTTCTCTCTCCCCTCTTTCTTATGATAGTCTCCGCCTGCTGCAGAGATCTAAAATGGAGCCTGCGCATGCGCAGATTGCGATCTTTGAGAGCCGCGATCTCTATCTGCGCCTGCGCAGCCTCCGACGCGATGGACTTCAAGAAAATGGCTACAGAAGGTGGCGCATGTGCAGATGGAGATCTCGCTTCTCTGAGATCTCCATCTGCGCATGCGTCACCTCCGCAGTCATTTTCCGGAAGTCGCATTGGAAGTAGCGCAGGCGCGATAAACATTTCGGCTATGGTGACCGCTGCTGCAGCCATTTGCCGGAAGATCAATGGCAGCCACCTCCGGAGCCGATTGCCGGGGGATCCATGGCGGCCGCCTCTGCTCCCAATTACCGGTGGGTCCATGGCGCCCTCATCGCGCCACCATAACACCGAAACCCGGCCCTCAGCAATGTCAGCTTCACTCCAGCGACACCGGCAGCACCAGCACCAGCCTCCTGTGACTCACCCCACCGCCGAATTGTTGCCCGGTAAGTAAGTTACATTCACTTTGTAAGACGCACCCCACAATTTTGGGGGAAATAAAGTGCGTCTTATAAAGCGAAAAATACGGTAATTGACATGCTGCTTTTTTGAACGCACGGATTTGGGTCAAAATTTTAACATCCAAATCACTGCATTCAAAAAAGCATCGTGCGCACGGATTATGCACAATCTACATAGATTGTGCTGAAGAAAAAACAAAAAGCCAGCACTAAATGTGCCCTTCAGCACTAAAAATTCCAAACTGTACTCATTATAAAAATTTGAGATTTTTGCAAAAAAATTGCAATTTCTTGAGCTACCCCGCCACGTCACGGCAAATCGCTTTGCGGCAGTCAAACACTAAAATATTTTTATAAAATGTACCATGCGGCCTCACATATGAAATAGTAGAACTGCTCTTAGCAGCACTTACTTGGACTTTTTCAATCCCGTACCCATGACTGAATCATGGCTTTGGGTGGGACAGGCCTAAGCAAATGCTACATGAAGTAAATAGCCTGTGGACATGGACTGATGACTGAATGTGAAGAGCCACCAACCGCCAAAATCTTGACAGATAGATTGTGCTGGGTACGCAGGACGCATGCATTTATGCTGCAGTGCTAGACGCAGCGTAAATGCATGATATTACGCAACGTCCGCACAAGGCCTTAAAGTGTCTATGGTGGAACAGTTTCCTTAAACGCAGCAGCAATTATGGAGGTTGATATGAAAGTATGGAAAATATTTAATTGCACAAATCACTACATTTTTTTTTTTTACTGGGGTGACTTGAACACTGAATTATCTTATTTTATGAAAATGTTGCATAAATAGGTTTTTATGAGGACAAGTAAAGATACTAGAAATATTTATATTCTCATTATACGTCTTTGTATTTTTCAATATGAAGAGATATTGCAAAGGGTGATACCTGAGGTTGTACATCCAAAAACCATATTAGATGACTAGCTATAAGATTATTTTCAAGATCTGTCTTTAGAAAAGTTTATATGTACTTATAAATGTGCTAGAAGTTTGAAAACTGTATGATGTGTCTATTAAAACCCCACTAACTAATATTTAATTTAATTTAATAATATGATGTTGAAGTATCAGGAGTTATTCCATACAGTGGATGATTATTTTGTAGTTCTCTTCATAGGTTCCCAGCTCATTCAGTAACTGTTTTTCATTGCAATAACCTCATTACTAATTGCTTCTATATCCTTATTTTTTTCCATTGACTGGGTCCATCAGTTTTCTATTTTTTTTCTTTTAACTAGCTAGAATAGAGCAGCAAGCTACAATATTCCGGCCGTCAAAAAGCAAAAGAAGCAAAACGGAAAAGAACCAGCTAAATTGTGAACAGAGCCTAAAGGACTGTATGATGCATAATTCAAAGCATGCTATCAGACAACTGTATGTTTTTGAGGCTAACCGTTACAGACAGATACTTTTCCTCTGAATTTCTCTAATATGATACTGGTAGGAAAATAAAGGCACACACCCTGTTCTCAAGTAAGTGTTCAAAGTCTTTACAAAGTTTCTTTGGAACTTTTTCATTTATGTCTTTTTAACACTGTATTAAATGTATTACTCCTCAGTTATATATGAAAAGCAGAAAGTGTCTATGGCCTTTTCAAATGAGAAAACATGAAGTGTAAAGCAGTATAGGTGTTGAAAAGTATTATAAATTGGGTTGTTTCCTTGACAACTGAATTTCTATTACATTACTGTGCCAACTTTTGCAACTTGAACATCTTCATAATTTTAATAATATTCTGTAATGTACATTTTAGTTGAAATGATGCTCCTGGAATTAGGGTAAAATAGTGTAATTCTTCAGAATATAATGTGGAGATGAAAGGATTCTAAGAAACAAAATGTAAACAATTTTAAATGTTTTATTCAAAATGGTAAATAATGCTTTCAGTTATATGGCTTCATATTGTGGAGATCAGTAAGATTTTGTTTTACCATTAAAATACTTGATATGTAACAAAAATACAGTTATATACTGTATTAACCTATGATCTGTATGCATTAATATCATGTTGCTTTCTCACTGTACAATGAATCACTTTCTCAACCTTCTTTTGATACTAAAGTCATGAGTACTTGTCCATATTTATTATTGTTGTACTGGTGGTCTAGTATTTTAACACCAATAAATTGAGATAAATGTATTATTTATTTGCACCAAAAAGAATAGTTGTTTGTACCATACTAGAAGCTTTACATAAGAGCTACTAATATGAGGAAGTCAGTTTGAAATGTTTAAAAATGCACCAAATTTAATGTCATCATTTGCAAATATATAGGTGCAAAACAAAGTTCTAAAATAAGGAGACTTGTTATAAGTAAGGGACATTTTTAACTAAATGCACCAAATTTTTCACACAACATGCTCCACTATGACATATATGGCCAGGGCCGCCATCAGGATATTACAACCATGACTGGTGTACCAGGCCTGGTGAAGAGGGGGAGGCCCAAGTAATTACTTAGCTTTATTAGGCCCCAGGCAGGCCAGGCAGTTGCTTCAGCCACTGCATGCACAGCTAAATTGCAGGGGCATCACGTGCAAATTAGTCATGTGGTCGGAAGAAAGGCGAGTGGAGCAGAGCAGGGAGGCGGCTCGTCATCCCGCAGCCCAGCGTGATGTGGTCATCACTCTGTGACCGAAAAACAAAAAACCTCAATTTCAATTAAAATTAAACTTTTATTGATATATTTTAAAATTTAGACACCCATTAATAGTGAACACACAAAGGGCATAGATGATGAAGGGGAGGAGCTAAATATATGGGGTCCCTATAGCACCCTATGGGACCTTGCTCCTACCTACCAACGGAGGGTATGACGCCGTAACTGTTTTGGGCGCCCCCGCTCCACGTCGGCTCACCCTCTAGTTGCCCTGGATAGTTAGTGAATTAAAATAATAATTACACTACGGATGGCCATACAATAGTACTAGAATGTATTAAGTACAAAGTGCTCATGTAATCACACTGTCTGATAGATAACAGCTTCCTATCAGGAAAACCAGGACAAAAAAAAAATCAAAAATTAAGCCAAAATATAGGTAGGCTTCTGCAGAAAAATTAGTCCATAGTACATGATCCAGTAAAAATTAGTACATGGTACAACAAAGTGCTCATATAATCACACTGTCTGATAGATAACAGTTTCCTATCAGGAAAACCAGGACAAAAAAAATCAAATATTAAGCCCCAGTATAGGCAGGCTTCTGCAGAAAAATTAGTCCATAGTACATGATCCAGTACAAATTAGTACAAATTAGTCACCACAACTGTCTCCTTCTTCAGGGAAAGGAAAGAGTTCCTTTCCCTGAAGAAGGAGACAGTTGTGGTCTCCGAAACGCGTAGGATGAAATAAAAAGAATCATTTGCCTGACATCATAGTCTATGGTCTTCAAGCGCGGCAAAATACCTGTCTTTTTTATTCTGTTGATATGGGGATTTGTGGATGATGCACTGTTATGAGGGATCTGTAGATGATGCACTGTTATGGGGATCTGTGGATGATGCACTCTTATGGGGGAATCTGTGGATGACGCACTGTTATGGGGGATCTGTGGATGATGCAATGCTGTGGGAGACCTGTGGATGACACACTGTTATGAGGATCTGTTACTACCAGCCCCCCCATCCTTAGGAATACATCCACGTACTGTATACCATAAATGGCTCTATTCTGAACGATGAAGGGGCTTGTAGTCACATTTACAACACTTCGACCACTACATTACAGTGCCTCCCTGGAGTGTTTATATTTAAAATGACTACAAGCCCCACCATCCTTCAGAATACACCCATTGATACAGTATATTTTGAAGGCTGATGATGGGGGTTGTGTTCCCCTTCAGTGTATTTGCTTACCTATTAAGAACCCTTCGTTCAACTGACAATTTTGTAAGGGTCAGAACACTGATTGGTGGAGACAGCTCTGCAGCAGTTGCCTACACCAATTAGTATCCAGTCCTGCAGAGGAGGAGTAGAAACGATCTTCTCTCTCTCCTCTTACTTAAAATAGTCTCCATCAGGAGAACTAAAACAAAGCCCACCGCAATCTTTAGCTGCTTCTGTGCTGCATCAGACGCGATGGACTATAGGAAAATGGCTGCGAAGGTGGAGCATGCACAGTTAAAGATCTCGACTCTCTGAGATCTCAATCTGCGCCTGCGCTGCTTCCGCAGCCATTTTCCTGAAGTATATCACGTCAGAGGCAGCGCAGGCGCAGATAGTGGTGCCCGCCTCTGCAGCCATTTACTAGCAGATACATGGCACCCTCCTTGCATCACCGTGACACCCCAGCTACGGGCCAACAGCCCCAGTGATGCCATCGCCGCGCCAGGAAGCCAGCGACAGCAGCGGTACAAGCCTCCTCTGACTTCGCGCCACTGCCACACCACTCCCTTTAGCGACAGTGGCGGCACCAGCCTCCTGTGTTTTCGCTACACCGCTGCAGCACTTCACGGTAAGCTAGATTTGGTTTGTAAGACGCATCTCTATTTTCCCCTCAATTTTGTGGAAAAAAAGTGCGTCTTATTAAGCGAAAAATACGGTATACTATACATACTGTATATCTAGTATATAAATATGTCGATTAAATTATTTTTATGATTGGAACACTCTATTTATCTATGTGCAGATTAGATTCTTGGTTATTTAAAGGGGTTTTTAACTACTTAGACAATTCTTCCTCAATTATAATATTCCACCACATAGAATAAAAACATCTAATAGTCAACTTTGATGTTCGTATCATCTCTCCGTGGCTCGCATGAAGATACCAATTAATGGCTGCTTCACTATTACTTCATTTGGACAAAACAGACATCTGAATGAAGTCAGAGAGCAGCAGCTCAAACTTCTTCTGGTTGTCAGTACAGATGAGCGAATCTTTGGAAGTTCATTTCGCTGGCAGCAAGCGAGCTGAATATCCATGTGGCTGAACTTGGCAAGAGAAATCACTGATTGACTGAGTCTTCGCCCATATACAGCCAGCCATAAGCAGAATACTTCCAAAAGAGGGTGGACGTGCTTTTTCAATTTTTTTTTCATTACACACCCCAAGTGGTCATGCTGTTGTTACCCCAAGTGTGTGCCATTTAAACATTGCAAGCTCACATGGATGAGCACCAAGCTTACCTGAGCATAGCGTTGCTCGTATGAGTTAAGTTTGCATGTAAAGCATCTGAATTTTGAACCCTGTTTTTTAAGTTGGTGTTCGGTTTCAAAACCGAACCTCAAGTTTGCTCATCTCTAGTTGTCAGTTTCCTCAAATGGAAGCTGACATGCTGCAACAACAACATCATGTGAGCACCATCACCGATGTTGTTGAATAGATGTCGGTACTGGGGATTTAGTAGTTTTTCTTCTATATGAGGGAAAATTGAATTGAGAAGGTGACATGGCTCAGATTTGATCTGGCAGCATCCTGTGCTGTGGGTTGTTTCTCTCTCCACTGAACCACAGTAGGGTTTAGTTGCTGCCCTGGTCCTGAACACTTTGTCTTTGTGTGGACACTTTGTGAGTTCATTGCCTTTCTGCCATCAAGTGATTTTTATGCTGTAATTTAGTCTACTCTATCCTCCAACAGTTGTATCTATTTAAAGTTTCCCTGGGCATCCATCTCCCGCTGGAGATATTTCTAAAGTAAACCCAGCTTGGTACTACAGTCTGTTTGTCTTGTATTTCTTCAGGCAGATTATAATGTGTGGTTTACCTTTACTCTGCACCTTCTTCTGGATTCTTAAGAAGGTATGTGGAACACTCGATGGCCTCTTAGAATGCAATGGACTGAGTGGTCATCTGATTTATCCAATTAGAGTTGTTCCAGTCTATACAGGGGCCATTAGTGACAGTGCCACTGGAACTTTTAGTCTGTAAAAAACGTGGGCGGTTCAGGTGTCATAGTTTTAAGTAAGATCTGTAAGTCCTATAAAATTAAACGATTATCAGCAAAGCTACCTTAACAGCAGAATTTGCATTTAATTTAAATAATTTGTTTATTATCACTTTTTAAACATAAAATAATTAAAATAATATTTCATAAAAAATATTGTCATGAACTGGCCGGCCTTAGGCTAAATGGTGCCCTGTGCAAATTTGCCCTTTGTGCCCCACCCTATTGTTTATTTTCTCAAAAGACATGTGCGGGCATGTTTGTACATATTCTGTTCATGGTCTGCATATCTTTTAGCTGCCACAGAACCTGTGAGCAGCCGAACATGGGAGGTGATGGGTGTCAGACCCAAAAACAGTCCAATGCTGTTGAACCAGCCAAAGTATAAGGAATCATCGTCAATATCTCATACTGGACATGCCCTTAAAGATCATTGATTAGTACTTCTGCCTTTTGATAACAACATGCAAAATACCTGCCTTCTGATGAGAACAGCAGCTGTATGTCAACCTTAATTTCATGTGCGATACTGTTTGCTTCTAAGCCTAACTTGTATGAAACTGCCTTCTGCGCTTTTGTAACTCTAAGATACACCATCACTGGCAAAAAATTGAACTTCTAAAGGGCTATTCTCAACTCATACATAATGTAGCCATAGGGACAGCCTTATAAATTGATAGTAAATGTGGTCCCACATTTATTTATCAACTTAGGTTACAGATATTAACTATGTTCCCATTGGGGAACAAAATCTCGCTTCACAATCAGTATACCATTGTAGTGTGTGAGGAAATCAGAGGAAACACATGCAAACACGGGGAGAACATACAAACTGCTTGCAGATGAACTTTGTGGGATTTCAAAACCCTGTTACCATCTATCTCAGTAATGGGGTTATGAGATGTGATGTGCAGCTGTCAGTAAGTAGTAGCTGGAATTCCCATAGAAATATCTGTCTCCTGTAAAATCCCCATACACAGGAACACCCAGTTCAGTTGAGTGAACCTTTTATCTAGGACAGAACAACTGACATAAGATTCTCAACATTCTGATTTATTCTCACCCAACATTGTCTCTTGGTTCAGCTGTAGTTCTATTAACCACCATCAGTAGAGGAATATATCACCAGAACAATCATCAATTTGTAACTACATCACCAGAACGACTAATAGTAGACAAATACATCACCATAATGATCATTAGTATGTGACGACATCACTAGAACCATCATCAGTACATTAATACAACGCCAGAACTACCATCATCAGTACATGTATACAGATATACATATACGCATCATAGAAGAGTTGGTATTTTATATACATAGCAAAATGAATAGCTGTAAGTGAAGGGCACTCAGCAATTCCTTTGGCAGAAAGTAAGTTGCCTCCAGGGATCATATATTTACATATTGCTAACTATAACACTAAAATTTTCTGAGCCTTATACCATGGGGAAAATAAGTATTGAACACATCTACAATTTTCTAAGTAAATGAGATTTCTAAAGATGCTATTCAGATAAATTTCCCACCAGATGTCACTAACAAACTATCCAATCCACACAAGTAAAAAAAAAAATCAATCCATAGATGTCCATAATTAAATTATGTGTAATAATAAGAGACGACACAGGGAAAACGCATTTAACACATGTGGAAAGAGAAGTAAAAAAATCCCTGGAAAGTCCTGACACCAGCTGAAATCTATCACTAATTAGAAAGCAATCCTGCCACATAGTGAAAAATAATATCAGATGGTTAAACTAATGGCCCATAAAAAAGTGTCTCATTACCAAGGTGCCACACAAGAAACATCTTTTGATAGGTAAAACCAATGAGCTATCTCAAGACCTTCATAACATTATTGTAATAAAACATACTGGGAACATTGGTTAAAGAATTATAAACTATTGAATATTCCAGTGAGCACTCTTGGGGCCACAATCTATAAGTGGAAAGAACATAATTTCACAACAAACCAGCCAAGACTAGGTGCTGTCAGCAAGATTTAAGACACAGGAGTTAAAAGAATTATCAGAAGGATTGCCCAAGAGCTGAGGACATCTGTGGAGAGCTACAGAAAGACATTGAATAAACAAGTACAATTATTTAAAAGAAAACAATAAGTGATGCACCATGTCCTGTATGGGCACTGACCATGCAAGACTCCATTGCTGAATAAAAAGCAGGTTCAAGTGCATTTAAGGTTTGCACAGCTACATTTACACAAATCTGTGAAATACTGGGAGAAAATAGTCTGGTCAAATGAGACCAAAACTGAACAGTTTGTAGGCCATACTATAGACCATGTTTGGAGGCGAAAAGGCAAATCTCCCCAAAAAACACAAACACTAATGATGTGTGGAGGTAAGAACATCATGGTGTGTGGCTGATTTTCAGCATATGACACTGGCAAACTTAATATAATATAATTCACAAGAGTGAGAAAAAGGAGCAGCAATCACCGTCCTTTGTAAATAAAAAAAATAATTCTTTATTGTGCTTATATCTTTAAAATAAAGACAGCGGGAGTAGCTGTAACAATAAACAGATGATGGCCAGGAGGGAGGGACCTATTAAAGTGTGCTGAGGCACATGAAATGGCCGTCATCTGTTTATTGCTCCAGCTTCTCCCACTGTCTTTATTTTAAAGATGTATGCACAATAAGGAAATCATTTTTTTATTTACAAAGGACAGTGATTGCTACTCCTTTTTCCTACTCTTGTGGATTACGTTTTTTACTGGCATGAAGTTTAGCACCCAGGAGTCCTGAAGAGTCCATGGGGATGTTTGTTCCGCTTCAAATCACCTGCATATGAGTAGTGCCGGGTTACTCTCTGAGTGATAAACTTCAAATAATAGAATGAAGGATGAATGGACAAATGTACAGAGACATTCCTGATAAAATTCTGCTGCCATCTACCAGGAGGATGGAGATGAAATGAGGGTGGGCATTTCAGCAAGACAATGATCCCAAACACACAGACAAGGAAACTCTCAACTGGTTTCAGAGACAAACAATAAAGCTGCTAGAATCACCAGAGCTGAATCCAATTGAAAATGTATGGAAGTAAAGCTCAGAGTTCATATAGTCCCTGACAGAAGTTCTGTCACTTATCCATGTTATGTAAATAAAAGTTTATAACTTGACTTTAAATTAATCCATTGGTTTTATAAATTACTCTTTTGAAAGCTGAAATCCTTTAGGTTATGAAAATAAAGTTGCTTCAAAGCTGAAATATTGATCATTTAATTAATTAAGTAAATCAGGTGATGTGCATCTCTGTAATGAGGAGGGGTGTGGTGTAATGACATCAACACCCTATATAATGTGTGCTTAATTATTAGGCAACTTCCTTTCCTTTGGCAAAATGGGTCAGAAGAAAGATTTGACAGGCTCTGAAAAGTCCAAAATTGTGAGATGTCATGCAGAGGGATGCAGCAGTCTTGAAATTGCCAAACGTTTGAAGCGTGATCACCGAACGATCAAGTATTTCATGGCAAATAGCCAACAGGGTCGCAAGAAGCGTGTTGGGCAAAAAAGGCGCAAAATAACTGCCCATGAATTGAGGAAAATCAAGCGTGAAGCTGCTAAGATGCCATTTGCCACCAGTTGGTCATTTATCAGAGCTACAACGTTACTGGAGTATCAAAAAGCACAAGGTGTGCCATACTCAGGGACATGACCAAGGTAAGGATGGCTAAAAAACGACCACCTTTGAACAAGAAACATAAAATAAAACGTCAAGTCTGGGCCAAGAAATATCTTAAGACTGATTTTTCAAAGGTTTTATGGGCTGATGAAATGAGAGTGACTCCTGATGGGCCAGAGGCTGGATCAGTAAAGGGCAGAGAGCTCCACTCCGACTCAGACGCCAGCAAGGTGGGGTACTGGTATGGGCTGATATCATCAAAGATGAACTTGTGGACCTTTTCGGGTTGAAGATGAAGTGAAGCTCAACTCCCAGACCTACTACCAGTTTCCGGCAGACAACTTCTTCAAGCATTGGTACAGGATGAAGTCGTTATCGTTCAAGAAAAACATGATTTTCATGCAGGACAATGTTCCATCAGATGCATCCAACTACTCCACAGTGTGGCTGGCCAGTAAAGGTCTAAAAGATGAAAAAATAATGACATGGCCCCCTTATTCACCTGATCTGAGCCCCATAGAGAATCTGTGGTCCCTCATAAAATGTGATATCTACAGGGAGGGAAAACAGTACACCTCTCGTAACAGTGTCTGGGAGGCTGTGGTGGCTGCTGCACGCAATGTTGATCATTCATAAACAGAACAAGCAACTGATAGAATCTATGGATGGTAGGCTGTTGAGTGTCATCATAAAGAAAGGTGGCTATATCGGTCACTAATTTTTTGAGATTTTGTTTTTGCATGTTAGAAATGTTTATTTCTAAATTTTATGCAGTTATATTGGTTTGCCTGGTGAAAATAAACAAGTGAGATGAGAATATATTTGGTTTTTAATAAGTTGCCTAATAATTCTGCACAGTAATAGTTACCTGCACAAACATATCTTCCTAAGATAGCCAAATCTAAAAAACAAAAAACACTCCAACTTCCAAAAATATTAGGCTTTGATATTTATGAGTCTTTTGGGTTGATTGAGAACATAGTTGTTGATCAATAATAAAAAAAATCCTCTAAAATACAACTTGCGTAATAATTCTGCACACTGTGTAAGTTAGTATATGAATATACTCAAAAAAGAGATAACTATTATAGTCAAGGGGGTGGGGGACATTGTTCTATGATTATACTCCACTCTAGCAAGGGGGCATTATTTTATGATTGTACTCCAGGGGAGGGGAGTGTTATTCTATGATTATAATCTAGTGGGGGATTGGGCATTATTATATGATTAGAATCTAGAAAAGAGGGCTTAAATTATGATTAAATGAAAAGGGAATCATTTCATTAAGGAGGTTGTAATTTTTACAACAATGGGTGTGAGTGACTATGCTGCAATGTGGCTTCTACGTAGGTCATTCATATACACATCATCCTCTACAGTAAAATGAAGCCCCCCCCCAACTCCAGGAACATAATATACACCCCTTGCATATAATGCCCATCTTTTCACCTTTCATGTACAAGTATATGCAGTTATTCCCCCTTTAGTAATAGCTATGTTGTCATGTTACCCGGAAAGCACTGTAACCCCCTCTAAACCCTCTCACATTCCTCCTTCTTGCCCTGCTGAGTGACCTTACACACTATGGAGCAATGTGGAGCACCTCGCACAGCTGAGGTCCTGCAGATCCTCTATCCCAGCCTGCGTCTGTCATGGATGGTCACAAGCACAATATGCATCTGCAGTAGTAATGTGTCAGTCACGAACGATGTGACACAAAGATCTGGCTCCCTGTTGTGACTGACAGGAGCTGGTTCCCCAGTGAGAGTCACTAAATTCTCTTAACGGCTCTCACTGGGCATAATATTTTGGTGTTTGGTGGGGAAACCCCGCCCACCTGAACAAAATCCCCTCACACTCAGCAAATTAATTGGCCCGTTGTGAGTGGGTGAGGTTTAGCCATGGATGGGCGTGGTTTCGGCGGCTTCAACACAAGTCTAAATATATGTTCACCTGCGGTGAGCACATATTTAATAGGGAGCCATGAACAATCTGAAAGTACTGGCTCTTTTTGTTGAGCAGAGCCATGGGAACCGGATCACCAAAAAGAGTCGATCTGCCCATCACTAATCTGTATAAAACGGAGATGAAAGAAGACGGGTTTTTCAGCCACGCTATGAACCACACCGTTGAAGATTTCTTAAGATATTTTTATTGAGCCATTCCAATGCGTTTCAAAGGCATGACCGCCTTCTTCCTCAGGGAATAGAAATATACCAATACAGAAAAAAACAGGGTTTAAATAGAAATTTCACAGAGAGGCCATATTGCTGAAAATGACCTCATTGCCCCATGACTCATAGACACGAGGAGTGAATCTACGTCATGATCAGAAAAAAAGGGGGAGGAGGAGGGGAGGAGGGATGAAAGAAAAAAAAAGGGAAAAAAATGTTTTTATATATTTAATGCATACAAGTCTTGCATGCTTTAATGAATTGAATAAAGGAAGATTCATGTCAAGCATGGTGATACAATAAGATAATTATATGGTGTATGGGAAAATATATATATATGGTGGAAACCATAGTAGAAAAGATGAAATGAAAAATAAAATTTGTTTTATCAAAAATTGTGTGTTCATTTATGGGTGCTTTATAATTGTATTTCTTTGGAAAAAATGAAAATAAATAAGGGGGGGGGGGTTTGGGGGAGAGGAAAAGGAGGACTTCTCCCCCAAACCCCCCCCCCCTTATTTATTTTCATTTTTTCCAAAGAAATACAATTATAAAGCACCCATAAATGAACACACAATTTTTGATAAAACAAATTTTATTTTTCATTTCATCTTTTCTACTATGGTTTCCACCATATATATATATTTTCCCATACACCATATAATTATCCTATTGTATCACCATGCTTGACATGAATCTTCCTTTATTCAATTCATTAAAGCATGCAAGACTTGTATGCATTAAATATATAAAAACATTTTTTTCCCTTTTTTTTCTTTCATCCCTCCTCCCCTCCTCCTCCCCCTTTTTTTCTGATCATGACGTAGATTCACTCCTCGTGTCTATGAGTCATGGGGCAATGAGGTCATTTTCAGCAATATGGCCTCTCTGTGAAATTTCTATTTAAACCCTGTTTTTTTCTGTATTGGTATATTTCTATTCCCTGAGGAAGAAGGCGGTCATGCCTTTGAAACGCGTTGGATGGCTCAATAAAAATATCTTAAGAAATCTTCAACGGTGTGGTTCATAGCGCGGCTGAAAAACCCGTCTTCTTTCATCTCCGTTTTATGCAGTAACCACTTCTGACGGGGCCGCTGCTGAACCAGCTCAGCACTCCCATACGCTGTTATAGGGGTTGTGACTAGTGATGAGCGAGTACTAAAAAGCTCGGGTGCTCGAAGCTCGGGCCGAGCCTCCCAAGATACTCGTGTACTCGGCCCGAGCAACGAGCCCAATGTTATCCTATGGGAGACCCGAGAATTTTTGTGAAATGACCCTCCGGCAGCATGGAGAAACCCTAAAAATGTCACAAAAGTCTCAGAAGAGTGCTCAAATGACATGGCAACAGCATGGGGAAGACCCCTTGAAGCATTTATCACTGAAAAGTCACAGCTGTGAACAATTTTGTCCGCGTTTTACGCCATTTTACGGACTCACCAGAAAACCTTCCAAAATGACCCCAAAATGATTTTTCATGGCGGAAATGTTAAGGGCACATACCCAATAGTGAGATAGAGCTGGTGTATGTTACTTTTTGAGATTAATACATGAAAGATTTTACGTGAAAACATTGTGTGGCACTCCGATGTCCCTGAGAAGAGACGTACATGAAGGCCTCTTGAGTCTAATGTGCCCATTTTGAGGAAGTGAGTCTTTGTAGTATTTTCCTTTGCCAGGGCAGTCCAAAATTGTGAGGTTCACCAATGCCCCTGCATACAGACGTGCATGATGGCCTGTAAACCTGAAGTGCCCATTGGAAGGAAGTGGGTCTATTGTAGTATAGCCCTTAGGCAGGGCAGCCAAAAATTGGGAGGCTCCACGTTGTCCCTGGGTAGAGACGTGCATGAGGGCCTCAAAACATTAAGTGTCCATTGTCAGGAAGTGGGTGTATTATAGTATAGCCCTTAGGCAGGGCAGCCAAAAATTGGGAGGCTCCACATTGTCCCTGGATAGAGACGTGCATGAGGGCCTGTAAACCTGAAATGCCCATTGGAAGGAAGTGGGTCTATTGTAGTATAGCCCTTAGGCAGGGCAGCCAAAAATTGGGAGGCTCCACGTTGTCCCTGGGTAGAGACGTGCATGAGGGCCTGTAAACCTGAAGTGCCCATTGGAAGGAAGTGGGTCTATTGTAGTATAGCCCTTAGGCAGGGCAGCCAAAAATTGGGAGGCTCCACGTTGTCCCTGGGTAGAGACGTGCATGAGGGCCTCAAAACATTAAGTGTCCATTGTCAGGAAGTGGGTGTATTATAGTATAGCCCTTAGGCAGGGCAGCCAAAAATTGGGAGGCTCCACATTGTCCCTGGATAGAGACGTGCATGAGGGCCTGTAAACCTGAAGTGCCCATTGGAAGGAAGTGGGTCTATTGTAGTATAGCCCTTAGGCAGGGCAGCCAAAAATTGGGAGGCTCCACGTTGTCCCTGGGTAGAGACGTGCATGAGGGCCTGTAAACCTGAAGTGCCCATTGGAAGGAAGTGGGTCTATTGTAGTATAGCCCTTAGGCAGGGCAGCCAAAAATTGTGAGGCTCCACGTTGTCCCTGGGTAGAGACGTGCATGAGGGCCTGTAAACCTGAAGTGCCCATTGGAAGGAAGTGGGTCTATTGTAGTATAGCCCTTAGGCAGGGCAGCCAAAAATTGGGAGGCTCCACGTTGTCCCTGGATAGAGACGTGCATGAGGGCCTGTAAACCTGAAGTGCCCATTGGAAGGAAGTGGGTCTAATGTAGTATAGCCCTTAGGCAGGGCAGCCAAAAATTGGGAGGCTCCACGTTGTCCCTGGGTAGAGACGTGCATGAGGGCCTCAAAACATTAAGTGTCCATTGTCAGGAAGTGGGTGTATTATAGTATAGCCCTTAGGCAGGGCAGCCAAAAATTGGGAGGCTCCACGTTGTCCCTGGGTAGAGACGTGCATGAGGGCCTCAAAACATTAAGTGTCCATTGTCAGGAAGTGGGTGTATTATAGTATAGCCCTTAGGCAGGGCAGCCAAAAATTGGGAGGCTCCACATTGTCCCTGGATAGAGACGTGCATGAGGGCCTGTAAACCTGAAGTGCCCATTGGAAGGAAGTGGGTCTATTGTAGTATAGCCCTTAGGCAGGGCAGCCAAAAATTGGGAGGCTCCACGTTGTCCCTGGGTAGAGACGTGCATGAGGGCCTCAAAACATTAAGTGTCCATTGTCAGGAAGTGGGTGTATTATAGTATAGCCCTTAGGCAGGGCAGCCAAAAATTGGGAGGCTCCACGTTGTCCCTGGGTAGAGACGTGCATGAGGGCCTCAAAACATTAAGTGTCCATTGTCAGGAAGTGGGTGTATTATAGTATAGCCCTTAGGCAGGGCAGCCAAAAATTGGGAGGCTCCACGTTGTCCCTGGGTAGAGACGTGCATGAGGGCCTCAAAACATTAAGTGTCCATTGTCAGGAAGTGGGTGTATTATAGTATAGCCCTTAGGCAGGGCAGCCAAAAATTGGGAGGCTCCACGTTGTCCCTGGGTAGAGACGTGCATGAGGGCCTCAAAACATTGTTCCCATTGCAAAGGAGCGGGTCTCCTGTCGTTGTAATGTCCATTCTGCAAAGAATGGGCGAAAAAATTTACCACTGGGGGTATACCTGAAACAAAGGCCTAAGTATTGCAATTTGTAACGGTCATCATCATGGTGGCGCATGAGGAGAAGGAGGAGCAGTCCAGCGATTATCCAAAGTCCAGAAGTGTGTACCCATGGGTGAGTGGAGGTACATGGCAAACTTTAAATTCCGCTCTCATTTGCTGGTGGTGTGGTGAAGTCTGGCCCAATCCAACCCTTGTTCATCTTGATCAGAGTCAGCCTGTCAGCATTTTCAGTTGACAGGCGGGTGCGTTTATCTGTAATGATTCCACCTGCGGCACTAAAAACACGCTCTGACAAAACGCTAGCAGCAGGGCAGGCCAGGACTTCCAAGGCGTAGAGAGCCAATTCATGCCACGTGTCCAGCTTGGATACCCAATAATTGTAAGGCACAGAGGAATGTCGGAGTACAGTTGTTCGATCTGCAAGGTACTCCTTCAGCATCTGGGCAAACTTAGGATTTCTTGTGGCACTACCCCGCACCTCAGGGGCTGTGGTACGTGAGGGGCTGAGAAAACTGTCCCACATCTTAAAGACTGTTCCCCTACCTCTGGCGGATTGGACTTGTGCCTCTCTCGGCTGTACGCCTCGGTTGTCCACTGATTCATGACCTATGCCGCTAGCGTTTTGTGAGGGGAATGCTTTGCCTACTTCCGTGACTATGGCCTTCCGGAACTGCTGCATTTTGGTTGACCTCTCCTCCACGGGAATAAGAGACAAAAAGTTCTCCTTGTAGCGTGGGTCTAACAGTGTTACCAACCAGTAATGATTGTCAGCCAAGATGTTCTTAACGCGAGGGTCACGAGACAGGCAGCTTACCATAAAGTCAGCCATGTGCGCCAGACTCTTAACAGCCAGGACTTCAGTAGCCTGACCAACAAGATGACTGAACATGCTGTCCTCCTCCTCCTCCTCCTCCTCCTCCTCCTCCTCCTCATCTACCCTGTCCTCTGGCCAGCCACGCTGAACCGAGGATATGACTGGTGTGCATGTCACATCCTCAATTTGGCCGGAGAGTTGCTCCATGTCTTCATCCTCCTCCTCGTCATAGTCCTCCACTGCACGTTGTGATGAGACGAGGCTGGGCTGTGTGTTATCATCACCCACACCCACTACTGTTTCTTGCTGCAACTCATCGCGCTCCGCCTGCAATGCATCATGTTTGTTTTTCAGCAGAGACCGTTTTAGAAGGCAGAGTAGCGGTATGGTGACGCTAATAATGGCGTCATCACCACTCACCATCTTGGTGGAGTCCTCAAAGTTTTGGAGGATGGTACATAGGTCTGACATCCATCTCCACTCCTCAGGTGTTATGTGTGGAGTTTGACCCATTTCCCGACGGCTTAGGTGATGCAGGTACTCAACAACTGCCCTCTTCTGCTCACATATCCTGACCAACATGTGCAGAGTTGAATTCCAACGCGTGGGGACATCACACACCAGTCTGTGAGCCGGAAGATGCAAACTGCGCTGAAAGCCGGCAAGGCCGGCTGAAGCAGTAGGTGACTTTCGAAAATGTGCAGACAGGCGGCGAACTTTTACCAGCAGATCAGACAGCTCTGGGTATGACTTTAGAAACCGCTGAACCACGAGGTTGAGCACATGGGCCACGCATGGAACATGTGTCAGCTGGCCTCGCCTCAAAGCCGCCACCAGGTTCCGGCCATTGTCACACACGACCTTTCCTGGCTTTAGGTTCAGAGGTGTGAGCCAGTGATCTGCCTGCTGTTTCAGAGCTGTCCACAGCTCTTCTGCATTGTGGGGTTTGTCACCTATGCAGATTAGCTTCAGCACAGCCTGTTGCCGCTTCGCCGAGGCAGTGCTGCAGTGCTTCCAGCTTGTGACTGGTGTGGAGGGTACAGTGGATGAGGATGCGCAGGAGGAGGAGGAGGCTGAAGAGCATGACATTCCGGAGCTGTAGAGTGTGGGTGAAACACTGACTGAGGTAGGGCCTGCAAACCTTGGTGTGGGAAGGACGTGTTCCGTCCCTCGCTCAGACTGGGTCCCAGCTTCCACAATATTAACCCAGTGTGCCGTCAACGAGATGTAGCGGCCTTGCCCACAAGCACTTGTCCACGTGTCTGTGGTTAGGTGGACCTTGGGTGAAACAGCGTTGTTCAGGGCACGTGTGATGTTTTGTGACACGTGGTTATGCAACGCGGGGACGGCACACCGGGAGAAATAGTGGCGGCTGGGGACCGAGTAACGTGGGACAGCTGCCGCCATCAGGTCACGGAATGCTTCTGTCTCCACCAGCCTAAAAGGCAACATTTCCAGCGCAAGCAGTCGCGAAATGTTAGCATTTAGAACTGTGGCATGTGGGGTGTTGGCAGTGTATTTGCGCCTGCGTTCAAAGGTTTGCTGAATGGATAACTGAACGCTGCGCTGGGACAAGGACGTGCTTGATGATGGTGTTCTTTTTGCGTAGGCAACTGCAGGTGCAGGAGTGGAGGAGGCTTGTTCGCAGGCAGCATGGACAGGGGATTGGCTCGCATGCACAACCAGCGAAGACGTAGCAGTGACATCAGCAAGCACTGCTCCTCGACTCTGTTGTACTTCCCACAAAGTCGGGTGCTTGGCTGACATGTGCCTGATCATGCTGGTGGTGGTCAGGCTGCTAGTTTTGGTACCCCTGCTGATGCTGGCACGGCAGGTGTTGCAAATGGCCTTTTTTGAATCATCTGGATCCAACTTAAAAAACTGCCAGACTCAGGAAGACCTAACATTTGTACAGGCACCTTGTGTCGTCGTGTTGTTCCGGGGAACGGTTGCCTGACTTCTGCCTGGGGCCACCACCCTGCTTCTTACTGCCTGTTGTGATGCTACGCCTCCCTCCCCCTGTGCACTGCTGTCCTCGCTCTGCATATCCTCCTGCCAGGTTGGGTCAGTTACTGGATCATCCACCACGTCGTCTTCCTCTTCCGCACCCTTCTCCTCCTCCTGACTTCCTGACAATTGTGTCTCATCATCGTCCACCACTTGTTGAGACACGTTGCCAACTTCGTGAGAACGTGGCTGCTCAAATATTTGGCCATCTGTACAGACGATCTCCTCATGACCCACTTCAATATGAGCTGGCGAGAGGCCAGAATGTGTGAATGGAAACGTGAACAGCTCTTCCGAGTGTCCAAGTGTGGGATCATTAATGTCCGAGGAGGACGTGTACTCAGCCTGGTGGTAGGAAGGAGGATCAGGTTCAGAAATGTGCGGTGCAGTATCACGGCTACTGACACTTGACCGTGTGGAAGACAGAGTGTTTGTGGTGGTGCCAATCTGACTGGAAGCATTATCTGCTATCCAACTAACAACCTGTTGACACTGGTCTTGGTTCAAGAGCGGTGTACTGCTGCGGTCCCCAAGAATTTGGGACAGGACGTGCGAGCGACTAGATGTGGCCCTTTGTTGTGGCGAAATTAGAGCTTGCCCACGACCTCGGCCTCTGCCTGCACCACCATCACGTCCACTTCCTTGTTCCTTGCCAATGCCCTTGCGCATTTTGCAATGCTGTGCTGACGTGTATTCACTACTTGTGCGTTATATAATAGTTTGGTAAAAACGCACACAAGTGCACCTGTACGCTGCCACCGACAGGCACACACGTGCGGTTTTTAAATGCAAGCACGGACGCACTAAGAACCTAACACAGGTTTTAGGAGCAAAAATTAAGAACTCTGACACTATCAGCCACTGCTGACTGACGTGTATTATACACTACACTTGTGCGTTATATAATAGTTTGGTAAAAACGCACACAAGTGCACCTGTACGCTGCCACCGACAGGCACACACGTGCGGTTTTTAAATGCAAGCACGGACGCACTAAGAACCTAACACAGGTTTTAGGAGCAAAAATTAAGAACTCTGACACTATCAGCCACTGCTGACTGACGTGTATTATACACTACACTTGTGCGTTATATAATAGTTTGGTAAAAACGCACACAAGTGCACCTGTACGCTGCCACCGACAGGCACACACGTGCGGTTTTTAAATGCAAGCACGGACGCACTAAGAACCTAACACAGGTTTTAGGAGCAAAAATTAAGAACTCTGACACTATCAGCCACTGCTGACTGACGTGTATTATACACTACACTTGTGCGTTATATAATAGTTTGGTAAAAACGCACACAAGTGCACCTGTACGCTGCCACCGACAGGCACACACATGCGGTTTTTAAATGCAAGCACGGACGCACTAAGAACCTAACACAGGTTTTAGGAGCAAAAATTAAGAACTCTGACACTATCAGCCACTGCTGACTGACGTGTATTATACACTACACTTGTGCGTTATATAATAGTTTGGTAAAAACGCACACAAGTGCACCTGTACGCTGCCACCGACAGGCACACACGTGCGGTTTTTAAATGCAAGCACGGACGCACTAAGAACCTAACACAGGTTTTAGGAGCAAAAATTAAGAACTCTGACACTATCAGCCACTGCTGACTGACGTGTATTATACACTACACTTGTGCGTTATATAATAGTTTGGTAAAAACGCACACAAGTGCACCTGTACGCTGCCACCGACAGGCACACACGTGCGGTTTTTAAATGCAAGCACGGACGCACTAAGAACCTAACAGGTTTTAGGAGCGACAATTGCTGAGAAGTCTGACACTATCAGGACTGTTTTAGACTGTGTACACCAGCCCCAGATATGATGAAGGCTGGTATACGGTCACCACTAGGAATGGCTATATACCCTGCCTGCCTGCCTGCCTGCCTGCCTGTATACTGGTACAATAGTCCTGACAAGGACTCTTTTGGTCACTAGCCTGTATTCCAACCTGGCTATACCCTGCCTGTATACAGCAACAATAGTCCTGAGAAGGACTCTGCTACTGTACTCCGACCTGGCTATACCCTGCCTGCCTGTATACAACTAGAATAGTCCTGAGAAGGACTTTTGGTCACACTGTTTGCAGCCCTGCAACTGAAAAAGCTATAAAGGGCCGCAAAGCTTTCCCTGAATCAGCAACACTCTCCCTGCACTCACTGTCTGGATAGCTGTGAGCAGAGCACAGCGCGCCGGCCGGTATAAAGGCTCGGTCACGCTGTGCAGGCCGGCCAATCACTGCAATTCCGCAACTAACAGGGCTGTGGCATTGCAGTGGTCTGCCAGCCAATCCCTGCATGAGGGCTGGCTCTCAAAAGAGCGCCAACATGCAGAAATGAAGACCACGAGTACAGCACGAGTATCGCGAGATTACTCGGTCCTTGCCGAGCAGCCCGAGTACAGCGATACTCGTGCGAGTACCGAGTAGTTACAAGCATGCTCGCTCATCACTAGTTGTGACTATCACAACCAGACCAGGTGAGTGCATCTCTTCACTTTCCTATACCCAAATATCGGGTAAGACCCTATTGCGCCCTTGTTTTCCCTACCACAGATTCCATCACTAATCTGTAGAAGGATGTCGGGGCACAGCAAAAGAGGATGAATTTCCCACCCCACAATCCTCTCCAGTAGATAAGTGAGTGGCGCAGCAGAGAGTAGGCATGAAGTGAAGGAGCAGGAGTAGCAAATCAAAATGATGGCGGTATCCCTATGACTCCCCACTCTGGAGCCTGACGGCCGGTGCCCTGTGCGACCGAACTGGTCACACATAGCTAAAGTCGGCTATGGTCATGAATATTAAACCTTGTGAGTCAAGAACACAATTAAATCACTTCATTAGTGAATTTGCAAGCAGTGATAAGCAAGTGCTGGAAGTTTCTTATGGTTTGCTGTTTATTCGAAATTCATAAATGTGTTTACTAACAGTGAATGGGAAAAGAAAACTTACTGTTCCTTTCTATGCTTTGCCCTTTTTTCTGTAACTAATTTTAGATTATCTCTTATACTATTGCTAGCTTTAGACTATTTCTGGGATCTCATTTTCAGTTTGTGACGCAGAAGCATTGTCTAAGGTTTAATTTATGTGAATATGGAAAGCCAAATTTTTGCTGGAGGTTTGGCATGTGTAGCATAAGCTTCAGGCCAACCATTTTTCCTATATTCCATCATACATACAAGGGTCTGACACATAATATATTTGGTGTAAGGCAGAAAGTCAAATTTTATCCAAAACTCTGGAGTCTTTATATTAGTCACCTCAAATAATTTACATTATTCTTCTTGTGGAATATTAAAGAAGATGAACAAATCTTTAAAAATTATTTTCTGGTTCTTTATTGTAGCTTATTCTGGCATTATTGTGTTAATATAATAGTATACAATGTGTATTAATGACATAAATTCACCACTCCTCTCATGATGGCTTTCATTTTCTTGTATGTTACAAATCAGCTGTTGAATTGCTACAATAGGAAGAGTTGAATTTACCACATAAGAGATAAATGGGAATTATTATATAACGTTATATGTAAATATGATATATGTTGTCTAAATGCTAGAAGACATATTTCAACACGTCTAAAAACCATGATTCTATTAGAGCAGCTGCTTTGCGACTTGACATGCTAAGATCATAAATCATTGTCTTACTTTGATGGCTGAGCTGTAGTTCATAAATAAATGTTAATGAAATAGTAGGTACAGTATACGAAACCACAGGGATTCTGCATGCTGTCATACAGGATCTGGGGAAGGTGAAATGCTGTCATAATGATCTTTAGATGTGCCACTTTCCTTTAAAGCTACAAGGCAGGGAGCTGTGATGAATGGGGTGACTTGTGTGAATGAACAGCGCACAATGGCTGATGTGGGGTCTCAAACTAGTGAATTAGTCCAACTATTATAAATTAAATAAATGGTGAATTTTGGCATGTTTCAAGGACCTATCAAAGGGAAAAAAAATAAAATATGGGCTTAGTGGATGAAGCTTTTTGTCATTCATCATGCTCAAGTTGTTACAGTATTGTAATGCAAGTCACTATCTATGGATAGTACTTACGAAAGATTAGTTAGGCAAGCAGGGGTCTGGTAACAGAAGGACATGTATGGATATAGGGTGTTCACAGAAGCGAAGTCTGGTGACAATCCAAGGGTCAGAACTCCAGGATAGCACGTAATAGATTCAGGAAGAAAACTCAGACGTGGTCAGGTAACGGTCAGCCAGGAGGTCACAATAGGAACAGGGAGCGGGCAGAGAGGAGTCAAACAATGGTCTGGGAGTCAAGAAACAAACAAAGATTAGAACACAGGCAGGAACTGAAGCCAACAGCACAATAGCAAAACCAGAATGTATGACTGGCAAGGTTCTGGGGTAGTATGCTCAGTAAAGAAGCAGAGCAATTACCCGGAAGATGGAACAGCTGAGTAATCAGCACCTCCCACAACCAGTAGGGAATCCTGCACTGTCAATCAACTTGCTAGCTCAGTAGCTCAGGAAAACACAGCAGAGCATCTCCTAATGTGCAAGATGCTCTGCACAGAAAAATCATGTCCCTGCCAGGTCAGTAGCCCAGAAAAGTGTAGCAGAGCATTTTCTAGTGTGCAAGATGCACTGCACAGAGGAATTGTGTTACTGCCACCTCAGTAGTCCAGGAAAGTGTGAAGCCCTGGGCCCCAGGGGTCACAGGTCACTACACAACACCAGACACCCCCTTCCCTGGAAAGGGCACACCAGTCAAACATTAAACCCTTGTTGCCACCCTCCAGGGTTGATGTCCACACCAGGTGGGGCAGAGCCAGGTGGTTGGCCTCGCCCACCGAGGAGTTCCCAGCCTGGAGACGGAAAAAACACAGTAGTCAGTCCAGTTGTGGTCTATAGTGAGTGAGGAGTGAAAACTGTTGGTGTCTGGGTCAGAACCCAGGCACATTCAGCAAGGTCGGCAGATGGTGGTGGCCATCTTCAGGAGTTGGCGAAGGTCAGCGGAACTGTAGGACCGAGGTCGGGCGGTGGCCCGCCGGTACCGAATTGGGGAGAAGATTGGAGCCAAGCACCAGGCAGGGTTCTCAGACCCTGACTAGGCTTAAAGCCAACCTTTAGTCCCGATTGAATGAAACAGCCCAACTGTTCCGGATAAGTGCCACTGCCAAGGGCCAGAGATCCAAAGGGCCAGCGTCTGCGGGCAAACGGGCTCCTCCACCACATATACGTCGGGGAGCGGACTCCCGTTGCTCAGGCATTGGGGTCAAAACACAAAACACAGGTGCAGGGAACGACAGCCACCATCAACCCATCCAGGCAGAACAATGCAGCCGGCTGCGGGCCCCGTCCATCCAGCCGTTTGGTTTACCAGAGACTCTGTCCGTTTGTGTCTGAGTGAGTACACCAGTGCAATCCGGCACCGCGGTGTGCTGCACCGCGATCCTGCACCCTGCTTAAACCCATTCTGAGGAATTCAACCTCCTACCGGACCCCGGGACCCCCAGCCCCTCCCCACAGAGGGGCCAACACCTAGCTGCTCCCCGCCATCGCTCCCGGGAACCCCATCACCAGCAGCGGTGGTGCCCACCGTCACCACAGCCCGTGGGTGGCGTCACGAACACTCCAACCATCCCAAAAATCCAACTCCCCTCCCTTTTCACTCGTGGGTGAGGAGCGCTGCTCGAGCCCCGGGTTTGGCCCGCTCGAGCCACAGAGGAGAAGGCACCGGATCCGAGCGTGACCTCCCCGAGCAGCCCCCGCGACGGGGAAAGCTGGCCCCCGCCCTCGACAAAAGCACAGCAGAGCATATCCTAGTGTGCAAGATGCTCTGCACAGAGGAATCGTGTCACTGTGTCACTGCCAGGTAAGTAGTCCAGGAAAACACAGCAGAGCATCTCAAATGTGTGCACTATGCTCTGCACAGAGGAATTGTGGCAAGTCTATTTACCATTAGTGGAGTATGTTTTCCATGTTAGCCATTATAAATCCCAAATTGAAAAAAAAGTCAATAAAAGAAAAACAATTTTTAGCATGAAATTGAATAGTTTAAATGCTATCTGAAATACAACAAGGCCATTGTTAAGATACTATGTAAAATGAATGTACATTGTGATAATTAATTTGCCCCGAAGTTAAATATTTGTGCATGTTAGATTTCCGTTGCGTGCAGAATATCCCATTTTGCATTACACTAAGTGGCAAAAATATGAAAATGGAAAAAGACACCTTCTTTGATTAGCTTACTGAAAATGAAAGAAAGTAAGCAAGCTGAAAATCGTTAGATGACTTGATTTCGGTACATGGTTATGTTAATAGGGTATTTGACTTTTGAATGCTTCATAAACTATGTTATGCTCTGTGCTATTTGAGGTACTAAAACAGCTGGAATTCTGCCAGAAGTCTTAATTGGAATCATCTTCACAGTAGCTGACAAATACTGCTTGTATTTGGTTCCAAAGTTTATGCTAAAATTGAAAATGATGTGATAGAGCTCATGTCAGGCATACCAAAGAGGTTATACATGCCACATAGAACAGAACACATATTACATATCCTGTTATTCCATTAACACAGTTCATGAGAGCTGCTGAATATTGAATGAACATTAATATAGATAAGTAGCATTTTATGGGTAGAATTCGTAAAATCCGCTTAAAATAAGAAATTTGCCATCACTTGGAATAAAATTCTGAGAAATAATATGCTCACTTATATTAACCAAATGTAAATTTGAATTAGGTAATATTTTGTTCAACGCGCAGATTTTATGAAAATTACCAATTACGTCCAAGTACTGAGCTACGCATTAGATGATACTAATATAGGTCGTAAAACTTTATGTTCAGATAGGAAGCTATCTCAGGCATCTGTATGGTCCAGAGCTTGCTAAATCACATCTGCTTAATACCGGCTCTACAATCCAATTATGTGCAGTAATAATCTATTACACAGCATTAAATCTACTCATTGGATCCACTCATAGGCTGTAATCTGACTGTTTGAGACTACATTTATTATCCAGTAACTGTCTCCAGGAATAATAGTTCCATCTCAGTCTGCTGTGTTTGAATTGTAATTATTTTTCAAGAAATGACAGATTTATTTTTATTCAATCTATAATTTAATGAGTAGAATAAATCTAGAGATGGGCTGAATGCTTTAGATCTCATTAGTCCATCTTCAGGCAGCTCATAGTATTGATATTTACTTACATTACCAGTTCAATGCAATACAAAATTGAAAACTGTATAATGTGCTAAGGTAGAATTAGCTTTTTGTATTCACCTATGTATTTAATGTTTTATTATACTGTAGATATGCTGCATTGAAATGTTTGTCTGGTTTCATTAAAAATTAAGCATATTAACGAACCAATCAGTATCATGTTCATATGTTGCCTCATATAGGTGCTTCGGCACCACTTCTACACCCTGCCAGCCATGTTGTAGGTGCTCCGGCATCACTTCTACACTCTTCCAGCTGGTGTTGGTTGACATGGCTGCAGTGGTGATCTCACATGTATAGCATATAACCTCTGTTTTATCATTTGCTAAGCATGGTCACTATTCCAGGTGATTGGCTGCAGCAGTCGTGTTGTAGAGGTGACATAATTACTACTCTCTTGTTACACTGGCAGAAAATTGCAAAGAATCAAAACTGTATTTACAAGAGCAATTATAGGTAAGTACTATTTAATATAATACTTTATAGCAAAAGCAAAAGAGGTAGTCAAATAATGAAATATTCAGGATCAGATTATGCTTGTTACAGGGTGTGACGGGATCACTAGGAACAGGAGAGCCTAAATTGGCCCTCAGGCTAGAAGAACCCTGATCCCATAGATATGCCTGAAGGTGGCATTGTTTAGTCCACCTTCCTTACCCTACCTTCTGAACAACCCTGGTCTATGGCCCCCTTCCCTCCACCCAAGACTTAGAAACAGATGGAGGAAAAATAAAAACTTAAACTCACAATAATCACTCACAGAGGTCTAGAGAATAGGTGATCAGGAGAAAACTAAAGGAAGAGAAGAAATAATCAGACAACAAGAGTATTTCCACAACACACCAAACAAGACACAGAGGTTCACCAGCAACTGGATATCAAAGCACCAGGTCCTGGATAGCAAAAGCTATCATCTTCATCATGGGAGACCAGTCTCCACCGTCTTCAAAAAGGGCAGAGGTGACTGTGATAGGTCTTCTGCAACATGTGACTCAAGCCATATTCCACAGGCTAGCAGAAATTAACTCCTGCAAACTGGATTACTAACAAGAGCTCGCTGTCAATGCTTGAGCCTGTCTGTACAATTGAAAAGCAGCATTGTGTGGAGTTTCTGACACTACTGTGTGAACAATATCAGAAGTAGTCCTGACACTTTGAGAGTTATGAGCCAGAAACCGAGTGACAATGCTATTCGAATACCGAGTACTAGCATTCGTACCGAATAATTAATCTAATTCAAGTCAATGGGGAGCCTTTTTCTTGAATATTTCCCAGAAAAATGTTTGGGTTTCCCATTGCATTAGGTTTGTTATTCATGACGAATAGGGGAAAAGTAGTCAGTATTCGAATAGCATAATCAGAACCTGCATATTTCACTATTCACCCATCTCTAATAAGCAACCTTGCCCATAGCTTTTAGTGAAACTGAACAACTCCATTTTTACTATCACACATTACCCCAATTGTAAACAGGTATTGATCTTATTGATAACCCCGTATAGAATTCACAAGATTCATAATTTTTACTACAGTGCATTTTCATAAATGTTTCTATTAATTTTATTTACAGTATATCTTAGTTAATGAATGTATCTAGTTAAAAGTAGAAATATTTTTTTTCTACCTGCGATGAGTTTTGCTATCTGTGTATCTTTAGTACAATAGTTTATGAGTAACCTTAATTCTACTGATTGATATTAATGCTGACAAGTGCACAAACAGCAAGTATCATGCACATGTCAGATTCTAATAATACCTACTAATTGTGAATGCTTCTTCGCAGGTATCAGTATGTAAAGTGGCTCTGGGCGGTAGCCATGGGCAAGATATTCACTTTACATGTCTCAGCATGCTACAGAAATGAAGGTCCTTGGAGTCCTGTGTGTGTTGTCGTGTTTCAGTTGAAGATACATCGATATTCAGATCAGCCATGCTTTGTGCAGCGCTGGCATTTTTGGACCCTAGGATGAGGAAACCATAACAGCTTTGGAAAGCAAAATCTTTTTTACTTTTAACCACACTTACAGAGAACCAATCATCAGGGTTTTCATATATAAAGTAAAGCCAGTATTATACTGGCACTAGACTGCTGAATCTAAACATACATTTTGTTCAGAATTTCAGCATTTATTTCAGAAATATGTTCAAGTAAAGTTCCAGCAATGCACTGCTATTTGTTGGACAGTTGCAACAGGGGCAGGAATATGTGGGTCGGGTCTTCCTATCTATTCCTCCCCTGTATCCTTGCCTTGCCTTCCCCTTCCTCCCCCTGTCGCCATCATACAGGTTAATTACAGCGCCTGCGCAGTATCATTTGTAAGTATTGCATAGCACTATCTCCAGCATTATCTTTGTGAATGCTGTCTTTTTTTCTGCAATATGCGCCCTCACATCCTCTCCCCTTGCTGTGACCGTGGGAGCATGCACCGTCATAACAAAACTGCAGATTGCCCAGAAAATCAGCTTGCTGCAGGCCGCACCCATAAAAAACACTAGCAGCCCACTTTACAGGAGACCGGTAAGTTGATTTTGTGGGCGGTTTCCACATCTGTTGTGACTATGCGTACTCCCGCAGGCACATCGATAGAAGAGGTTGCGACGGCTCAAAGAAGACAATGCTCACAAAGATGGCACCGGAGATAGCGCTATGTGCAGGTGCAGACTCCGACACTATTTTAGTGAAGACTTTTATGTAACACTTATACATGTTAATTCCAGTGCCTGTGCAGTATCATTAGTGACGGTGAAAGAGGAATGAAGGCCAGACAAAGGCAAGAATAGATAGGAAGACCCGACCCACATATTTCTGCCCCTGTTTCACTTGTCAATAAAATAGCAGTGCATTGCTGGAACTTTACTTGCAAATATTTCTGAAATAAAACATCACAATTCAGAAGAAAAGGTATGCTTACCTTCAACATCCTAGAGCCAGTATAGTACTGGCTTTACTTTATATATGAAAATCCTGATACATGGTTCTCTTTCAATACAGGGAGTATTATGTAGTAAGCTTGTCATACTCCTCTACACAGTACAGGGGCATGTTTCCAATGGTGACCGACAAGAAAATAGTTTTCACCAGAAAAATTACAGTTGAGCAGCACAGCAACATGGTAACTCCATTCTTTAATAAACTAACATAATGGAGGTTTTACTAACTACCACTGTACTAAACATTAGCCATTGGTCTGTTCAAATCCATCTCCTTTTCAAGGCTGTTCCTCAGAGTCCAGTACATTACTGCTGTTTTAGAGATGGTTAGGGCCCAGAGTACTCACAATCACCTGCTTCAGAGAACGCTGCTATCACTGCAGATTCCTGGTAGTCTCTTGCTCCTTGGTTCTTCTCCATACACACACTCATGGTTGGTATGCTCTCCTACATTGTTCAATAACTATACCATACCTAGAAATGAGCAAACCTATTCATTCGCCAATTTCAGATTTAGTACTAGCCTTGGCCAGTTCGTTCAGGCTCGGCTTACCGAACAGTTTGCTCAAAAGTTTGGTCAAAGTGTTAATTTGTAAAAAACCTACTCTTGGCCCCATCATAGCCATGTCAAGTGTTGGCATTTCTGTGATTGACCAGGGAAATCATTGTAAAAAAAGGAAGCAAAAGGGTTAAAGCATGACATACTTAACAAGTCTCCGGCATGGCTGTAACTGCTCTTGCGGCTGTAAATGCTCCCGTGCCTGTACTTATATGGCCTCTGATTATCCCTCATCCATATTCACTGCTTTCCTCTCCACCGGAGTCTCTGATTGACTGCAGTCAGATCCTGACCCCAGACAACATCTGTGCTTGGTTGAAATCACAGACCCAGTCTGCGCGTCTATATTGTGGTATACAATAAATATATAAAATGATTAGGGTTCTCAATCTATTGATACCAGCAAAGATAAAGCCCATGGCTAAAGGCTGCAGCCCCCAGTTTTGCACTTATCTTGGCTGTGTATCAAAATAGGAGGAACCACATGCATTTATTATTATTTAAATAAATAATTAAAAAAATGGTGTGTGGTCCTCACAATTTTGATACTCAGCCAAGATAGCTGGGGCGGGTATTCTCAGGCTGGGGAGACACATGCTTATTGGTCCCCCCAACCTAAAAATAGCAGCCTACAGCCACCCAACATTGCCGCATCCGTTAGACTTTACCCAGCTTTTTCCGATTGCTCTGGTGCAGTTGCAATCAGGATAATAAGGGGTTAATGTCAGTTCACAGCTGCCACTAAGCATTAAATTAAAAGGCGGGATCACCACAATATTAATCAATAAATATTAAATTTTATTAGGTTATCAAAAAACCAAAGCACGAGACACATGTCTCCACACTGAGAATTGCTTTAAGACACACAGTGACACAAGTTTAAAAACATTTAAAAAGCCATAGGCATAACATGTCCGCCAGGAACCAATAACATAATCATGTACATATAAATACAATTATGGACACTCCAATTGATAGTACATAAGACCCGTATCCAGTATACAAAAATAAGTGTGGTCCAGGACTCTAGTGGGCACATGTAACAGTATATACTGCAATAATGTACAGAACCACCTATAATAGCGCAAATGTGAGAAATCCACAATAATATGTGATTACCAGCATATGATACATTTTTGCATGGAAACACTTGCGCAGATATATAAATCCACAATCATAAATGAGCAGTATGGGTTCTTATAGAAAATTGCTAAAATCTACATCGGCACAGGAGACCTCCAATATCTTATAGATGATGGCATATATTGGGTTATAAGATAGAGACACTTATATTAGACAGGTATACGACACCTTCACAATGAGCATCAAGTAATATAGATAAATAACAACAGAATACATGCAGGTCTCTATCTATACATGGTAATGTTATAAACCCAAAATCTTCTCAAGATTGTATCCTGAAGAGCGCCTATTTAGATGCAAGATATTTGTTAGATCAGCAATAATTCTATCTGCTCAATACATATACCCATGCTATGCTGCCGCATGTAACCAGGGTCCTGGATGCTTCAAGCCACCAAAGAGATATGGTGCAGTTAAATACCGCAACCAGACTACAGGCAGGCTACAAGCAAATACAAAGCTGGACCTACATCCATCAACCCATAAAATATATAGCAACCATGCTAGTGGGGTGGATTAAAGGAGTGACCAAAAAAGGGGGGTTTTCCTGGCGTAGACACCCCACGCGTATCGCCACGTACCCAGTGGCTTCCTCAGGGGAAAGAAGGCCTTTGGTCACTCCTTTAATCCACCCCACTAGCATGGTTGCTATATATTTTTATTGCTGATCTAACAAATATCTTGCATCTAAATAGGCGCTCTTCAGGATACAATCTTGAGAAGATTTTGGGTTTATAACATTACCATGTATAGATAGAGACCTGCATGTATTCTGTTGTTATTTATCTATATTACTTGATGCTCATTGTGAAGGTGTCGTATACCTGTCTAATATAAGTGTCTCTATCTTATAACCCAATATATGCCATCATCTATAAGGTATTGGAGGTCTCCTGTGCCGATGTAGATTTTAGCAATTTTCTATAAGAACCCATACTGCTCATTTATGATTGTGGATTTATATATCTGCGCAAGTGTTTCCATGCAAAAATTTATCATATGCTGGTAATCACATATTATTGTGGATTTCTCACATTTGCGCTATTATAGGTGGTTCTGTACATTATTGCAGTATATACTGTTACATGTGCCCACTAGAGTCCTGGACCACACTTATTTTTGTATACTGGATACGGGTCTTATGTACTATCAATTGGAGTGTCCATAATTGTATTTATATGTACATGATTATGTTATTGGTTCCTGGCGGACATGTTATGCCTATGGCTTTTTAAATGTTTTTAAACTTGTGTCACTGTGTGTCTTAAAGCAATTCTCAGTGTGGAGACATGTGTCTCGTGCTTTGGTTTTTTGATAACCTAATAAAATTTAATATTTATTGATTAATATTGTGGTGATCCCGCCTTTTGGTATACTCTTTTCTCCTTTTTTCATATAATTTTTGTATACTAGGAGATCCCACTGGGTAGTGCCCTTCCTCCCCTTTTGTCACTAAGCATTAAATTAGTAATGAGAGGTGTCTATGAGACACCTCGCATTAATAATCTGTAAGTGAAAGTAAATAAACACAAACACCTAAAAAAAATCCTTTATTTGAAGTAAAATACAACAAACATACTCCTTCACCCCTTTATTAACCCCAAAAAGACCTAGGTCCGACATAATCCACAGGAGGTCTCACGACAATTCCAACTCTGCTACATCTGAAGGCGTAGTGCGCAGCCATAGAACATGACTGTACACTGTAACTTCAGGCAGAGACTGAGCCCCAGTGATCAGCGGTAACAGCTTTCAGGTTAGTTGCGGATACGGCTGGAAGTAACCATGGTCCTCCACTGGTGACCCAAAGTAATCTGACCTCAAGGGACCTCAATTAACTCTCACTGAGTTCACAGACCTGCATCTCCTGGCAGAAAATGGCGGGATTTGGTGCTAACGGTTTTACACCATGTTCCTCAATCTACACCTCTTCCCAAAAAAAAAAGCATCATTGCTGCATGCAGTATGATGTATGATGTGGTAGTGATGTGATTTTTTTTTTTGCCAGGAGGTATAGATTGGGTGCAGGAATAGGGTTTAAAAATTTCACCACCAATTCTGCATCTCCTGGCAAAACCCCCCCACAGTTTTCTGCCAGAAGATGCAGGTCTGGGAAGTCATTAAGAATTCATTGAGGTCTCCTGAGGACAGGTAACTTGTGGTCACTGGTGGAAAACCGTGGGAACCTCAAGCTGTGACTGCAGCTAATCTAAGTGTCATTACTGTTGAACGCTGTAGCTCAGTCTCTGCCTGAAGGTACAAAGGGCAGTCATGTTCTATGGCCACTTGCTGTCAGTTCAGATGTAGCATAGTTGAAATCGTCATGGAACCTTGTGTTGATTACGTCGGACCTGGGTCTTTTTGCATTTAGTAAAGGGGTGAAAGAGGATGTGTTTTTGTCTTTTATTTCAAATAAAGGATTTTTTCAGTGTTTGTGTTTATTTACTTACACTTACAGATTAGTAATGGGGGTCTCATAGACACCTTCTATTACTAATCTAGGGCTTAGTGGCATCTGTGAGCTGACATTACCCCTTATAATTCCAATTATCACTGCACCAGGGCAATTGGGAAGAGTCAGGTAAAGTGCCAGGACTGTCACATCTAATGGATGCAACAATCCTGGGTGGCTGCAGCTGCTATTTTGGGACTGGGGAGGCCCAATACTCCTGGGTCTCTCCACTCTGAGAATACCAGTCCCAAGATGTCGGGCTTTATCTTGGCTTGGTGTCAAAATTGGGGGGGACCACACACTGTTTTTTAAAATTATTTCTTTAAATATGTTTTTTAAAAGCCGCCTGTGGTTCCTCTTATTTTGATACACAGCCAAGATAAGGGCATGGCTGGGACCTGCAGCCTGTAGCCATCGGCTTTATCTGTGCTGGTATCAATAGATGAGGGACCCTATGAAAATTTTATTTATTTATTTATTTTATACCATGATAGACTGCGACAGGGTCTGTGATTCCAACCCAACACAAACGCTCTCTGGGGCAGAGATCTAACTGCAGCCAATCAAAGACACTGGTGGGAGGGAAAAGCAGTGAATATTGATGAAGGATAATCAGTGGCCCTGCAAGTACAGCCGTAGGAGTAGTTACAACCGTTTGAGCAGTTACAGCAGCTTTCTTTCTTTTATAGGCCCACTACACCACTTTACAACACATACGTTTTGCCTCCCATTGAATTCAAAGGGCTCGATGTGTTTGCCAAACTGTTCGGTGAACACCGGGAGGCTCATAAAAATAGACAAACCAAACTTTGAAAAGTTTGCTCATCTCTAACCATAGCTGACTTTGAAATAGAAACTGACACACTCATCTCTATCATTCCTCCCCCTCCCTGGCTGACTAGGTATTACCTCTGTTCTTTCAAACAACAGTTTATGTAAGAGTAAAAAGGAAATCAGTGAGCTCTTGTGGACAGTGATTAGCACTGGGTAATTAACACTTGCTACCACAGGAAAACATATTGAGTATACACACTATTTACATAGATGAAAGACACAATTCACATTACATTATATCAGAGTGATTGGTGTCTTCAAGTGGGAGCGTGACACTCAGTCCACCACCAAACAAATAAAGGGGACATTAACTTGCAGGATTATGTCTTTATGTGGATGTGAGCAGCACTTGATTAGCGCTCTAACAAACTCTATAATGTCAATATGAGGGATGAGCAAATCAGGCAAAATTCAAATTCATAAGATGATACAGCCTTCCTACAGAAATTCAATTTTAAGCTATTCTCTGCAAAGTGAAAGTCCATTTTTGGTCTATAGTATCTCTCTGGACTCCAGAACTTAATTAAAGAAATGTAGAAAATAAAATAAATACTTAAATTCACCTTAATGCTCACCTCTCCAGCCCTTTGGCTTTTCACCATCATCTAACTGGTCCTCAGTGCATTTTCTTATTACTGCCACCAAGCTCTAAAAAACTATAAATTTCTGCACAAGTCATGACAACTGTCATGACATTGTGCACAGATGCTCATCAGAGCTGGAAGTACTGGTAAAAGTGCCAGTGTTTCATTGCTTAATTGCAGTGATAAGAAGATGGTCCAGGCACCAGAAGGATGTTTGATTACAAGCAGAGGGGCTGGAGAGGTGAGAGGTAAGGTGAGTATAATGTTTTTTAACCCTTTGATTTTCCAGTTTTCCACATACACTCATTGTTCACATGGGCACAGGGATGCACGGGGAGGGAGAGATGATGATTCACGCAAATTTTAGAGTGGCACCACACTTGCTCACAACCCTGACAGGCTGATAGACCCTTTTCCTAAGCCGCAGTGAAATAGAGTTCTGCCATCCTGGTAGTACTGTCCCAGTTCCTTGTTAGATATACCTTTGACAAAGGAAAAGATCCGAAACGTACGTTGGGTGTTAGGGCGGTGTTCTCCATGACAGGTACTGTTTATACTTATATTTGTCTCCTGGCTGTTTTGATTTGTTTCCATTGCTCACTCCGGGTCTCACCATTTGATTATGTGGCAATTGATATAGGTCTTTTCTGGTTATATTTCTCTGGTGTGAGTGACTATTTGGTGTTATAAATGTACGTTATGCTTTGGCTGCTGTGAGGCTCCCTCATGTGGCCAGGAATGGTTTGGACAGAGACCAGGTGTGTTGAACAAAGGGCGTTTCCATTGCTAACTTTCTGCTTATTTAAACACTGGTCTGATAGCAGGCTATGCCGGATGTCAGTTGTTCTTTGTTCACCAGCCTGCTTCATCCTGCTCCAGACCACATCTAACAAAGATAAGTGCTTGGCTCTTTATTTTTGTTTGGTTCTTTTTGTTCTTATCTGAGTTTGTCATTTGCTGTGGTTGTTTTCAGTTTATTTGCATGCAGGGATCTTCCCTCTCAGTTGCTTAGCTTGAAAGCTCCCTGCAGCTATGTTTGGAGTATTGCTCCTATAAGTCCATGTGTTTGTTGCTTCTTGAATTTGTAATGGTTCCTGCTTTCTGTTCATTGATATGACAAAAGCGCCTGGTATAGGACTGAGTTCAGATCTAGCAATCTGAGGGCTTTTTTGTACTATCAGGTTGTTGGATTTTCGCAGGGTTTTTCTCTGGCCACCATCAGTCCCTTTCCTGTCCTGTCCTATTTAGTCAGTAGGGCCTCACCTTTTGCTAATCCTATCATCTATCTGTGTATTGTGTTTTCCTATATCACCACAGTCTTTGAATGTGGGAGGATTGCTATTCTTTATCTATTTTCTGAGGCAGAGAGTTATTCATCTTTCCTTCCTTTAGGATAGCTAGTTCTCCGGCTGGATTCGCGGTGCACAGGATGTTAGTTCACCCCTCGGCTACTTCTAGTTGTGATGGTTAGTAAGGGAATGGCGGCAAGATTAGTTGCCAATGCACTTGTCACCTTTTACCAATGATTTATGGTTGTCTTCCATGGTTTGGGATCATAACAGTGCATCCAGCCAACAAATTTAAAGGGTACTCATAAGAAGGGGAAAAAAAAGGGGGAAAAAGTCTGCTGAGAATTTTTTTTTTGGTGTTTTTCCTCTTCTTCTTTGGGTTCCGTGGAAGATTTCTTTTTTCTAGCATGGATGAATTGGATGAGCGTGTTGCTCATCTTGATGCTAAGGTTTGTCGTATAGAGTCTTATCTTGCACAGACTCCCCTTGCAGAGCCTAAGATTCCCATTCCTGAATATTTTTCAGGAGATAGGTCGTGATTTTTGAGCTTCAACAATAATTGTAAATTATTTTTTGACCTGCGCCTTAAGTCCTCAGGGAATTCCATACAGCAGGTTAAGATTGTCATCTCCTTACTGCGTGGTGACCCTCAGGACTGGGCCTTCTCTTTAGCGTCTGATGATCCGATTCTCAGTGATGTGGACTCCTTTTTTTAGGCCTTGGGTTTATTATATGATGAACCCAATATTGAAGACCAAGCAGAAAAGGCCTTGTTGTCCTTAACTCAGGGTTTGGATTCTGCAGAAACTTTTTGTCAGAAGTTTCGAAAGTGGGCGGTCCTTACCAAAAGGAATGATGATGCGCTTGTGGCTCTTTTTCGGAAGGGTATTGCTGATACAGTGAAAGCTGTAATGGTGGGACTCCCCATCCCTTCTGGTCTTGATGCCTCTATGACCTTAGCCATTCAGATTGATAGGCGGTTAGGTGAGTGCAGGAAGATACCTGCGGGTTTTGTGCCTGTGGAACAGCCTTTGGAGCCTATGGACTGTGATAGGGTCTTTTCTAATGCTAGTCGGCAGGGGTTCAGATGGAAGAATAGACTGTGCTTCTATTGTGGAGACACTTCTCATAATATCTCTGTCTGCCCTATACGTGAAAGGAGATTGACTACTTCTGTTACTGTGGGTTCTTTGCAACCAAAGTTTCTTTTGTCTGTCACATTGATTTGCTCATTGTCTTCCTTTTCTGCATTTGCCTTTGTGGACTCAGGGGCAGCGCTCAATTTGATGGATTTTGGGTTTGCTATTGATTGTGGTTTGCCCATGGTTCCTTTGCAAACTTCTTTTCCTTTAAGGGGCATTGATGCTACCCTTTTGGCAGAAAATAAATCCCAATTTTGGACCCAAGTGCCTATGAGAGGTGCAACAGCGTATCAGGAAACTTGTACATTTTTAGTATTACATAATCTACAGGATACATTGGTACTGGGATTTCCGTGGTTGCAGACCCATAATCCAGTTGTTGACTGGAGATCCTTGTCGGTAGCTAGTTGGGGTTGTCAAGGTGTGCATCAGAACCGTGTCGTCCACGTCTGCTCAGGCAGTTGATGTTCCGGCCTTCTTGTCTGATTTCCGTGATGTATTTAATGATCAGGAATCTGATTCTCTGCCCCCCCACCGGGACTGTGACTGTGCCATTGAGCTGGTGCTGGGTTGTAAATTTCCCAAGGGGCGAATTTTCAACTTGTCTGTGCCCGAACATGATGCAATGCGGTCATACATCAGGGAATCATTGGAGAAGGGGCACATTCGGCCCTCTTATTCTCCTTTGAGTGATGGCTTTTTCTTTGTTGCTAAGAAAGATGGGTCGTTGAGGCCTTGTATTGATTACAGTCTTCTTAATAAAATTGCGATCAAAAATCAGTACCCTTTGCCTTTGATGTCTGATGTTTTCTCTAGAGTGAAGAGTGCCAAATGGTTTATGAAAATGGATCTCAAGGGTGCGTATAATCTCATCCATATTAAGGAGGGTGATGAATGGAGGACGGCTTTTAATACTCCTGAGGGGCATTTTGAGTACCTAGTGATGCCTTTTGGGCTCAATAATGCACCCTCCGTCTTCCAGGCCTTCATAAATGATATTTTTTGGGATCCTATTGGTAAATTTTTGATTGTCTTTTTGGATGACATCTTGATTTTTTCTGATGATTGGGACTCTCATGTTGGGCAAGTACGGGCTGTTTTTTAGATACTTAAGGATCATGCACTGTACGTTAAGGGGTCAAAGTGCCTCTTTGGGGTGTAAAGGATTTCCTTTTTGGGCTTCATCTTGTCTCCCTCCGCTATCAAAATGGACCCCGTTAAGGTTCAGGCTATTTACGACTGGGTGCAACCGACTTCTCTAAAATCCCTGCAGCAGTTTTTGGGGTTTGCTAATTTTTACCGTAAATTTATAGCCAATTTTTCTGCCATTGTCAAACCTCTGACAGATTTTGCCATGAGGGGAGCTGATGCTGAGCATTGGACCCCAGAGGCGATTGTGGCCTTCCAGGAGCTAAAAAGGCGATTCACTTCTGCCCCAGTCCTGCAGCAACCTGATGTGTCTCGCCCATTTCAGGTTGAGATCGATGCCTCAGAGATCGGAGTAGGAGCTGTTCTGTCTCATCGAGACGCTATTTCGGGTAAACTTAAGCCCTGTGCTTTTTTCTCTCGGAAGTTTGCTCCTTCTGAATGGAATTATGATGTGGGGAACCGGGAATTATTGGCTATGAAGTGGGCATTTGAAGAGTAGAGACATTGGTTGGAGGGGGCTAGACATCAAGTTGTGGTGCATATGGACCACAAGAATCTTACCTATCTGGACTCTGCCAAGAGGTTGAATCCTCGGCAGGCCAGGTGGGCTTTGTTTTTTACCCGGTTCAATTTTGTGGTCTCTTTTTTTGCCAGGCACCAAGAATGTTAAGACCGATGCCCTTTCCAGGAGTTTCTGTGCTGACTCTTTGGAGGTTGTCGAGCCGTCTACTATCCTGAATGATGGTGTACTTTTATCGGCCATTTCGCCTGATCTGCAGTTGGAACTGGCGGAATTTCAGGGGGATAAACCTGAGAGATGTCCTACGGGGAAACTATTTGTCCCGGACCAATGGAGAAACCGAGTTGTCTCTGAGGTTCATTATTCTGTTTAGGCGGGTCATCCTGGCATTTTTGGTCCTCAGGATCTTGTGAGACGCTCTTTTTGGTGGCCTTCCCTGTCCCGGGATATCTGTCATTTTGTGCAGTCATGTGGAGTTTGTTCTAGGTCCAAGTCCTGTTGTTCAAGTTCTAGTGGGCTTTTATTGCCTTTGCGGTACCTAAAAAACCTTGGACGTACATCTCTATGGATTTTATTTCAGAGCTTCCCGTCTCTCAGAAAATGACTGTGATTTGGGTAATCTGTGATAGATTCTCCAAGAGGGTCCACTTGCTTCCCCTATCTAAGTTGCCGTCTTCATCAGAGTTGGTGCCTTTGTTTTTCCATCATGTTGTTCGTTTGCATGGTATTCCCGAAAACATTGTTTCTGACAGAGGGGTGCAGTTTGTATCCAGGTTTTGGAGGATTTTTTGTTCCAAATTGGGTGTTCAGCTGTCTTTCTCCTCGACGTTTCATCCGCAGACCAACGGTCAGACTGAAAGGGCTAACCAGACCCTGGAGACCTATTTACGGTGTTTTGTTTCTGCGGATCAGGATGACTGGGTTTCGTTTTTGCCTTTGGCTGAATTTGCCCTTAACAATAGAGCTAGCTCTACCACATGGGTGTCTCCCTTTTTCTGAAATTTTGGGTATCACCCCAGGTTCCTCTCGGGGCAGTTTGAGGCGTCTGGCTGTCTAGGGGTGGATTCGGTGGTACACAGAATGCAGCAGATTTGGGGGCAGGTAGTGGATAAATTGTTTCAGTCCCAAGAAACTGCCCAAAAGTTTGCCAACCGGCGTCGTACTTGGTCCCCGGTTTAAAGTGGGGGACGTGGTGTGGTTGTCCTCTAAAAATATTCCTATGAGAGTTCCATCTCCTAAATTTAAGCCCAGATTTATTGGACTTTATATGATTTCAGAGATTATCAACCCTGTATGTTTCCGTTTGATTCTGCCTGTGTCATTTAAGATTCACAATGTCTTGCATAAGTCCTTTTTGAAGAAACATGTGGAGCCAACAGTTCCTGCAGCAGTGCCTCCTGACAATGTTTTGGTACAAGGGGATCTTGAGTATGAGGTTGAAAAAATTCTGGATTCCCGTCGCAGTAGGCGAAAGCTTCAGTACCTTGTGAAACGGAAGGGTTATGGGCAGGAGGATAACTCGGGTTGTGGCTTCTGACATTCATGCGGACAGGTTGGTTCGTGCCTTCCATCATGCTTATCCTGAGCGACCTGGTGGCGTTGGTGAGGGTTCAGTAACCCCTTCTCAAGGGGGAGGTACTGTTGTGAATGTCAGTTATGCTTTGGCTGATGTGAGGCTCCCTTTTGTGGCCAGGAATTGTTTGGACAGAGACCAGGTGTGTTGAGCTATGGGCACTTCCATTGCTAACTCTCTGCTTATTTAAACCCTGGTCTGATAGCAGGCTATGCCGGATGTCAGTTGTTCTTTGTTCACCAGCCTGCTTCATCCTGCTCCAGACCACATCTACCCCAGATAAGTGCTTGGCTCTTTATTTTTGTTTGGTTCTTTTTGTTCTTATCTGAGTTTGTCATTTGCTGTGGTTGTTTTCAGTTTATTTGCATGCAGGGATCTTCCCTCTCAGTTGCTTAGCTGGAAAGCTCCCTGCAGCTATGTTTGGAGTATTGCTCCTATAAGTCCATGTGTTTTTTGCTTCTTGAATTTGTAATGGTTCCTGCTTTCTGTTCATTGGTATGACAAGAGCGCCTGGTATAGGACGGAGTTCAGATCTAGCGATCTGAGGGCTTTTTTGTACTATCAGATTGTTGGATTTTTGCAGGGTTTTTCTCTGACCAACATCAGTCCCTTTCCTGTCCTGTCCTACTTAGTCAGTAGGGCCTCACCTTTTGCTAATCCTATCATCTATCTGTGTATTGTGTTTTCCTATATCACCGCAGGCTTTGCATGTGGGAGGCTTTCTATTCTTTATCTATTTTCTGAGGCAGAGAGTTATTCATCTTTCCTTCCTTTAGGATAGCTAGTTCTCCGGCTGGGTTCGCGGTGCACAGGATGTTAGTTCACCCCTCGGCTACTTCTAGTTGTGATGGTTAGTAATGGAATGGCGGCCAGATTAGTTGCCAATGCTCTTGTCACCTTTTACCAATGATTTATGGTTGTCTTCCATGGCTCCGGGTCATAACTATTTTGTATTGCCTGACACCTGAGCTCTATGGATACAAATCCAACTTCGTCTGCAGTAGGACAGATCTCCCTTATATAGAATCCTATGTGGGATACTACACTTGGCTCTGAGGTATTGGTTTTACATATTTAATTGTCATTCTTACATACTCGTTTTGACACACTAATTGTATGTAATCCATCTGGCACATCCACTTTATAATATTCTTATTGACTGTTCTATATTTGCATGTGCACTTTATATTAATTGAACAACTACTTTATTGGCGCTTTTCCAGATTAATAAATAATTACAATTATATATTGGAGCATCTTTTTTGCACTTTTGCACTATATATATATATATATATATATATATATATATATATAGTAAGTATTCGCCCCCCCTTGAATTTTTCAACCTTTTCCCACATTTCAGGCTAAAAACATAAAGATAAAAAATTTAATGTTATGGTGAAGAATCAATAAAAGCGAGACACAATTGTGAAGTTGAACAAAATGTATTGCTTATTTTAAACTTTTGTAAAAAAGAATAAACTGAAAATTGGGGCGTGCTATATTATTTGGCCCCTTTACTTTCAGTGCAGCAAACTCACTCCAGAAGTTCATTGAGGATCTCTGAATTATCCAATGTTGTCCTAAATAACTGCTGATGATAAATATAAGCCACCTGTGTATAATCAAGTCTCCGTATAAATGCACCTGCTCTGTGATAGTCTCACTGTTCTGTTTAAAGAACAGAGAGCATCATGAAGACCAAGGAACACAACAGGCAGGTCCGTGATACTGTTGTGGAGATGTTTAAAGCTGGATTTGGTTACAAAAAGATTTCCAAAACTTTAAACATCCCAAGGAGCACTGTGCAAGTGATCATATTGAAATGGAAGGAGTATCCTACCACTGCAAGTCTATTGTACCAAGATCCGGCCATCCCTCAAAAATTTCATCTTAAACAAGGAGAAGACTGATCACAGATGCAGCCAAGAGGCCCATAATCACTCTGGATGAACTGCAGAGATCTACAGCTGAGGTGAGAGAGTCTGTCCATAGGACAACAATCAGTCATACACTGCACAAATCTGGCCTTTATGGAAGAGTGGCAAGAAGAAATCCATTTCTAAAAGATATCCATATAAAGTGTTGTTTAAAGTTTGCTACAAGCCACCTGGGAGACACACCAAACATGTGGAAGAAGGAGCTCTTGTCAGATGAAACCAAAATCGAACTATTTGGGCACAATGCCAAACGATATGTTTGGCGTAAAAGCAACACAACTCATCACCCTGAACACACCATCCCCACTGTCAAACATGGTGGTGGCAGCATCATGGTTTGGGCCTGATTTTCTTCAGTAGGGACAGGGAAGATGGTTAATATTGATGGGAAGATGGATGGAGCCAAATACAGGACCATTCTTGAAGAAAACCTGTTGGAGTCTGCAAAAGAACTGAGACTGTGACGGAGATTTGTCTTTCAACAAGACAATGATCTAAAACATAAAACTAAATCTACAATGGAATGGTTCACAAATAAACGTATCCAGGTGTTAGAATGGCTAAGTCACAGTCTAGACCTGAATCCAATCGAGAATCTGTGGAAAGAGCTGAAAACTGCTGTTCACAAACGCTCTCCACCCAACCTCACTCAGATCGAGCTGTTTGCAAAGGGAGAATGGGCAAGAATTTCAATCACTCAATGTGCAAAACTGATAGACACATACCCCAAGCGACTTGCAGCTGTAATCGCAGCGAAAGGTGTCGCTACAAAGTATTAACTTAAAGGGGAGGAATAATAGTGCACACCCCAATTTCAGTTATTTATTTTTTAAAAAAGTTTAAAATAAGCAATAAATTTTGTTCAACTTCACAATTGTGTCCCACTTGTCGATTCCTCACCATAACATTAAAATTTTTATCTTTATGTTTGAAGCCTGAAATGTGGGAAAAGGTTTAAAAATTCAAGGGTGCCGAATACTTTCGTAAGGCACTGTATATATATATATATATATATATATATATATATATATATATATATATATATACCGTATTTTTCCGCTTTATAAGACGCACCTGATTATAAGACGCACCCCCAAATTTGGTGAAGGAATAGAGAATTTTTTAATTAATTTTTAATTTTAAATGGGGTCCGTCTTATAATGCCAGTGTCCGTCTAACAAATAATATAGGGTATATGTCCCTCATAGCCCCCTCATCCTAAAATTAGCCCCCTTAATCTGCATATGGCCACCTTATATTGAACACGTCCCCCAGTGATGCCACATTTCCCCTATGGCTGGCACACATCCTCTATAGCTGGCACACAGCCCACTGGGGCTGGCACACAGGCCCACTCTGGCTGGCACACAGGCCCACTGTGGCTGGCACACAGGCCCACTGTGGCTGGCATACAGGCCCACTGTGGCTGGCATACAGGCCCACTGTGTCTGGCATACAGGCCCACTGTGGCTGGCATACAGGCCCACTGTGGCTGGCAGACAGGCCCACTGTGGCTGGCAGACAGGCCCACTGTGGCAGGCGGACAGGCCCACTGGGGCAGGCAGACAGGCCAACTGGGGCAGGCAGACAGGCCCACTGGGGCAGGCAGACAGGCCCACTGGGGCAGGCAGACAGGCCCACTGGGGCAGGCAGACATCACCCTCTGTTACATATCGCCCCCATGTTGCTGCTTTTAGTAAAATAAACTCTTTCCTTACCTTCTGCAGCACTGTCTTGTCTTGTGTCTCCCTCCTCGGGGTTGAGCTCCTCCAGTGTCTCCTGCACTTCCTACTTCCTGGTTCTAGTGCAGGTCATGTGATCGGGACAGCAGAGAGATATCTCTGCATGCATAATCACAGCAGCAGGAGGGAGACCGGGCAGACGCTGGAGGAGGTGAGTAAAGAGTTTATTATTTTACTATGGGCAGCAGCACGGGAGGCTATAGCTAACAAAGGGGGAGGGGGGATCCTGTACGATCATAGGTAAGCACAGGCAGATATAATATGTGCAGCTCCCCCAGCCCATCAGCGCGATGCAGTTTCAGCACCACGCTTCTGATGGACAGCGGCTGTGCATATTATATGAGCGGGAGCAGGAGATCAAACGCTGCCGCTCCCAGCTTTTCCTGCCCCCAGCAGCCCCTAGCACCGCTCCAGAGCTGCCCGCACCTCCACTGGACTCTGTGTATATATATATATACACACCCCCTCCCGTATATTCGGATTATAAGACGCACCCCCTACTTTCCCCCAAAATTTGGGGGAACAAAAGTGCGTCTTATAAAGCGAAAAATACGGTATATATATATATATATATGTATATATATATATAATATATAGTGTGTGCGGAAAGTAATCAGACTCCTTCCAATTCTTCAATATTTGTTTCATTGGAACCGTTTGACAAATTAAAAAAAGTTCATTTTCTCTCATTAATATACACTCTTCACCACATCTTGAACAGAAAAAAACAGAATTGTTGAATTTTTTACAACTTTATTAATCAAGAAAAACTGAAATATCACACGATCATAAGTATTCAGACCCTTTGCTCAGTATTGAGTAGAAGCACCCTTTTGAGCTAATACAGCCAGTATAATTCTTGGAAATGATACAACACATTTTCGCCAACTGGATTTGGGGAAGCTCTGCCATTGTTCCTTGAAAATCCTCTCCAGTCAGGTTGGATGGTGAATGTTGGTGGACAGCCATTTTCAGGTCTCTCCAGAGATGCTCAATTGGGTTCAGGTCAGGACTCTGGCTGAAACAACCAAAAATGGTTGCAGAGATGTTCTGAAGCCACTCCTTTGTTATTTTAGCTGTGTGCTTAGGGTCATTGCCTTGTTGGAAGGTGAACCTTCGGCAAAGTCTGAGGTCCAAAGTACTGTGGAAGAGGTCTTCTCCCTGCAGCTGAAAAACACCCCCATAGCATGATATTGCCACCACCATGTTTCACTGTTGGGATTGTATTGGGCAGGTGATGAGCAGTACCTGATTTTCTCCACACATACTACTTAGAATTATCACCAAAAAGTTCTATATTTGTCTCATCAGACCAGAGAAACTTATTTCTCATAGTCTGGGAGTCCTTCATGTCTTTTTTTGCAAACTCCATGCGGGCTTTAATACAGTCAGGGCCAGAAATATTTGGACAGTGACACAAGTTTTGTTATTTTAGCTGTTTACAAAAACATGTTCAGAAATACAATTATATATATAATATGGGCTGAAAGTGCACACTCCCAGCTGCAATATGACAGTTTTCACATCCAAATCGGAGAAAGGGTTTAGGAATCATAGCTCTGTAATGCATAGCCTCCTCTTTTTAAAGGGACCAAAAGTAATTGGACAAGGGATTCTAAGGGCTGCAATTAACTCTGAAGGCGTCTCCCTTGTTAACCTGTAATCAATGAAGTAGTTAAAAGGTCTGGGGTTGATTACAGGTGTGTGGTTTTGCATTTGGAAGCTGTTGCTGTGACCAGACAACATGCGGTCTAAGGAACTCTCAATTGAGGTGAAGCAGAACATCCTGAGGCTGAAAAAAAAGAAAAAATCCATCAGAGAGATAGCAGACATGCTTGGAGTAGCAAAATCAACAGTCGGGTACATTCTGAGAAAAAAGGAATTGACTGGTGAGGTTGGGAACTCAAAAAGGCCTGGGCGTCCACGAATGACAACAGTGGTGGATGATCGCCGCATACTTTCTTTGGTGAAGAAGAACCCGTTCACAACATCAACTGAAGTCCAGAACACTCTCAGTGAAGTAGGTGTACCTGTCTCTAAGTCAACAGTAAAGAGAAGACTCCATGAAAGTAAATACAAAGGGTTCACATCTAGATGCAAACCATTCATCAATTCCAAAAATAGACAGGCCAGAGTTAAATTTGCTGAAAAACACCTCATGAAGCCAGCTCAGTTCTGGAAAAGTATTCTATGGACAGATGAGACAAAGATCAACCTGTACCAGAATGATGGGAAGAAAAAAGTTTGGAGAAGAAAGGGAACGGCACATGATCCAAGGCACACCACATCCTCTGTAAAACATGGTGGAGGCAACGTGATGGCATGGGCATGCATGGCTTTCAATGGCACTGGGTCACTTGTGTTTATTGATGACATAACAGCAGACAAGAGTAGCCGGATGAATTCTGCAGTGTACCGGGAAATACTTTCAGCCCAGATTCAGCCAAATGCCGCAAAGTTGATCGGACGGCGCTTCATAGTACAGATGGACAATGACCCCAAGCATACAGCCAAAGCTACCCAGGAGTTCATGTGTGCAAAAAAGTGGAACATTCTGCAATGGCCAAGTCAATCACCAGTTCTTAACCCAATTGAGCATGCATTTCACTTGCTCAAATCCAGACTTAAGACGGAAAGACCCACAAACAAGCAAGACATGAAGACTGCGGCTGTAAAGGCCTGGCAAAGCATTAAGGAGGAGGAAACCCAGCGTTTGGTGATGTCCATGGGTTCCAGACTTAAGGCAGTGATTGCCTCCAAAGGATTCGCAACAAAATATTGAAAATAAAAATATTTTGTTTGGGTTTGGTTTATTTGTCCAATTACTTTTGACCTCCTAAAATGTGGAGTGTTTGTAAAGAAATGTGTACAATTCCTACAATTTCTATCAGATATTTTTGTTCAAACCTTCAAATTAAACGTTACAATCTGCACTTGAATTCTGTTGTAGAGGTTTCATTTCAAATCCAATGTGGTGGCATGCAGAGCCCAACTCGCGAAAATTGTGTCACTGTCCAAATATTTCTGGACCTAACTGTATGTCTTGCACTGAAGAGAGGCTTCCATTGGGCTATTCTGCCATAAAGGCCCGACTGGTGGAGGGCTGCAATGAGAGTTGACTTTGTGGGACTTTCTCCCATCTCCCTATAGCATCTCTGAAGCTCACAGTGATCTTGGGGTTCTTCTTTACCTCTCCACCAAGGCTCTTCTCTCACGATTGCTCAGTTTGGCTGGACGGCCAGGTTTAGGAAGAATTCTGGTGGTCCCAAATGTCTTCCGTGTAAGAATTATGGAGGCCACTGGGAGGTTAGGAACCTTAAGTACTGCAGAAATTCTTTTGTAACCTTGGCAAGATCTGTGCCTTGCCACAATTCTGTCTCTGAGCTTGTTGGGTAGTTCCTTTAACCTCATGATTAGAGTTGAGCGCGGTTCGCGGTTCGTGGTTCTCCAGTTCGCGGCTCGAGTGATTTTGGGGGATGCTCTAGATCGAACTAGAACTCGAGCTTTTTGCTAAAGCTCGATAGTTCTAGATATGTTCGAGAACGGTTCTAGCAGCAAAAAAAACAACTAATTCTTAGCTGGCTTTCCGCTGTAATAGTGTAAGTCACTCTGTGACTCACACTATTATGAAATTTCAGTGTATAGTGTGCGGGAACAGCGCATTCAGATCACTGCTGTATGTATAATAGTGATCGCCATTTTTTTTCTTTTTTCCTTGTCTTCCTTCCCTAAGCGTGCACGTGTAGTGGGGCGGGCCAGCATGTCAGCCAATCCCAGACACACACACAGCTAAATGGACTTTTAGCTAGAGAAGCAACGGCATGTGTGATAGGATGTCCATATCACATGTCCCTGCATTATAAAACCGGACAATTTCCTCCAGCACGCCATTATCTTCCTTCTGCGTCCTTGGTGTCAGACATCACTGGCGCAGCTCCTATCGCCGATACTGCTGTGTACGCTTCATACTCAGCGCTGTACAGCATAGGGATAGCACTTTCTATCAGTCCTTTTAAGGGCTCATACCGGCAGGGTCAGAGCCATAGGTGACAGGTCCGTGAAAACAGAGTTTAACAGCTACACAAGATGACAGCGTCTGTGTAGCTAAGGACAGGGATTTCCTCGCTGCATTTCCCCATTAGGAGGGATAGAAAGGCAGGCTTCCTTTCCTCTACCCAGAGACCCACAACCCTGGCACTGTACCCTCCTGCTCTTTGCACACTCCAACTCATTGTTACTAAGCCATTATACTAGCAAACACTGAGTGAACTTAGTGGCATCCTAAACGTGGCTATTGGACTTCTGTATAGTCCCACTAGTGCAAAGATATTTGCAGCACGTCTGCCTGCATTGCACACTCAAACTCATTGTTACTAAGCCATTATACTAGCAAACACTGAGTGAACTTAGTGGCATCCTAAACGTGGCTATTGGACTTCTGTATACTCCCACTAGTGCAAAGATATTTGCAGCACGTCTGCCTGCATTGCACACTCCAACTCATTGTTACTAAGCCATTATACTAGCAAACACTGAGTGAACTTTGTGGCATCCTAAACGTGGCTATTGGACTTCTGTATAGCCCCACTAGTGCAAAGATATTTGCAGCACGTCTGCCTGCATTGCACACTCCAACTCATTGTTACTAAGCCATTATACTAGCAAACACTGAGTGAACTTAGTGGCATCCTAAACGTGGCTGTTGGACTTTTGTATAGTCCCAGTAGTGCAAAGATATATGCAGCACGTCTGCCTGCATTGCACACTCCAACTCATTGTTACTAAGCCATTATACTAGCAAACACTGAGTGAACTTAGTGGCATCTTAAACGTGGCTATTGGACTTCTGTATAGTCCCACTAGTGCAAAGATATTTGCAGCACGTCTGCCTGCATTGCACACTCCAACTCATTGTTACTAAGCCATTATACTAGCAAAGACTGAGTGAACTTAGTGGCATCCTAAACGTGGCTATTGGACTTCTGTATAGTCCCACTAGTGCAAAGATATTTGCAGCACGTCTGCCTGCATTGCACTCTCCAACTCATTGTTACTAATACATTATAATACCAAAAATTGAGTAAACTTAGTGGCATACAAGAAGTGGCTGTTGTACTCCATTATGCCCCACTGGTGCAAATCTATGTGCAGCATCTCTGCATGACACCCTCCTGCTCTGTTTGTAATAAGCTATAATGATAGCAAAAAATGCTGCCATTTAGTAGCATACAAGAAGTGGCTGTTGGACATCTGTATTGTCCCACTAGTGCAAAGATATTAGCAGCACGTCTGCCTGCATTGCACACTCAAACTCATTGTTACTAATACATTATAATACCAAAAATTGAGTAAACTTAGTGGCATACAAGAAGTGGCTGTTGTACTCCATTAGTGCCCCACTGGTGCAAATCTATGTGCAGCACCTCTGCATGACACCCTCCTGCTCTGTTTGTAATAAGCTATAATGATAGCAAAAAATGCTGCCATTTAGTGGCATACAAGAAGTGGCTGTTGGACTTCTGTATTGTCCCACTAGTGCAAAGATATTAGCAGCACGTCTGCCTGCATTGCCACTCAAACTCATTGTTACTAATACATTATAATACCAAAAATTGAGTAAACTTAGTGGCATACAAGAAGTGGCTGTTGTACTCCATTAGTGCCCCAGTGGTGCAAATCTATGTGCAGCACCTCTGCATGACACCCTCATGCACATTTTGCTACACTAATTTTATAGCAAACTCAGGGAATTCCTTGCTGCATTTGATCATTCGGAGGGATAGAAAGTGAGGCTTCCTTTAGCTTTTCCTTCTGTTCATAGACAGCATCTCCAAGTCCACACCCGAAGAGCAATTTCTCCTCCACGTCTAAGTGTGGAGAGGCAGCTAGTGCGCATGCGTGTGCCGATTTACCCCAGCTGCAGCCTAACTACAGTGTTTTGCCTAGTGAGTATGCTCAGCCTGACTGTGCCATTCCTGAGGCTAAGTCTTCATTTCGGGATACAGCGCATGCTCCCACACTTAGTGCGAAAAGCCTCTTTGCACAGGTGCTTGCATTCCGTGCCGGGTCTAAGTCCTGTTTTGTGCCTAGACACCATGCTAAAGCTGATAGTCTTTTTTCAGAGACTGTATTTCATGCTACTGAGCATGCTCAGGGACTTACTGCATCAGAGACTAGGTCCGGTAATGAACTCTTTGGCCCTGCCCCTGATGTGGGGGGCCCATATAGACCACAGGGCATCAGGTGTCCTGACAATGTGGCCAAGCCACTCCCAAATGGCTTGCAGAGGCCCGCCCCTATGACTTGTCACCTCATTATTGATGGTCAGACGATGACTGGTGAGGTGTTTGTGTCGTAGCAGCTATGAGGTCATTATTGAAGTTGCGGTTCCAAATAGGACGCTAGTTATGCCACTCATGACGTGTCACTCTGCTTTTGTCTCCAGGAGGTGCATTGTGGTCCACCCTGGTTTGGGGCGGACCCAGGTTATAAAACGGGCTGGAGCCAACAAGGAGGTGTGCAGTCTTCTATTATGCTCCGAAAGAGCACACCTCCATGTGTTGAACCCATTGCGGCTTTAGGCCAGAGGTAGGCAGGGATAGGGCGTCGATGCAGGCCGCCACGACAGTTGGTAACGCAGAACGGTTAAGACCAGCTCCTGTCCTACAAGTCCTGCTTGTGCAGCCCAGTGGCATTAACAGGCCTGCTGCTGCTGATGCGCCTGCTGTCCACAGGTATGGCCCCAATGCACACGGTCAGCGTACTCAATGGCCCCTGTGATGTTAACAGGGAGTTCCTGGGCTGGGTGGGCGTGTGGACCCTGTGACGCTAACAGGGCTCCCAGTCTCCAGATCCGAGTGGCGTCTAACTCGGTTCAGGCTACTATTAGTTTCATAGCCACACAGCTCTGTATCCTCCACCTAACCTTCCAGTTGCCAACCTCTCCTTTTCCATCTGGGAGCACGGTGGACACTGACTGCTGATGGGGATATATACCTTTCTCTTTCTTTTCTTATTAATTTTCGTTATATAGCGGTAACATAGTATATACCTCCTTATCCAAATCCGCCAGTCCCACCGTAACAGATGGTGTTTCTTCATCAAATGTTACTTTTGCGTAACCAACAAACCCACGGACAAAAACTTTTTTCCCCTTTCCAACACACCTGTTCCCCTTTCCACCAGCATTTGTCCTTTTTCAACTCATTTGGTATATGACCAAAAGTCCAACTCTGCAGGGACACCGTACTCAATGCCATCTCAGCACAGCAGCCAGCCCTCGGTCCCTCAGATGTGGACAAGTAAAAGACCATTTCCTCCTATCCATGACAAAGCATTGAGATTCACTCTGTGCAGCACTGGTGTTTACTGGAAAAGCAGATCTAAGAATCCGTACCACCTTCTGCAGATACTCCTGTATACGTGCGTCCCTTTCTATGGCAGGAATTATTTTGCCAAATTTTGTCTTGTACCGGGGATCTAACAGTGTGGCAACCCAGTAGTTAGCATTACTTCGAATTTGTACAATCCGAGGGTCATGTTGTAGGTAGTGCAGCAAGAAGGCGCTCATGTGTCTTGTGCATCCAGGAGGACCAAGTGCTTGGTGTGTTGGTGGCAGAGAGGTGAGAATCGTGCCTCCTTCCTCTGCCCTCTCCCCCCAACCTCGCACAACCGAAATGTGAGCAAGCTCTCACTCATCAGCTGAATGTTCCATGCCCATCGCAAGTTCGTCCTCCATTTCTTCATGGGCTCCTGCACCTTCCTCAACAATTTTTGCTGATACTATGCGCCCTTGTTAATCCCTATCCCCCACCATGACTGCCGCCTAGGTGCCTCTCACCGTATGGACCTTGTAGATCTCATTATCCCTTCTGCATATGACTCCTCCTGCACTTCCTCCCCTTCCTCTTGGACCAACACCTGACTTTGAATAATGCTTACAGTGTGCTCCATCTTGTAGATGACCAGAATTGTTACGCTGAGAATGGCATCGCCAGTGCTAAACATCTTCGTCGACATTTGTAAACTGTGTAGAAGGGTGCATAGGTCCTTGATCTGACACCACTCCAGCAGCGTGATCTGCACCACCTCTGGATCAAGTTATCCCAGGGTATACGTCATACCGTATTTCAGCAGGGCTCTGCGGTGCTGCCACACATGGTGCAACATGTGCCGATTCCAATTCCTGCGTGTCGGAACATCGCATTTCCGGCGTTAAACCGCCAGACCCTAAGACTTCAGGAGCTATGAAAGTTGTTGAGCTGCTGGGTGCGAAGGATGAAAGTGAGCACATAGCAGCGTGCCCGCTGCACCAGGCCATGTAGGCCGGGATGGTATTTTAAAAATTGCTGGAGAATCAGATTCAACACGTGAGCCATACAAGGCACGTGTGTCACATTGCCCTGACGAAGGGCCGCAGACAGGTTTGCATCATTGCCGCACACGGCTGTTAAGTCACCAATGTAGTCCACTCAATCAATTTGTACTCCGGTCGCCAGGTGACAACGTGTTCCTTTCGTGCATAGTGCTGATGATGGGAAAGGAGTCGATGCCTGCGGCGCAGGTGGACGCAGGTTATGGTCACCCACTGGGTTGCGTTACCTTGACAGATACAGAACCACAGGCTGAATGTAAGTGGTGGGTATCTCACAGATGAAGTACCATCATTCAGCTACAACCAATGGGAAGACACCACACCCTTTTTTAGGCCCCTCCTGTCTGCAGACCACTGCCAGACAAAGCTATGAACCTCTTGTTACTGTTACCCCCAGTTCAGTTTTAAGAGTTTGTGTGCTTGTTACCTGACTACTTTTCCTGCTTGCTGTTTATGTACCTCGTTGGCCGATCCGCATTTCACCTCTGCTTGTTTTCTGATTAAGTCCTGGCCATCCTATTCTGTTCCTTTTTCTCAATTAATGTTTTTGACCCTGTATGACTACTATTCTCTGGAACTGCAGCCTTCCACAGGTATTGATCAACTTGGGCCCTGTGTAATTCCAAATCACTGTAAAGGGGTTAAAGGGTTTCAGGGTTCTGGGTGTCCAGCTTGGTGAGTGGCTTGCCTGTAGCCTATCCTTTACAGCCCATCTGAGTGTGTCGATCCAGGCAGGCGTTACACCGTGCCCTCTGCAGAAGGCCATGTAGGCCGGGATAGTGTTTTAAAAATTGCTGGACAACCAGGTTCAACACGTGAGCCATACAAGGCACGTGTGTCACATTGCCCTGAAGAAGGGTCGCAGACTGGTTTGCATCATTGTCGCACCCAACCTTCCCTGACTGCTGGTTGAGTGTAGACAACCATTGATGAAACTCGGTCTCACTCTCCAGAGCTAACCGTCCACAATTCCTCAGCGGTGTCTCACATTTCCCCTACATTTCAAAGTAAACATTTGACCGCCTGATGGCCTTGAGCTCTGCTGCCAGCATAGTAAGGAGGTGTGTGGGATTCTTTGGGCGCACTTACAAGGAAGGGTGGCCTGACCACACAGGGTTTGGGCCAAGGTGGAGGACCCACACGAGGTTGAGGAGTCAGAAGCAGTGGAGGAACTTGTACATACAGAGGAAGGATTGACACACAAGTCGTGGGGATGGCAAGACTTGTACAGCAAACCCTTCTCCATCTCTCACCATAGTTACCCAGTGCCCAGTCAGCAACATGTAACTCCCCTGTCCATGCTTACTGGTCCAAGTATCTGTGGTGAAATGCACCCTGTCACACACAGAGTTTCTCAAGGAATCAGTGAGGTTGTGTGCGACCTGCTGTGGTAGCGTGGGCACGCCTTTCTTGGAGGAGTGACGACTGGCCATCGGCTCTTGGGGCACTGCAATGTGCATAAGGTCTCGAAAATCTTCGGTCTCAAAAGGGTGTAAAGGCAGCCTTTCTGTTGCCAACAAGTTGCAGATGATGAAACTCAACCTCTTAGGCATGTCATGCCCTTCAAAAATCATGAAAAAAACACAGCGAGGGGACTCCAACCACAGTCTCCCTCGTTTCCACTAATTGGGCCACTCACACCCCACTTGACTGGCATCACTTGATCCCCCTTTTCAAAATGAAACAGATGCTTTGCATGAAGCACTCTCAAAAATACGTGTGCCTTTCGCCTCCCCTGGATGACCCAGGGGAAGAAAAGTCCTCTGAGAGCCATGACTTGTTCATCTTGGTTTTTTTTTGAAAAGCGAGGGGACTCCAACCACAGTCTCCCTCGTTTCCACTAATTGGGCCACACACACCCCACTTGACTGGCATCACTTGATCCCCCTTTTCAAAATGAAACAGATGCTTTGCATGAAGCACTCTCAAAAATACGCGTGCCTTTCCCATCCCCTGGATGACCCAGGGGAAGAAAAGTCCTCTGAGAGCCATGACTTGTTCATCTTGGTTCTTTTTTGAAAAGCGAGGGGACTCCAACCACAGTCTCCCTCGTTTCCACTAATTGGGCCACACACACCCCACTTGACTGGCATCAGTTGACCCCCCCTTTTGAAAAAGAAAAAGATGCTTTGAATGAAGCACTCTCAAAAATACACGTGCCTTTCACCTCCCCTGGATGAGCCAGGGGAAGAAAAGTCCTCTGAGAGCCATGTCCACATTGTCAGTGGACAGACAAGTGTGCTTATCTGCCAGCAGACCCCCAGCAGCACTGAAGACAGGTTCCGAGAGAACGCTGGCTGCAGGACACGACAAGATCCCCAAGGCGTACGTGGCAAGCTCAGGCAATTTATCCAGATTGGAAGCCTAAAATGAGCAGGGCTCAAGTTGCACAATAATGGCATCGACGTTTCCTTGCATATACTCATATATCTGTGTGTCCTCCTCTTTTTCCTTTTCCAGCTCTTTTGTTTTCGCATGAGTATATGTCCTTGTCACTTTCCCATGTGTTTGTGTTGTGAGTTGTTTGTCACCTTTTGGACACCTTTGAGGGTGTTTTCTAGGTGTTTTTATGTGTTTGTGAATGCCTGCCATTGTTTCCTATGCGGTTCGAGTTCAGTTCGTCGAACGTTCGACGAACCGAACTCGAACGGGACCTCCGTTCGGCGAACCGAACTCAAGCCGAACCACGACCGGTTCGCTCATCTCTACTCATGATTCTCATTTGGTCTGACATGCACTATGAGCTGTGAGGTCTTATATTGACAGATGTTTGCCTTTCCAAATCAAGTCCTGTCACTTTAATTAAACACAGCTGGACTCCAATACATAAGTAGAATGATCTCAAGGAGGATCACAAGGAAATGGACAGCATGTGACTTAAATATGAGTGTCTGAGAAAAGGATTTGAATACTTATGACCAAGTGATATTTCAGATTTTCTTGTTTAATAAATTTGCAAAAATTTCGACATTTCTGTTTATTTCTGTCAAGATGGGGTGCAGAGTGTTCATTAATGAGAAAAAAAAAAAAATTTTTTGAATGTACCAAATGGCCAAATGGCTGCACTGAAATAAGGAGTGAAAAATGTAAAGGGGACTGAACACTTTCCGCATCCACTGTATATATATATATATATATATATATACATATATAGGCATCACTGGCTGTTATGTTGTGTCAACTGTACTGAGCACATCACACTTTTTACATTAATAATTTCTATTATATTTATGACCTTTTGTTGTTTTTTTCTGTGAACATGTTATGTTTTTTGGTTTCAGTGGTCATCATAGTATCATAGTGATGGTCGTATCAAAACCTTGTCTACACATTTAGTTGATTCTTACTAAAAACACATATACTGTATACATTTGTTTGCGCAGGGTCTTTATTTGCTTAATTTTTCCTTGTTAGATATAAGTCTGGTCCATTAACAGGGTTATATAGCACAAGAAACTACCCCCTGTGGCATGTGATATAATACCTAGACCACGGAAGTGTGAATTCGTGATTTGAGATAAAAGAGCAACTCAGGATTAAATTTTATATTGTATCGCCTTAAAGACACACTTGATAAAAACACTATTTACATGATGGATATTAAGATATGATAGTCAGATATATAAATGCAGGTAAGGGTACAAGTGCAAGCAGATATACATAAGTCAGATACCAGTTTCCTTGGATCTAGCATCCAAGGAAACTGGTATCTGACTTTGTTGCTGGAACATGGGAGGTGCTATAGAGCCAGGGTGTTTTGGGTTGCTGTCACCACATTACATGCGATGACCTCTCCACAGAAGAAAAAATGAAGACACCTTTTGAAGCCTCACTTGACCCAACCCATGGTGACCTCATGTGGGGGTTGTCTGTGGGTTGAGCTCAGAACTGCAGAAAATTATGAAATCTCAGCTGTCCTCACATCTTCATCTCTGAGTTCCCGTCATATTTCCTATTATGAATGTACTTATTGACAGATAGGAAACATGATGTGTCTACTGTCTTCTAACAGCTAGTTATTGATCTGAGACTGCTATGCATATCCAACAATTAAATTAAAATTAAATTATTTTAAAATATGTATTGTGTGTGTCCCAATATCCTGAGGTCAAAGATAGGCCTGCTAATTTTGGGTAAGTTATGCCCACCTCAATATTTCTAATTTACCACAGTTGCCGATATGTGTATTGATATTCTTTGGGGAACAGGCTCTCAGTAGGGAGTTTCCTCTTGTCAGAGACCTTCTTCCTCCCCTTAATTAACTTTTTAACTTCTCCATCTGTCATTTAAACTATTTGTTGATGGAAGCATCCTGTTACATACTCCTACTCTGAATAAGATAACTTATGGGCGCATGTAAAGATGTAGAAATACAGGGATATATATATATATATATATAGGGATTTAATTTTTTCATGACAATTTTCATGACAGAACTTATTTTATAAATGCTGTATTTTAGTGAATGTAGTTTTTTGTAATATTTATTAATTTTTATCAAGTCAATATTTTACTTTTGTATCAGTTGTTAAATTATATGTGAAATGAACCATTTCTCTTTCAGGAATCATTTTTGAAATGTGTTGGTTGTTGACACAAAAATATTAAATAATACTAAAAATTTTTCACAAACAGCAGCTAATTTTTTCACAATACTAGAATCTATTTTTTTCCACAGCATTATAATCAAATGGGAAAACATTCCCCATTTGTTTATACAGTTCTAGCTATTATTCGGTTTACATTCCAACAGTGCAGTAAACTATTATTTATCTGTGTTGTTTGATAGATAGGGAAGTTAACTTGACTGACTCCAAACCTTACAAAATAACTTTCCTTTACTCCTATCTTAATATGCCAGAATTTGAAGAATTTGACAACAGCTTTGTCATTTTCATTTGCAATCTTTCACGTCTTAAAAAATTGGTTGCCTAAAAGAAAATTGTTTTCGCTTCTACTATTGACAAAATAATTTATTGTGCCACAAAATATAGGTCAAATTTAATACAGAAAATATTTCAATGTCAACTGGTTTTCTTCACTTTTTTTTGCTTAAACACAAAAAAATGCAGATTTTGTTTGTAAATATTTTACCAGACACAACATAAAGTGAAGATTTTATATGATATTATACAGATGCATAATGATAATATAAGTAAACATTTCGGAAATGTTTATAAAAGCTAATTACAAAAATGAATCCAATGATGTTCATTTAACTTTATGGAAAAAGAGGCAGGCATACAAACTTCACTATTTGGGAGCTTTAACCCATAACTATGTAAAAGTTGTATCTTATAGACAACCTATCTATATTCTCTGTTAGGTTTCCCATTCGGTCAGGTTTAATTTACACTTATGTATTATGCTGCTGGTTATTCATCCTAATATGACCTTAAAGTAACTGCTAATGAATATTTATTAAGGGCTCCACTGTTTTTCAGATATTGTAGAACACATTGGACAATCATGTAACCTCCTATACTCTACTGAGCAAGCTGATTGGTCTGGGTTTTCACTGCTGTTCCAGCTTTCAGACTCTAAGGGGAAAACTTTTCTCCTTGCGGAGACTGACAAACCAGTCTGGCTGTCAGTGGTGAGGAGTCTTATACTGTAGCTGCAATGCTCCTCTGGGAAATATTCAAATTGTCTCTTCAGGGAGGAAGAAGATGAACTTTGGTGCCACCTATTGGAAATAGCAATCCTAAAAGTCAAAAGTGACCCTTTAATGAGCCTTTTCATATGACGTAGGATTTATGCCAGATCAGAACCTCAATTTGCAGACACGGTGTTTTGGGGTGATTGCCCCTCGTCAGTGCAAAGTATGAAATCTGATCTGGCTGTATGAGAAGCTATAATAGGGTCTAAAGGGTGCTTTACATGCTGCGATATCGATATTGCTAGTGAGCGTACCCTCCCCCGTCGGTTATGCGACACGGGCAAATCGCTGCCCGTGGCGCACAACATCGCTAACACTCGTCACACTACTTACTTGCCTAGCGATGTCACTGTGACAAGCGAACCGCCTTCTTTCTAAGGGGGCGGTTTGTTCGGCGTCATAGCAACGTCACTAAGTGGCCGCCCAATAGCAGAGGAAGGGCGGGGATGAACGGGCCAAACATCCCACCCACCTCTTTCCTTCCTCATTGCGGGCGGCCGCAGGTACGGTGATGTTCGTCGTTCCTGGAGTGTCACACATAGCGATGTGTGCTGCCGCAGGAACGACAAACAACCTCGCTACTCACCTGTCAATGATTTTTGGTGTTGGAGCGACCTCTCCAAAACCAACGATTTTTCCCTCTTTTGCGATCGTTTTAGGTCGCTCAGAGGTGTTACATGCTGCGACGTCGCTAACGACGCTGGATGTGCGTCACAAACACCGTGACCCCGATGATTTATCGTTAGCGATGTCGCAGTGTGTAAAGCACCCTTAAGGGGAAAACTTTTCTCCTTGCAGAGACCTGACAAACCACTCATACACATTAATACTATAGGTATAGCAAGGGGTTAATCAAAAGTAAGGGAGCCAAAACACATCTGAGTGTACCCCAGCCCCAGATAAAGCATGGTTATAATGACAGAGATTCATCTTAATTATATTGGACACTTCATCAGATGACAGTGCAGTTACTGAATAAAAATCACTATATTAGAACCATATATCACCACATAGTGACCATATAATGTTAGATTCCGGCTCTGCAGACTAGTATAGTACTGTTACAGTACTGTTATGTATACTGATTTACATTTTATGCCCTTTCATATTATAGGTGGCATCATTTATTTTTCAGGTAATGTATCTTCACTTTGTCTTTTCTCTGTTCCGTCCAGACCTGACCATCTTCTCCCAGCAAAATCTTATCTGCAGAGTTTCCAATAAATTTTAATGAATCATTACTTTCACCATCCCACCTATAGAAAAATCTGGAAAATGTCTCCATCCTGCTAATACTCTCAATTGTATGGCATTGATACTTATTCATAAGATTTGTTTTTTGTTACTTGTTCATATGTGACCAACCACCCAGTGAATGTGATGCATATGTCTCCGAATGTCTTGATAATCTATAGTATTAAATTTTGTATATAAAAAGGGAATTCTTAACAAATTTTGCATAATGTTAGAGAAAGGATGGTAGGTCAGTTGTAACCAGCTGCTCATTTATTATTTAGTGCACCGACAGATTTTTCCTGTTTTTAAAATAAAAAAAGGTAAAAATAATCCCTTGTAGTCATTTGTGATCAGACAGACGATGCTATGCAGACCACTGACTCAGACAGACAATGTTGCTGTTGGGGTAAACATTACATTACATTGACTGTGACGAGTGAATCACTATTAAATTCCATAATGTCCTCAGTTCTCTTTCTGTTCTCCATGCTTAGTGTGGCACATACAGACACACAATGTGAAGAGAGACCTTATCACAACACCCAAGATTATAGATATACCTTACAGATAAGGTAATACATACCATTGGTGATAATGTACTTTAATGTCGAATAGCAAAGTGACTACAGATGTAGATAATCCACTGCAAAGTACGATTATATAAAATATTGGTAGCTGCATGTAATCAGGCACTTTATATCTCAGTCAGCAATAGTAAAGTGATGACATATGCTTGTAATCCACTGCAAAATACAATTATATGAAGCACTGGCAACTGGTTGCATTTAGGCATCTTTTATTTTAGTCTGTGATATTATTTATTGTATTTAAACAGTGATCGATACATTTATATGACATAACAAATATTGGCCTACACTGATGCACTATAGATATATTTTGTCGATGCACTTAATATATATTTCTGTTCTTTTGTAGTTAGGACAACAAATGAATGTGAGGGCCCTATGGTAAAACAAATAAAATTGTACATTCTGAAATGTGATATACGAATTGAGCTATATGTATTCCCAGGCATAGATCCCCTTTAGGAGTGAATATCCTTGTTATTTATTTATTTATTTATTTATTTATTTATGTATTTTATATATGTCTAATAAAGAGTAAAATTACCTTTTATTAATATCATGCATTGATCATATTTTTACCTAATGGTATATCTTGAGTGTTGTGGTAATTCTGTCACGCTCCCGGTGTCCCAGCAGCGCTCCTTACCCACTGGTCCGGTCTCACCGTCGCTGCACCGCTCTGTACCCAGTGATCTGGCTTCACCGTCATTGCACTGCTCCTTAACCACTGATCCAGTCCACGTGTCCACCGGTTATGGCTGTCGCTCCCGCTTGTGCTCTCCTGCGTCCTGCTCCTGGTCTCATGAGTCAGACTCTGAGTCTTAGCCACATGTTCCTGTATAGGACCGGGCCGCGCCCACTCTCCTGGTCTTAGGCTATGTGTCCACGGTAGAATGTTGCTGCGGATTTTTCTGCATGAAAATCCGCGACTTTCCCGGCAAATCCGCACCTTTTCAAAGGTGCGGATTTGCCGCGGATTTACCGCGGATTTACTGCGGAATTGCCGCGGATTTTGGTGCGGATTTTTTTTTTTTCCCAATTCTATAGCCAAAATCCGGATCAAAATCCGCAACAATAATTGACATGTTGCAGATTTTTCCGGATCAAAATCCGTGGCAAATCCGCAGCGGAAAAATCCGCAGCATGGGCACAGCATTTCCAAAATGCCATAGAAATGGCTGGGAAGTGCCGCAGCTGCAGATTTTTGGAAAATCCGCGGCTTTTCCGCGAGAAATCCGGGGCAAAATCCGCGCATTTTCTGCAGCGTGGACACATAGCCTTATAGGCCCAGCACACCTGCAGCAGGAAATGACATGAGGCTGTGCTAGGTATATAAGACTGGCCTTTCCATGTGGGCGGGGCCTGATCAGCGTGTCTTGAAGCTTAATCTTGTGAGCTAGGTGCTCAGGCACCCTGATGCCGTGTCCTGTAGACTTCTTGTCTTTGCTACCTGGTACCTGTGTCTGGTTGCTGTACTGTCCTAAAGAACTCCGTGACCCTGGTGACCTGGATATACCCGTTCCTGCCTCGCCTGTGCTCTGGCTACCGTGTACCCAGCCCTCCTGGTGGGGTGCACGGTCCAGTGGATCCACCTCCTGGGCCTACCAGTCCTCCTGGCCCTCACAAATTCCTAGAGTTCAGTGTTGTGCAGAAAATTTCATTTTTTTGTTGAGGACATTTAGTTGATTAATACACAATGTAAAGAGTCAACTTCTGTCCTTTTTTATCTGGTTACACCTGTCATTTTCATATTGTGGAGTTTGAATGAGCATCACATGCTTGGAAAAAATGTTGTTTAGTCACAATTCTGGAAAGGTGTCAACAATTATGTTTATTTTACCTCTTTTCTAAGTTTTCTATTGTATTCTTTCAATATACACAAAGGAAATACACATATTTAACAAAACATGTGTAATTGCAGTACTTTTCAGGGAGATACAGTATACTTCATTTTTCTGGAGCAATTTCATGGGTGCCAGCATTCATTCCGCCATGATTGTATAAATACAAAGAGCAAAATAAAGTGTAATACAAACCAGAATGTGTTCAACATTAAATTCATCAAAGTTGTCCCAATTCACTGTCATGGAAGCTTTACATCCCTTCTCAAGCAGTTTTGATGCACTCGCGGGGTCTTGGGGGTTACTTGTCACCAGGCTGGTGTCGATTAGGGATGTCACAGCAGTGATCTCAGCGGTGTCAATAATAGGGGCAATAGAGTGTATTTACATGAAGAAGAGTTTGTATTTGAGACGCCACCTGTAGTATGCAGCTAATATGGGAGCCGCCGCTGCGGCATGTCTTCTCTGGGGCGGATGATAACGCAGCTCAGATGGTATAGCTCTCCACAAGGAGAGTTCAGGCCCCAGGGAGGATGTTGGGAGTAGTAGTCCACTCTAGTAAAGGAGCATGGGGTGCGGGATGGATCAGATGACAAAATGGGAGCAGTTTAAGTTCTTTTACTCACTGAGTTGTCTCCGCCGTTGGACTGCCGGACTCCGCTGTGATGGGCTCCAGCCAATCCTGGGTTTTTCAGAACCGGTGTTTATTTCAATGAGTCCTTCCTCCCTGCGCTGTGTTGTGTGAGTTGCTGTGGCTTGAAGCTACGCTGGGAGCCGAGTCCTGGGAATGGTTGTTTTCCTGTCCCATATAGCAGGCAGCGCGAGTCTGTTGCTGGTGCCGCCCATTGGTTACGACTCCTGGCTCTATATGCTGCTTTGCCCCGGGATCTGTGTGTTGACCAGAAGACTTGAAATCCTCTGCCCGGCGGATTCTGCTGGCAGGACTTGAAGTGCCCACCAGCCTAGGGCTCCGCACCCTGAGGTGTGCGCTAGTCCTGAGGGAGCTATGAGCTCTCCCCTCAGCGACCATGTTCTCCGCGTCTCACTTGTTCCCTGGTTGTCACTGTTCTCTCTCAGACTGAGTACTCACTCCTCGTTCTGGGACAAATTCCTCCAGCCGCCCAGGACCTCTCTCCGGGAGCTCTGCTTCTTCCTTCTTTCTCCTCAGACTGTCACTTCATGTCTCTTGTGTGAAACTCCTCAATATCTGTTTGTGTGTGTTGCCTTACTCGCCATGTATAGCTCCACCCCCTCGGGTTCCTGAACTAGTGAGCAGAGGGTCCACTACATTAGTGATGGCCACCCTCCAATGTCTCTACCCCAGCCCAGTCCCAGTGAGAGGGCATCTAACTGTGTGTTATGGTGGATCGTGGTGGTTTACTGGCAATGACCTCTTCCTTACCCAGGAAGAATACTGCACCTCTGGTGAGGTGCAGTACTATATGGTGACTAGAGCATCAAGGGCGCCACAGTTTCATTAAAGAAAGAAAAAAACAAAGCATAAAACTATTAGAATAAAAAAACAACATATTAAGATTCTCTTAGATAAATAGATTAATAAACTACAACAGAGGTCCTCAACCTTTCTGATCATAAGAGTGTGGCGCTCTGGACTAGCCAGGTCGTCACAGGTACTACAACACGACACCCCCACCCCAAGACATGCACATCAGTCAGACACAAAATCCTTGTTGCCTCCCTTCAGGGGCTGATGTCCACACCAGGTGGGGTGGAGCCAGGCGGTTGGCCCCACCCACTGAGGAGTTCACAGTCCTGGAGGCGGGAAAAAGGAAGTCAGTGAGAGAGAGAGTTGAGTGAGGAAAGTGAAGGAGTGAAGGAGTAGTGGAGGAGCAAACTGACAGTGTCCGGGTACGTGGCCCGGGCACTTAGAGCAAGGTTGGCAGATGGTGGTGGCCGTCTGCAGGAGAGGCAGATCAACGCGGAACCGTAGGACCGGGGACGGGCGGTGGCCTGCCGGTACCGAACCGGGGAGCGAAGTGAAGCCAGCACAAACCGGCAGGGCCTGCGGACCCCGACAAGGCTTGGAGTCGTCGTTAATAAGGTCAAATTCATCAGTGACCGGAACCCCAGGGGTTTCTTTACAGCCAAGACCCGATTGAAGGCAACCGTTCAACCAACAAAAGGAAATACAGCTACCGCCACAGCTAGAGTTCCAAGGGCCAGAGCCTGCGGGCAAAAGGGCTCCTCCGGCACATACACACGCTGGGGAGCGGGTTACCGGTGGGAAACCATCGGGACCGAACATCCACAAAAGGTTTAGGGAAAGGCAGCCACCACCAACCGTCCGGGAGAAGCCACAGCAGCCAGCTGCGGGACCCGTCAATCCAGCTGTTTGGTTTACCAGAGACTTTGCGTACATTTGTGGCTGAGTGAGTACAACCGTGCCTTCCGGCACCGCGCTGCACTGTCCCCGCGACCCTGCACCTTGCCAGCCCTGCCTCCCCGTCACCTCACCGGGCCCCGGGACCACCAACCCCTACCCACGGAGGGGGGAAACAACATCCCAGCTGCTCCCTACCATCGCTCCCGGGATCCCCGTCAATAGCAGCGGTGGTGCTCAGCCTCACCATAACCCCAGGGTGGCGTCACGGACCAAATCCCCAAACCAAACTACCCCCTTTCACTCACGGGCGAGGAGCGCTGCTCGAGTCCCCGTATCTGGCCCACCGCTCGAGCCACCAAGTAGCAGCAGCAGCGCCGGACCCGAGCGTGGTGAGCGCAGCGCCCCGCCACCCGCGACAAGAGCCACATTCTGTTTTGAAAGAGATTCATGAGGCCCATCTAGATACTGCCCTCAAAAAGTAGTGACACCCAGAGACTCCATTACCAGTATAATCACAGTCAAAGCTTTTCCACTGAAATCACACAAGATCTGTACCAAGATCCAGAGGCTCCTACCTTACCCCCATGCACACCTACTCTTCTGTGAGGGCCACTCACAAAAATCACTATCTGGAGACTGCAGACTTCACAGCTGTTTGAAACACTTGTTGCTTATGCACCAGCTGTGAGCCACACATCATAGGCTCCCGATCCACAGATTGGGGACATCAAATCTACAGCATGTTTTAGGCAAATGTGCATAAGGTGTTAAGTCATTTAAAAAATTGAGCCAGTCAAATTGGCAAAATGGGGACATGATTGTCTACATCTGTAGATCTGTGTGTTCATGCACTGTAGATTAGTACAGGAACTGCCTTCTACAGTCATGGCCAAAAGTTTTGAGAATGACACCAAAATTATATTTTCACATAATCTGTTGCCCTCTGGTTTTTAATTGTGTTTGTCTGATGTTTACATCACATACAGAAATATAATTGCAATCATATTTTGAGTACCAAAAGGTTATATTGACAGTTAGAATGAGTTAATGCAGCAAGTCAATATTTGCAGTGTTGACCCTTCTTCTTCAGGACCTCTGCAATTCTCCCTGGCATGCTCTCAATCAACTTCTGGATCAAATCCTGACTGATAGCTGTCCATTCTTGCATAAGCAATGCTTGCATATTGCCAGAATTTGTTGGTTTTTGTTTGTCCACCCGTCTCTTGATGATTGCCCACAAGTTCTCAATGGGATTAAGATCTGGGGAGTTTCCAGGCCATGGACCCAAAATCTCTATGTTTTGTTCCATGAGCCATTTAGTGATCACCTTTGCTTTATGGCAAGGTGCTCCATCATGCTGGAAAAGGCATTATTGGGCACCAAACTGCTCTTGGACAGTTGGGAGAAGTTGCTCTTGGAGGACATTCTGGTACCATTCTTTATTCATGGCTGTGTTTTAGGCAAGACTGTGAGTGAGCCGATTCCCTTGGCTGAGAAGCAACCCCACACAAGAATCGTTTCAGGATGCTTAACAGTTGGCATGAGACAAGACTGGTCGTAGCGCTCATCTCTTCTTCTCCTAATAAGCTATTTTCCAGATGTCCCAAACAATCGAAAAGGGGATTCATCTGAGAAAATGACTTTACCCCAGTCCTCAGCACTCCACTCCCTGTACCTTTTGCAGAATATTAGTCGGTCCCTGATGTTTTTTCTGGAGAGAAGTGGCTTCTTTGCTGCCCTCCTTGAAACCAGGCCTTGCTCAAGCAGTCTCCGCCTCACAATGCGTGCAGAAGCACTCACACCAGCTTGCTGCCATTGCTGAGCTAGCTCGGCACTGCTGGTAGTCCGATCCCGCAGCTGAAACAGTTTTAAGATACGGTCCTGGCATTTGCTGGTCCTTCTTGGGGGCCCTGGAGCCTTTTTGGCAACAATGGAAGCTCGCTCCTTGAAGTTCTTGATGATGCGATAGATTGTTGACTGAGGTGAAATCTTTGTAGCTGCGATACTCTTCCCTGTTAGGCCATTTTTGTGCAGAGCAATGATGGCTGCATGTGTTTCTTTAGAGATAACCATGGTTAACTGAAGAGAAACAATGATACCAAGCACCAGCCTCCTTTTAAAGTGTCCAGTGGTGTCATTCTTACTTAATCATGACTGATTGATCGCCAGGCCTGTCCTCATCAACACCCACACCTGTGTTAATGGAACAATCACTAAAACAATGTTAGCTGCTCCTTTTAAGGCAGGAATGCAATGATGTTGAAATGTGTTTTGGGGGTTGAAGTTCATTTTCTTAGCCAATATTGACTTTGCAAGTAATTGCTGTTAAGCTGATCACTCTTTATGACATTCTGGAGTATATGCAAATTGCCATTAGAAAAACTTAAGCAGTAGACTTCGTAAAAATTAATATTTGTAGCATTCTCAAGACTTTTGGCCATGACTGTATTTTGCACACTTTTATGTTCTTTTAAAGGGGTTATAATAGTGCATTCTGCAATTTTTTTCATCACAGACCATTGGGCTGTATGGAAGAACACTGATGTACTCTGCACACTAGTTCTTAGTCATCATTTATGTGGCTCCACTTTTCAGGAACAATTTGCTCCTTATGTGTTGTTTTTCTGTTTTTTTTTTCTCTATTCATTTTGTGTCACTTTTCCTTGCTTTTTGTATTTTTCCTCCACAACTTTACTTATCCACATGTTTTAGATTGATTCATGAAATGCGACACTTACCAAATTTCATATTTGTTTTTGGTGCATTTCACTCCAGTCTCTTCTGAACTTAAGGCCCCGTTACACGCAATGACGTATCTAACGATATATCGCCGGGGTCACGGATTCCGTGACGCACATCCAGCATTGCCAGTGACGTTGTTGCATGTGACACCAACGAACGGCCGTTAACGATCCAAAATACTCACCTTATCATTGATCGTTGACACGTCGTTCATTTTTTAAAAATCGTTGATTTTTGCAGGATGGAGGTTGTTTGTCCTTCCCTAGGCAGCGCACATCGCTACGTGTGACACCTCGGGAACGACGAACTGCAGCTTACCTGCGGCTGCCGGCAATGAGGAATAAAGGAGGTGGGAGGGATGTTACGGCAGCTCATCTCCACCCCTCCAATTCTATTGGGCAGCCGCTTAGTGACACCGCTGTGATGCCGCACGAACCGCCCCCTTAGAAAGGAGGAGGTTCACCGGCAACAGTGATGTCGCTAGGCAGGTAAGTCCGTGTGACGGCTCCTAACTATTTTGTGCGCCACGGGCAGCAATTTGCCAGTGACGCACAAACGACGGGGGCGGGTGGTTTCACCAGTGATATCGCTAGCAATTTCGCTGCGTGTAAAGCCCCCTTTAGGTTAAAGGATTTATACCTTTTAATGTTTAAAAGTAGAATGCCTTTTTAATTTTTTGCTACATTTATGAGTGACTTCCGCCATTTTGAAGAATTTGCTTCAAAAAACATCTGCAAATACAGCAAGACAAAAAAAGTGATTTCAATAAATTGCAAATGATATATTAGGCCAATTCACATCTGTTTTTGTGCTGTCTGTGTGACTAGAAATAAGTTGAATGAGACATTACTGTAACTGGTGCTCCAATATCTAAAATGTTTTTTTAAAATATTTGTTTTACGTAGTGGTGATAACTGTAATTGTTGAATTTCATTAGGGAATTCTGTGTCTGTTTGTGATTCTGTGAAAAGGGAAAAAAAAAAAAAAGTTAGTCTTGTGATTTAATTAGTAGGATTAGTCACACCTGTTTCTAGAAGCTTCTAGCAGCTTCTGATAGTCATTGTACATCTATATAAACCACCCAGTGCAAGCGAGGTGCTGAGCGAGCGAGGTGCTGAACTGAAGTAAAGTGCTGAATTTAAGATAAGTCCATAGTTTCAACACAATTACATAGTGGTGATAACTGTAATTGTTGAATTTCATTAGGGAATTGTGTGTCTGTTTGTGATTCTGTGAAAAGGGAAAAAAAAAAAAAGTTAGTCTTGTGATTTAATTAGTAGGATTAGTCACACCTGTTTCTAGAAGCTTCTAGCAGCTTCTGATAGTCATTGTACATCTATATAAACCACCCAATGCAAGCGAGGTGCTGAGCGAGCGAGGTGCTGAACTGAAGTAAAGTGCTGAATTTAAGATAAGTGCATAGTTTCAACACAATTACATAGTGGTGATACCTGTAATTGTTGAATTTCATTAGGGAATTGTGTGTCTGTTTGTGATTCTGTGAAAAGGGAAAAAAAAAAAAAAAAAAGTTAGTCTTGTGATTTAATTAGTAGGATTAGTCACACCTGTTTCTAGAAGCTTCTAGCAGCTTCTGATAGTCATTGTACATCTATATAAACCACCCAGTGCAAGCGAGGTGCTGAGCGAACGAGGTGCTGAACTGAAGTAAAGTGCTGAATTTAAGATAAGTGCATAGTTTCAACACAATTACATAGTGGTGATAACTGTAATTGTTGAATTTCATTAGGGAATTGTGTGTCTGTTTGTGATTCTGTGAAAAGGGAAAAAAAAAAAAAAAAGTTAGTCTTGTGATTTAATTAGTAGGATTAGTCACACCTGTTTCTAGAAGCTTCTAGCAGCTTCTGATAGTCATTGTACATCTATATAAACCACCCAGTGCAAGCAAGGTGCTGAGCGAGCGAGGTGCTGAACTGAAGTAAAGTGCTGAATTTAAGATAAGTGCATAGTTTCAACACAATTACATAGTGGTGATAACTGTAATTGTTGAATTTCATTAGGGAATTGTGTGTCTGTTTGTGATTCTGTGAAAAGGGAAAAAAAAAAAAAGTTAGTCTTGTGATTTAATTAGTAGGATTAGTCACACCTGTTTCTAGAAGCTTCTAGCAGCTTCTGATAGTCATTGTACATCTATATAAACCACCCAATGCAAGCGAGGTGCTGAGCGAGCGAGGTGCTGAACTGAAGTAAAGTGCTGAATTTAAGATAAGTGCATAGTTTCAACACAATTACATAGTGGTGATACCTGTAATTGTTGAATTTCATTAGGGAATTGTGTGTCTGTTTGTGATTCTGTGAAAAGGGAAAAAAAAAAAAAAAAAAAGTTAGTCTTGTGATTTAATTAGTAGGATTAGTCACACCTGTTTCTAGAAGCTTCTAGCAGCTTCTGATAGTCATTGTACATCTATATAAACCACCCAGTGCAAGCAAGGTGCTGAGCGAGCGAGGTGCTGAACTGAAGTAAAGTGCTGAATTTAAGATAAGTGCATAGTTTCAACACAATTACATAGTGGTGATAACTGTAATTGTTGAATTTCATTAGGGAATTGTGTGTCTGTTTGTGATTCTGTGAAAAGGGAAAAAAAAAAAAAGTTAGTCTTGTGATTTAATTAGTAGGATTAGTCACACCTGTTTCTAGAAGCTTCTAGCAGCTTCTGATAGTCATTGTACATCTATATAAACCACCCAATGCAAGCGAGGTGCTGAGCGAGCGAGGTGCTGAACTGAAGTAAAGTGCTGAATTTAAGATAAGTGCATAGTTTCAACACAATTACATAGTGGTGATACCTGTAATTGTTGAATTTCATTAGGGAATTGTGTGTCTGTTTGTGATTCTGTGAAAAGGGAAAAAAAAAAAAAAAAAAAGTTAGTCTTGTGATTTAATTAGTAGGATTAGTCACACCTGTTTCTAGAAGCTTCTAGCAGCTTCTGATAGTCATTGTACATCTATATAAACCACCCAGTGCAAGCGAGGTGCTGAGCGAACGAGGTGCTGAACTGAAGTAAAGTGCTGAATTTAAGATAAGTGCATAGTTTCAACACAATTACATAGTGGTGATAACTGTAATTGTTGAATTTCATTAGGGAATTGTGTGTCTGTTTGTGATTCTGTGAAAAGGGAAAAAAAAAAAAAAAGTTAGTCTTGTGATTTAATTAGTAGGATTAGTCACACCTGTTTCTAGAAGCTTCTAGCAGCTTCTGATAGTCATTGTACATCTATATAAACCACCCAGTGCAAGCGAGGTGCTGAGCGAGCGAGGTGCTGAACTGAAGTAAAGTGCTGAATTTAAGATAAGTGCATAGTTTCAACACAATTACATAGTTTGACACAAGAACATAGTTTGAATTTATCCTTATACGTTTCCCATTGGTTTTTTTTCTTTTTTTTCTCTTTGTTTTTCTACTTTACTGTTTATCCCCATTTGATAGGTGCTCCATTGACAATGCTACCAGGTGTGTATCTTGTCAGATGTATGCATGCCTTGAGCAGCCGTTCGAGGGTGACTATGTCTGCACTCGATGCAAGCATGTTGCATATTTGGAAGCCAAGGTAACTGATCTAAATAAGCAGCTTGCAACACTAAGGGGCATTGCAAACCTGGAGAGGAGTTTAGAGCTCACTGAGCTTTCTCTGGCTGGGGCCAGTGATATGGAGGAGGGTGGAAGTGGGGAAGATCAGGACCCAGAGGTAGGTAGCTGGGTAACAGTTAGAAGAAGAGGTAGGGGGAAAAGTGTCAGGGAGCCTAGTCCTGACCTGACCTAGTAAATATGCCTGTTTGGCTGATATTAGGAATGAAGGGCCTGGACTAGGGTCACTACAGCAGGATGTTGCTCCTAGCAACCAGGAAAACAACTGCTGTAGGAAGGAGGGAAATAGGAGTGCAGCAAAGCCCAGACAGATGTTGGTGGTAGGGGATTCTATAATTAGGCGGACAGACAGGGTCATCTGTCGCCGAGACCGTGAATGCCGAACAGTGTGTTGTCTGCTGGGTGCTCGGGTTCGGCATATTGTGGATCGGATAGACAGATTGCTGGGTGGGGCTGGGGAAAACCCAGCGGTCATGGTGCACATTGGTACTAATGACAAAGTTAGAGGCAGGTGGAAGGTCCTTAAAAATGATTACAGGGAACTAGGAGAGAAGCTGAAGTCCAGGACCTCCAAGGTGGTGTTTTCAGAAATACTACCAGTGCCACGAGCGTCACTAGAAAGACAGCGGGAGCTTAGGGAGATAAATATGTGGCTTAGAAATTGGTGCAGGAAGGAAGGGTTCGGGTTCATGGAGAACTGGGCCGACTTCTCAGTCGGCTACAGGCTCTACGGTAGGGACGGGCTGCACCTCAATGGGGAAGGTGCAGCTGTGCTGGGGGAGAAAATGGTCAGACGGATGGAGGAGCTTTTAAACTAGGATCGGGGGGGAGGGAGGGTAGTGGAGCAAATAAGGGGATAGATAGAGCAGATAGAGACAGGGAGACGGTAGCGGTCAATGAAGGATTAGGGGGGATGGGACATACAAGGAAGGTAGGGAGTCTAGGAGTAATAAAGGTGTTAATAGGATTAAATGTCTACTGGCAAATGCAAGAAGTCTTGCAAACAAAATGAATGAATTGGAGACTCTTATGTCAACCATGGATTATGATGTGGTGGGCATTACGGAAACCTGGCTGGATGAAAGCCATGACTGGGTGACAAACATACAGGGTTATAGTACATTTAGGAAGGACAGGAAAGGCCAAAAAGGTGGTGGGGTGTGTATATTTATTAAATCTAACCTAAAACCTGTGTTGTATGATGACATTGAGGGGAACAGCAACAATGTAGAGTCAGTATGGGTAAATGTACATGGGGAGGGAATAATGGAAAAATGCTAATTGGAGTTTGCTATAAGCCTCCTAACATACCTGAACAAATAGAGGGTGAAATGCTGGAACAAATTGAAAAGGCAGCTAATAAAAATAATCGGGTTCTTATTATGGGGGATTTCAACTATCCAGAAATTCAGTGGGACATAGAATCTTCTGGTTCTGCTAAAAGCTGTAAGTTCTTATCTACCATTCAAGACCATTTCCTCTCTCAGATGGTAGGTGAACCGACCAGGGGAGATAATTTGCTAGATCTGGTCCTGTCAAATAGACCGGATACAATTTCAGATCTACAGGTCCGGGAGCACTTGGGCACCAGCGATCATAATATGGTAAGCTTCAACATAATATTCAATAGAACATTTCAAAGGGGGAATGCTAAAACCTGGAATTTTAGGAAAGCTGATTTCAACAAATTAAGGGAAGAGCTTAAATGTGTAGATTGGGACAAAGTCATGGTAACTGGGGATACCGAACATAAATGGGGTAAGTTTAAGGATATACTACTAGAGTCCTGTAAAAAACGTATACCCTCTGGTAATAAAATGTCCAGGAATAAAAAGAAACCACTATGGATAAATAAGACTGTACAAAGTATAGTAAAACAAAAACAAAGGGCATTTAAAATCTTAAAGGCTGAGAATACAGAAATAGCATTGCAGGAGTATAAAGATATCAATAGGAAATGTAAAAAAGAAATCAAACAAGCAAAATTAGCTACTGAAACAAAAATCGCCAATGACATTAAAATAAATCCCAAAATCTTTTATAAATACATTAATGCCAAAAGGAAAACAAAGGATAGTATCGGCCCTTTAAAATATAATAACAAGTTAGTTATAGAGGACAAACAAAAGACTGAGATATTAAATAGGCATTTCTCATCTGTATTCACCAAGGAACTGACTGTACCAGGGATCATTCAACAAGTGAAAAATCAAAGTCCACCACCCGATATAATTAATTTAACACAAGATGAAGTACGCCTACGTCTGAGTAAATTAAACATTGACAAATCCCCAGGGCCAGATGGCATTCATCCACGAATATTGAGGGAATTGAGCTCCGTAATCGACAGACCGCTGTATCTCACTTTTTAGACTCACTTGTAACAGGGTTGGTGCCTCAGGATTGGAGGATTGCTGATGTGGTACCGATATTTAAGAAAGGTAAGAGGGTAGATCCAGGCAACTACCGTCCAGTAAGCCTGACATCAGTAGTATGCAAAGTTTTTGAGGGCATTTTAAGGGATGACATGCAAAAATATATTGCAGAAAATAATATGATAACTGACAAACAGCATGGATTCATGAAAGATAAGTCGTGTCTAACCAACCTGTTGGGGTTCTATGAGGGGGTAAGTTCAAACCTGGATATTGGTAATGCAGCTGATGTGATTTATTTGGACTTTGCAAAGGCATTTGATACTGTACCACATAATAGCCTTATACTAAAGCTCCAGAAGCAAGGACTAGGGGACACAATATGCAACTGGGTAAGGAATTGGCTAAAAGATAGGAAACAAAGAGTAGTCATAAATGGTACATTCTCTAAATGGGCTATAGTCAGCAGTGGGGTGCCGCAGGGATCTGTGCTTGGACCGATTCTTTTTACTCTCTTTATTAATGACCTTGTGGATGGGATTGATAGTACAGTGTCAGTCTTTGCCGATGACACCAAACTATGTAGGATATTAAAAACTGACCTGGATAGTACAATATTACAAAAAGATCTGGATAAGATGTCAGAATGGGCAGATACTTGGCAAATGAGATTTAATGTTGATAAATGTAAAGTAATGCACCTAGGACGGAGTAATCCTATAGCTGCGTATACATTAAATGGAAGTAAACTCGGGACTACAGAACAGGAGAAGGACTTGGGTATTCTCATTACAAATAAGCTGAGCAGCAGCACTTAATGTCAAGCAGCAGCTGCTAAAGCAAACAAGATTTTAGGGTGTATAAAAAGAGAGATTAGATCCCGTGATCCCAACTTATTGTTACCCCTCTATAAATCACTTGTAAGGCCACATCTGGAATACGGGATCCAGTTTTGGGCTCCACATTTTAAAAAAGGACATTCAGAAGTTAGAGTCAGTTCAAAGGCGGGCAACTAGACTATTACAAGGAATGGAAGGCCTCCCATATGATGACAGGATGAAAAAGTTAGATATGTTTAGCTTAGAAAAAAGACGTCTCAGAGGAGATCTCATTTATATGTATAAATACATGTGTGGTCAATATAAAGGACTGGCACATGACTTATTTCTTCCAAAGACAGTACTAAGGACCAGGGGGCACTCACTGCGAGTGGAAGAAAAGCGATTCCGACACCTAAATAGGAAAGGGTTCTTTACAGTTAGAGCGGTCAGACTGTGGAATGCCCTACCACAAGAGGTAGTAATGGCAGATACTATAAGGCTGTGTGCACACGTTGCGTTTTTTACAGCGGAAACGCTGCGTTTTGAACCGCAGCGTTTCAGTGGCAAATTGCATGCGTTCAGCTTTCCCAGCAAAGTGTATGGGAAAGCTGAAAAATCAGTGCACACGCTGCGTTTCTTTCCGCAGCGTTTTGGATGCCAAAAATCGGTGCGGAAAGAAAAGCAGCATGTCACTTCTTTTGTGCGTTGTGGCTGCGTTCTCTCCCCCATTGAAATCAATGATATGGGGTCAGAACGCAGCTGCACCGCAGTGACCTGCTTTTTTGTTGCGGTCCGCGGGCTTTGTCGGCACTCCAGAACGCAGGCATTTACCTGGAAGTGAAGTCAAGAGGTTTCCTGTTGACCTCACTTCCTGGCAAAGCCCCCGGTGTCGCCAAAGTGCCCGCCCTGACCCCCGACCCCCCTCCCAAAAATCCAACATGGCTGCGCGCACAGTAGTGCACCGGCCGCCCTGCTCCTATGTTATCTGTCGCATGTGCCTTGAGACATGCGACAGAAAAATGCACCCAGGCCCTGCCCGTTCACCCCAATTCCCCCCGGTGTCATACATACCTGTCCGGTCGCAGCGCTGATCCCCCGCGGCTCCCTCCTCCTTCACAGCAGACGCCGGCCGGTCACATATGCAGAGCAGCTGACAGCCAGCACTGTGTTCAGAGAGCTGGGCTGGCTGCTCGCACTCTGCAGCTGTGACCCGGGGAGAGTGGGTGCAGATTTTTGGCACCCACTCTCCTCAAATGGAGGGTCTGCCCTCCTAGAAAATGGGGGATACGTTCCCTGAACGTGCCCCCATATTCTAGAAGGTCCAGAGCCGACGTGGGACATCCAAATGGATTTCTGCGGACCCATTTTTTTTATTAAATTGGAGAACAAGGGAATGATTTGGGGAGTGTTTTTTCTAATAAAAATTTTTTTGTTGTCTTTTTTTGCTTTTGTTTACTGTCAATTAGTTATGTCGGGTGTCTGATAGACGCCGTGACATCACTAATTGCTGGGCTTGATGCCAGGTGACATTACACATCTGGTATCAACCCCATTTATTACCCCGTTAGCCAACGCACCAGGGCGCGGGAAGAGTTGGGGCGAAGCGCCAGGATTGGCGCATCTAATGGATGCGCCACTTCTGGGCCGGCTGTGGCCTGCTATTTTTAGGCTGGGAAGAGTCCAATAACCATGGCTCTTCCCACCCTGAGAATACCAGACCTTAGCTGTCAGCTTCACCTTGGCTGGTGATCTAATTTGGGGGGACCCCATGTTATTTTTTTATTATTATTTTTATTTATAAATAAAAAAAAAAACCTGGGGAGCCCTCCAAATTGATCACCAGACAAGATGAAGCTGCCAGCTGTGGTTTGCAGGCTACAGCTGTCTGCTTTACCCTGACTGGCTATCAAAAATAGGGGGGACCCCACGCCATTTTTTTTTTGTTTTTGTGATTAAAAACTAGGCTAGGCACCCTTTAGTGCCACATGAAAGGTACTAAAGGTGCCAGCTTATAATATGCAGGGGGGGTGGGACTTTGTATATATATTTGACCTCCATTGACGCTTTTTAGGCTGGATGCCCACAATCGGGGTTTGCAGCGTTTTGGGCGCAGATTGTTTTCCCTGCGTCCATGACGCTGCGTTGTGCAGTAGAAGCACAGTGGAAGGATTTTTAGAAATCTCATGCCCACTGTGCTTCTTTTCTCCGCAGCATAAACCGACCGGTGGCGCAGCTTCCCGAGCCTCAGCATGTCAATTTATGCTGCGGAGACGAGAGTGTTCTCTGCAGGTAGCATAGAGCTCCACAGCAGCCTGAACCCAAATCGTGGGCATGGCCAGCTGCGTTCTCCCGTGGACAACACTCACATCTCTGCAGGAGGCTGACACTGTGTACTGGACGCCGTGTCGCTGGATCATGGCCACATAGCCTTAGGCCTGTTTCACACGTCAGTGATTCTGGGACGTTTGTGCTTTTTTTTAAACGTACCAGAATCACTTACTTACGCAGACCCATTATAATGAATGGGTCTGCTCACACATCAGTGATTTTTCACTGCACGTGTCTCCGTGCAGCGTACCCGCGTGTGCGTGATTGCCGCACGGAGACATGTCCATTTTTTTCTGGCATCACTGATGTTCCACGGACCACGCAGTGGTGTGGTCCGTGAAACACGTGCCAGAAAAAAACGTGCTTTTAAAATAAAAATCATTTTTACTCTCCCGGCGTCCAGCGATGTCCTCTGCAGCCCGTTCTGCCGGCTGCTTCTGAGCCGGCTCATTATTGTCGCGCATATTCATGATGTGCGACACAGCCGACCCGGAAGCAGCTGCTGCGGGGGTCAGCGCCAGCCGGATGCTGCACCACGTGAGCGATCAGCACCATGGAGAGCGGGAGCGGGCACAGGTGAGTTAATCTCTAAGTGCAATCACGGGCCACGGAGAACGGAACCCGGATTGCACTTAGACAACCCATGTGTGCCGTGATTCACGGCACACGGAGGGACATGTGCATGTTTTACACGCCAGTGAAAAACGTCACTGTTTTTCACTGACGTGTGAAACGGGCCTAAAAGTGAGAATATTGTTGCTACAGCAACATTTTGGGTGAAGTAGCTGTAGATTCAAAATGCTTAATATACTCCTGAATAAAATCCTTGAGGGGTGCAGATTCCAAAATGGGGTCACTTGTGGGGGTTTTCTGACGTATAGGTACCCAAGGGGCTCTGCTAATGTGACATGGTGCGCTAAGTTTATTTCAACTTTTCCAAAATTCAAATGGTGCTCCTTCCATTCCAAGCCCTCCCATTTATCCAAACCGAATGTGGAGAAGGAAATGACATCACAGGTTTTTTTTTCCAAAGGTCTGTGTTCAACCAACTTTATTAACACTGACAAGTCTTAAAAAACGCACCTAAAAAAACGCATGAAAAACGCATGAAAAACGCATGAAAAACGCATGCGTTTTCGATGCCTTTTTCTCAAAAAAGCATTGTTTACAATTCTCCCCTCTGCTAGAGGGTGCGTTTTTTTCCGCGCTGAAAAAAAAGCAACGTGTGCACATACCCTAACAGCTTTTAAAAAAGGGCTGGATGATTTCCTCAGTACACAAAACATTGTTGGTTATAAATGACTTAGTGACTTAGGCGGGCTTTGCACACTGCGACATCGCAGCCCGATGCTGCGATGCCGAGTGCGATAGTGCCCGCCCCCGTCGCAGCAGCGATATGTGGTGATAGCTGGCGTAGCGAAAATTATCGCTACGCCAGCTTCACACACACACTCACCTGCCGTGCGACGTCCCTGTGGCCGGCGGCCCGCCTCCTTGTTAAGGGGGCGGGTCGTGCGGCGTCACTGTGACGTCACACGGCAGGCGGCCAATCGGAGCGGAGGGGCGGAGATGAGCAGGATGTAAACATCCTGCCCATCTCTTTCCTTCCGCATATCCTACGGAAGCCGCAGTGACGCCGGTAGGAGATGTTCCTCGCTCCTGCGGCTTCACACACAGCGATGTGTGCTGCCGCAGGAGCGAGGAACAACATCGGACCGTCGCGTCAGCGTAATCATGGATTACGCCGACGCTGCACCGATGATACGATAACGACGCTTTTGCGCTCATTAATCGTATCATCTAGGCTTTACACACTGCGATGTCGCATGCGATGCCGGAAGTGCGTCATTTTCAATTTGACCCCACCGACATCGCACCTGCGATGTCGCAGTGTGCAAAGCCCGCCTAAGGGTATGTGCGCACGTTGCTTTTTACCTGCTTTTTACCTGCTTTTTTGCTGCTTTTTCTTCTGCGCTGTTTAATGCCAAAATGGATGTGTTCTTCTATTCAAGCAAAGTCTATGGGAATTTGGGTTTCTTGTTCACACTATGTTGTTCAAAATGCTGACTTTTTGTGCCAGAACTTTGGTCAAAAAGTCAGCTTTGCAGTGCAAAACCCAAATGGCAAAAACAATTGACATGTTGATTCTTTGAAAAGCTGAGTTTTTGACCAAAGTTCTGCCACAAAAAGGCAGCATTTTGAACAACATAGTGTGAACAAGAAACCCAAATTCCCATAGACTTTGCTTGAATAGAAGAACACATCCATTTTGGCATTAAACAGCGCAGAAGAAAAAGCAGCAAAAAAGCAGGTAAAAAGCAGAAAAAAGCAACGTGCGCACATACCCTAAATGTAGAACTGGTGGAGGAAGGTTGAACTAGATGGACCTAGGTCTTTTTTCAACCTAAGTAACTATGTAACTATGTAACTATGTAACTATGTAACTATGTTGAGAATATTATTGTATGCATTTTTGAAAGCAATTTGTAATATTACACATACTAATTACGGATGAGCAAACCCGAATTGTAAAGTTCGAGGTTTGTACCGAATACCTGGTATTTGGGTCACAGATTCGTATATGTTCTTTAATAAAAAAAGTTTGTGTTCAAGTTTGGAGTTTGGGTACTGTGTACTGTTCATGTGTTAATAAAGTTTTTTGAAAGAAGACAGCACAGCTAATCAACAAGCTTTATTGCATACAGAAGTTACCTGTACGCTGCTGTGAAAAATAAAGAAAAGAAAAAATTAATGTGGGCTCCCACCAAGTTTTGATAAGCAATACAGGTCTCGGTCTCACTAGCGTATGGCATCCGATGCTAAGGACTAATGACCCTCAGCTCAGGCTCGACTGTGAATATGAACCGAGTATCATTTAACTGTACTGCCCCCATGCGAGCAGCCAGGCTGCTGCAGCTTGGATGCGGATCCGCGGTGGTTCGAGGGGCCTCCGGACCCGGGGGTCGCACGGCCACTCGATTAAAAGAAGGGGGGATATATGTACAGGGGAGTTTTGTAAAGTTCATTACGCCACCCATGTTGCATGGTAATGTGAGGGACCACCGCTGCTGTTGGGGAGCCCGGTGACGATGGTGTGACAGCAGGATGTTTAACCCCTCCGTAGATAGGGGTTTTGTGTCCTGGGGCCCGTTGATGGTCAGGATGGTATTTGGGTGCCGTGGGGGATAGGAACAGGGGTCTTCAATGTACTCACTCAGTCCTGGAATAACTACACCGACATCTTGTAAACCAGAATTCTGAGCACCACTGCAGCCTGCGGGGAGCACGCTTGGATCCGTGTCCTTGGTTTTGCTGTTAGCCTGTGGCCCTGTTCTTGGCACCTTCATCTCTGTTGGACCGTGGGTATAAAACTCTTCGGGTCCCGCACACCCGTATGGCTAATGGAGTGAGCTTGCTCTCACGGTTCACGCGTAGGATTTCTTTGGACTGTAGTGGGAAAGCCCTATCCCATCGGTGCACTAGTACATCGATTTTGGAATGGGTTGGGGATGACACTTGAAGTCTTCACCCCTGTCGGGTAAATTACTGGAACGCGTGAAGCTACTTTCCGGCCTGGGGTCCATGTACCCTGTCGTGCCCTGGCCCCTGCCGGCTGCCCTCCTCAGCCGTCCGTGCCCCTTGACACTGTCCCCTGCGACCGGTTTCCAGCTCCTACCAGGCCCAGACCAACGTCTGCCACCTAGTACTCAGGAGCCCTGCTCCATGACCTCTCCCTCCCAGGGAGTCACTTTGCCTCCTTCACTCTCCACTGTCTGAACTCAACTGTCACTTTCCTCACTATCCTCTCACCAACCCCATGTGGGCGGCCCTATTCCCTTCAGGCTCCCCAATGATGTGTCTGGTAGGTTAAAGTGGGAAGTGTTCCTAGGATTTTGATTGGCTAATCTGTTAGCAACATCAAAGATCCAGGATCCGTAACCAAGGAGGGTGGATACTGTGCAGAAAGGCAGATTGCACAATACCTTGTGATGACCTGATAGGCCAGGGCATCACATAACTGTGATCTGATCTTGCGAGCGGATCACAGGTGCAGAGAAGATAGCCAGAATACTTTTTCCATCTTTTCCACTGCCTATCTGTGCATATATCGCACTGCACTCAGAAGACATACGAGTGGAGTGCAAAGTTTCACATGCACACATAGACTTGCATTGGTGCATGTGATAAAAGACCTGCTGCCAAACGCAGCATGCTCTGATTTTTTTCTCATGCCGCTACAGTATGAGGAAAAAATAGCAGATGGACACTGACCCATTGTTTAACACTGGTGCTAGTGCAACCAGATGTTTTATTGGATGGCACTCATACGTGTTAATCGCAAGTGGGACTGTGCCTAAAGCAGGCAACTGCCGGCTGCAGTCCTCAGCTTTCAGCTTTCCCTTACCTGGTTGCTAAAAACAGAGAGGATCCTAAGCTAATTTTTAAATTATTTAAATGAATCATCTAAATAAAGGTGTGGGTTCTGCCTTATTTATTTATAGCAGTCAAGGTAAAGGAGACGTTTGGTAAAACAGCAGCTGTCGTCTATCTGTTCCCCACATTCTACCTCACCCCACTGCTCTACCTCCATCTGATAAAATAAAGGACTTGATTTTCAGCATTTTGGTTATTTTTTCTGTTTTTGGTGGTAATAATCTGAAGAGTAATGTTCCACGACATTCATTGATTCCTATGAAGCATCATTCTGAGAACTTCTCAGAGTGCAGCTCCATAGGTCACTGCTGGTCAGCGTCAGCATGGAATTTCTCTGACATTTCTAATGGATTTGCCATTTCTAGGGTGCTGGAGCTGCTATTTTCAGGCTGGGAGGAGCCAAATAATGATGGTTCCTCTCAGTCTGATAATACCAGCTTGTAGCTGTCTATTTTAGCTTCGTAGGTTATCAAAAATCGGGTGGAGCCCATGCCATTTTTTAAAATTGTTTTTTTAAATGATTTTAAAAAATGACATGGAATTGCCTCTATTTTTGATAACCAGCCAAGATAAAGCTGACAGCTGAGGATTGCAGCCCCCAGATGTGTGCTTTACCCGCACTAGTTATTAAAAATAGGCGGGACTGTATATTTTTTTTTACTATTTATTGCTTAACTACATTGGTTTGCAGAGAAATAGCACCAATTTTGCTTCCTTTTGCAGCCCCTAGCTCTTACTAGGACCATTTTACAGCCATTTTACAGCACAGAAGTTCTGGTCTCCATTGACATATGGTGATTCGGCAAGTTCAGGGTCAAGTTCGAGTCCAGAACCAAACTTTTTATAGCCAAACCCAACAAACGCGATCATCCACAGGTCCGCTCATCAATAATACTAATTATAAACACTGATCAGAAATACAATTATTTTTAATTTGTCTGTTAAGGAAAATAATGTGAAAATCAAGCAAAAAGCTCCAAAAAGAGCCAGCTAGTTTTATCAGTGATGCACTTGTTCAATGTAGGCATTTTAAGATGTCATTTTTTTCCCCTTCATGAATCAAGAAACAACTAATAGAATACAAAACTAAATCACATTACCCAATCAAGCAATGTAATGACATTTAATGGAGATGTTTTCTGCAACTACATTTTCCTTCACTAAAGTATTATATTTCATAAGATGAAGCACCATATGACAGTTGTGGTGCATTTGACAAATAATCTGTTTGAAGACAGCTGTATATTTGTTTCTAGATGAAATATTTTGGATTATAAATAGAAAACAGCCACAAGAATGATACAAAGAATAGAAATGAAATGGAGAAATGCAAGTGCAAAGTGAACAAAATGTACCCAGAGTTGACTGCTACATAAAAATGTGCTTGAGAACAAAAAGCTCAGTAATTGAATTGAAATTGTACAGAATGGTTTTGTGCATCAAGCACATATTTCATGTAGTATCTGTCCATGTCTCTTCTCTATAACTTTTTGAAGTACATTTTTCCTTTTTTGTATGACCTGTAGTGCATTTTGACTAGAAAGTTTATTAGACTTTGGATTGGTTTGACATCTTATTGTTAAACTGAACATACTGTACATCTATACCTGTAAACTTTAACATTGCTTGAACTCTTTTGTATTATCAGGCTTAGAATACAATGTTTCTTTGAGGTTGCGATATAATCAAAATACAGGACTAAAATATATTCTATTATCCCTAATACAAATACATTGCAGCTTTTTTGATGGCCTTACTTGCTAAAAAAGCTGATATAAAAATATTTTAATGCAGAGGCTGCTAATCCACCATTGTAGTAAAATCTAAAACATAATTTAGATTTACAAAATTAGATTTATTTTGTTACTCCAGATTGCATAATCCAATAAGCTGACTATCTACCTCCTTATCAGTGAAAAAATAGAGAAGTATTTGAGTAAGAAAACTGTTTATACAGTACACACATAAGACCTGAAGAAGGGGTCGTGTCATCCTGACATGATATTATGAGTCAAGAAAATGCTACAGGCTGCAAAATTTGGCTTTTTGGAGCCTAAAAATTGTGTTTGCTATAAGGCAAATATTAAAAAATCTCAGTAGAATCTTTAAACATAGGTCATATGCTGTGGGATGTTTTTCCTTAGCTAACTCTTTAAGAACGGGAAGTTAAATTGAGCAACATGTTTAACACCACAAACAAACTTGCAGTGCTCTGAAAGAATAGAGCAGAGTAACTTGGGAGGAAATGTATTAACAAGCAAGAAAACAGGCCAAAACATATACCTAAGAACAACATAAAATAATACTTTTCCAGGCCTAAAGACTCCAAATTAAGACTCATTATAATTAATTCAGTTTGGTGCAGTAATTACCTGATTGATTTACTGTTGTTTTTTAGTCCATTCTGCCCTTGCTACTTCATACTTATTGGGATGATTAGAACCCGGGTGTAATAAGACACCAAACCACTAGGTGTCACCAGGCACACTAGTGGAGTGGATCTGCCAGGATTGCACACTAGGTGTTGCTAGACACACCTAGTGATGGGCAGTCAAACAAGCCAGGTGTCAAAAGCAAGGAGATAATGTACATGACAAAAGGAGCTAGCAGAGCCGGTGTCAGGGGACAAGCAGGGGTCGGTAAACAGAAAGGTCACGTACATACAAGGGTGCTGTAGTCTGGGGATGAGCCAAGGTCAGGGAGTCAGGGAATCAAGTCAGTAGGTAAGGAAACGGGAGGGGAACAGCAGAACTAGGTAGCGGGACAAGATCAGGTCAGACACTTATGGGAACCAGAGACGTGCACTGCAAAACCGGAACTATTACTGGTAGCGTTCTGGGTGAAATAGCTCCCAGATAAAAATGAGCAATCACTTGGAACGAGGCTAAAAGAATAGATCACCCACACTACACAGGACTCGACCGGGAACCAGGGAAAATGAGGCCCAGCATAGACTCTGCAGGAGAGCAGAGCACTGCTGAGCAGAATCATGACACTTATTTACCTAAAGATGTGCAAATTTGTTCAAGTCAAATTGAATTTGCCTCAAATTTAACAACAAAATTCAGATTTTCAACTGCCATATTGCTTAACTGTAGAGTGAATTGGAAAGGGTTAAAAAAATTAAATAAATAAATAAATAAATAATTAATTAATGCTCATCTCGCCTCTCATTGTTCAACCACCATCCGATCCTTCGCTCGCTATGACCTCTTAATTCCCCCTTCAATGATTGGGTGAGTTTCATATGGAAGAACTTCACTGTTAATAAAGAACCCTGACCTCAGCCCCATGGAACTCACCTAGTATGAATTACAATGGAGAACCTCCGGTTCAACATTAATGTTTGACCATAATGATGTTTTTCCAGATGAAGGGTCAACATTTTCACACATTCCAAAAACTTGTAGTAAACCTTCTCAGAAACGTGGAAGCTGTTATACCTGCCTTCGGATTTAGCATGCAATGTCATAACACTTACTTTAGGTGTAATATGTAAGTTTCACAATTATTTTCTCACTGTAGTGTACCAGTGATGCAGAGTACAAGCTCAATAGAAAATCAGACAAAATGATCTAACATAAATATTATACAGTGCTGGCCAAAAGTTTTGGCACCCCTGCAGTTCTGTCAGATAATACTCAGTTTATTCTTGAAAATGATTGCAATCACAAATTCTTTGGTATTATTATCTTCATTTATTTTGCTTGCAATGAAAAAACACAAAAGAAAATGAAACAAAAATCAAATCATTGATCATTTCACACAAAACTCCAAGAATGGGCCAGACAAAAGTATTGGCACCCTTAGCCTAATACTTGGTTCACAACCTTTAGCCAAAATAACTGTGAACAACCGCTTCCGGTAACCATCAATGAGTTTCTTACAATGCTCTGCTGGAATTTTAGACCATTCTTCTTTGGAAAACTGCTCCAGGTCCCTGAGATCTGAAGGGTGCCTTCTCCTAACTGCCATTTTGAGATCTCTCCACAAGTGTTCTATGGGATTCAGGTCTGGACTCATTGCTGGCCACTTTAGTAGTCTCCAGTGCTTTCTCTCAAACCATTTTCTAGTGCTTTTTGAAGTGTGTTTTGGGTCATTGTCCTGCTGGAAGACCCATGACCTCTGAGGGAGACCCAGCTTTCTCACACTGGGCCCTACATTATCCTGCAAAATGTGTTGGTAGTCTTCAGACATCATAATGCCATGCACACGGTCAAGCAGTCCAGTGCCAGACGCAGCAAAGTAACCCCAAAACATCAGGGAACCTCCACCATGTTTGACTGTAGGGACCATGTTCTTTTCTTTGAATGCCTCTTTTTTTTCCTGTAAACTCTATGTTGATGTCTTTTCCCAAAAAACTCTACTTTTGTCTCATCTGACCAGAGAACATTCTTCCAAAACGTTTTAGGCTTTCTCAGGTAAGCTTTGGCAAACTCCAGCCTGGCTTTTTTATGTCTCGGGGTAAGAAGTGGGGTCTTACTGGGTATCCTACCATACAGTCCCTTTTCACTCAGACGCCGGCGGATAGTATGGGTTGACACTGTTGTACCGTTGGACTGCAGGGCAGCTTGAACTTGTTTGGATGTTAGTAGAGGTTCTTTATTCACCATCCGCACAATCTTGCGTTGAAATCTCTCGCCAATTTTTCTTTTCCTTCCACATCTAGGGAGGTTAGCCACAGTGCCATGGCTTTAAACTTCTTGATGACAATGCGAACTGTAGACACAGGAACTTTCAGGTCTTTGGAGATGGACTTGTAGCCTTGAGATGCTCATGCTTCCTCACAATTTGGATTCTCAAGTCCTCAGACAGTTCTTTGGTCTTCTTTCTTTTCTCCATGCTCAATGGGGTACACACAAGGACACAGGACAGAGGTTGGGTCAACTTTAATCCATGTCAACTGGCTGCAAGTGTGATTTAGTTATTGCCAACATCTGTTAGGTGCCACAGGTAAGTTAAAGGTGCTGTAATTACACAAATTAGAGAAGCATCACATGATTTTTCAAACAGTGCCAATACTTTTGTCCACCCCCTTTTTATGTTTAGTGTGGAATTATATCCAATATGGCATTATGACAATTTTTTTCATTTTTTTCATTGAAGACAAATTAAGTGAAGATAATAATACCAAAGAATTTGTGATTGCAATCATTTTCAAGAATAAGCTGAGTATTATCTGACAGAATTACAGGGGTGCCAATACTTTTGTCCAACACTGTATAAATATAATGACTTATATTAAACTTAAAAGAAATCTGTCAGCAGGATCCACTCCCTAAAACTTTTTTTATGGTGATATTACTCTACACTGTGTGCAGAATTATTAGGCAAGTTGTATTTTAGAGGATTTTTTTATTATTGATCAACAACTATGTTCTCAATCAACCCAAAAGACTCATAAATATCAAAGCTTAATATTTTTAGAAGTTGGAGTTAAGTTTTTATTTAGATTTGGCTTTGATCTTAGGAGGATATTTGTTTGTGCAGGTAACTATCACTGTGCAGAATTATTAGGTAACTTAATAAAAACCCAATATATTCCCATTACACTTGTTTATTTTCACCAGGTGAACCAATATAACTGCACAAAATTTAGAAATAAACATTTCTGACATGCAAAAACAAAACCCCAAAAAATTAGAGACCAATATAGCCAGTTGTCAGTTGCTTGATCTGTTTACGATCAACATTGCGTGTAACAGCCACCACAGCCTCCCAGACACTGTTCTGAGAGGCGTACTGTTTTCCCTCCCTGTAGATATTACATTTTATGAGGAACCATAGGTTCTCTATGGGGTTCAGATCAGGTGAATAAGGGGGCCATGTCATTATTTTTTCATCTTTTTGACCTTTTCAGGCCCGCCACGCTGTGGAATTGTTGGATGCATGTGATGGAGCATTGTCCTGCATGGAAATCATGTTGTTATTGAACGATAACGACTTCTTCCTTTACCACTGCTTGAAGAAGTTGTCTTCTAGAAACTGGCAGTAGGTCTGGGAGTTGAGCTTCACTCCATCCTCAACCCGAAAAGGTCCCACAAGTTTATCTTTGATGACACCAGCCCATACCAGTACCCCACCTCCACATTGCTGTCATCTGAGTCGGAGTGGGGCTCTCTGCCCTTTACTAATCCAGCTTTTGGCCCATCCATCTGGCCCATCAAGAGTCACTCTCATTTCATCAGTCCATAAAACCTTTGAAAAATCATTCTTAATATACTTCTTGGCCCAGTCTTGACGTTTTATCTTATGTTTCTTGTTCAAAGGTGGTCGTTTTTCAGCCTTCCTTACCTTGGTCATGTCCCTGAGTATGCACTCCTTTTGCTTTTTGATACTCCAGTAATGTTGCAGCTCTGAAATATGGCCAAACTGGTGGCAAATGGCATCTTGGCAACTTCACGCTTGAATTTCCTCAATTCATGGGCAGTTATTTTGCGCCTTTTTTGCCCAACCCGCTTCTTGTGACCCTGTTGGCTATTTGCCATGAAACGCTTGATTGTTCAGGGATCATGCCTCAAAGGTTTGGCAATTTCAAGACTGCTGCATCCCTCTGCAAGACATCTTACAATTTTGGACTTTTTAGAGCCGTCAAATCTCTCTTCTGACCCATTTTGCCAAAGGAAAGGAAGTTGCCTAATAATTAAGCACACCTTTTCATGTCATTACACCACACCCCTCCTCATTACAGAGTTGCACATCACCTCATTTACTTAATTAGTAGTTGGCTCTCAAGCCTACACAGCTTGGAGTAGGACAACATGTATAAAAAGTATCATGTGATCAAAATACTCATTTACCTAATAATTCTGCACACAGTGTATGAAAGATGTCTTGCAACCCCTTTCCTTAAGCAATCTTTTGCTCTTTAACCAAAATAAAAATCAGTTTTAATTGATATGCTTAAAAGGAATCAGTCAGCAGGTTTTGGCTACCTCACCTGAGAGCAGCATGATGTAATCAAAGAGGTCCTGAGTTCAATGATATATCACTGAAATTACTGGCTGCAGCCATTTTGATACAATCAGAATGTTTAGCTTTAGTCTTTTATCAGAGTCAAGAAAGCTGTCCCCACTAACACCAGGCTCTCTATAGAGCTTGGACATTAATAGTGAGGTGCCAAACACAGGAGAGAGTGAAATGCCTTTCAAGTGCCAGCTTGATCTAGCAATGCTAATCATCAAGTGATAAAACCTTTATTTTAAGTAAACAGCAGCCCCATAATAAGAGATGCATAATTAATTTTTGATTTTCAACACCTATAGCATGCTGGCTTCAGCTTACATAGCAATAACCTGCTGACAGATTCCCTTTAAGTGCTCTAGCCATGTCAAAGTGGGTGCCTAAACGCCGCCTCCATGTCTCGTTTCCCTTCTCTTCCAGGTCTCGTTTCCCTTCTCTTCCACATCTTCTTCTACTTTATTTACAGCTCTCATAATTGACTACACAATCACTGAGCTTTCAGTCAAACAGAGGAACATAGTTCTGGGTATGGAATAAAGCTGGGGAAGTCGATACTTGGCAGCTCTGACACGTCCAAAGCACTTAAGCCTAATTTGCATATTAATTAATATTTCACACAGCAATAGATTGATAAGTAAATTGACATTATCTTTCAAAGAGCAATAGGACTATATCAAGAATTTCGGAGAGTGGCTCATTTTAATGGATTCTGTTTAAAATCAAAACAAGATATTCAATTTTATTACAAAATGTGTCTTGACTCTCACTTAGCAGAATGTTGCAGATTTGTAAAACTAGATTATTGAAAAAAGCTGTTCTCCACTGATGTTTAGAGTTAGCCTTAAATGGAATCTATCAAGATTTTTCCACCTAATACAAGAAGGGCATGAAATAGACATAGAAATCCTGATTCTAGCAATGTGTCACTTACTGGGCTGCTTTCTGTAGTTGTGATAAAATCACTGTTTTTTCAGCAAGAGACATTACTTGAGGACAAGGCGGATGCTACCATTTAGTTCTCCATATTCATGAGCTCTGTACTGCCAGCTAAGCACTTCTGATTGGCAACTTTTTACCTATGCATAGTGCACTTAGTAAGATGTTGATGAATAGTGTGGCAGGGTTTAAACAGAGATTAGCATTCATAGAACACAGAAAAGCAAATAAAACACTGATTTTATTAAAACGTGTGCAAGCAGCTCAGTAGGTGATACATCAATAAATCATGATTTTTGCTCTATATCATGCTGCCCTCAGATGAGCTAAATCATGGTTACAGATTTCCCCTTAGATACACAAAAATAAAAAGTTATGCTTTAAATTGAAGTATGTATCGGATACCTGGTGTCAAACAAACCTAATTTAATTCAATGTGGTTCCATTTTGCTGCATATTACAGAATGAAAAGTGAATGTAAAGCACTGGGAATACTTCACATCGGTACTGCATGTTTTCATTTACAAGAAAGACCATAAAATAGAAAAATCAACCACTTTATATTTCTATGGATACGTACTTGTGCTGAATAATAATGTTTGCAGATCAGAAGATTTCTACACCTTATTATCGTTATTATTTTCACCTTTTAGCAGCAATACTTTCAAGATCAAAATCGCTCTGTATCAGGGAGCACTGTATATTTTCTTAGTGTTTTGCAACAAAAAATCCATCTTTTATTTTTCTTTGGTGTTTGTGATTGATCTTTTATCATACTGCAGCTGGTGCAGCAACTCATTCATATTGAAGCTGTTCAGACCCATCTTTCATCCAGATTGGCACTACTTTTATCTGCGTGGCAACCTTATGTGTCTATTTTTTTTAAGTGCTTGTATTTTACTTGCTGTTTTTTGCTTTGTAACAATCTTCACGCAGTGCATTTCCCCTTCTCTTATGTCTATAAAAACTGAGAAAAAGTGACATGAGTGGGTGACATATTTTCAGATGTTTAGAACACATTTTTCTATGAAGTATATTGTTATATACTTAATACACAGTTGTTTTATACAACTTTGTACAGTCGTGGCCAAAAGTGTTTGCACTCTTGAAATTGTTCCAGAAATGAAGCATTTCTCCCAGAAAATTATTACAAGTACGTCTCTTATTATACACCTGTTTATTCCCTCTCTGTATGTTGGAACAATAAAAAAAACTGAGAAAAGGGAAATTAGACATAATTTTAGACAAAATTCCAAAAACGGGCCCTACAAAATTGTTGGCACTTCTCCAAAATTGTTTGGAGCAACTTTGTTTCAAGCATGTGCTGCTCATGCAAACTCACCTGGGGAAAGTAACAGGTGTGGGCAATATGAAAATCACCCCTGAAACCAAACAAAAAGGAGAGAAGTTAACCCAATCTTTGCATTGTGTTAAAGAGGAGAAAAGAACTGTCTGAGAACTTGAGAACAAAATTGTTGAAACATATTAACAATCTCAAAGTTACAAATCAATCTAAGGACATCTTGATGTTCCTTTGTCCATGGTGCACAACATAATCTAGAAGTTTACAACCCATGTAATGTTAGCTATTTCTTCTGGACGTGGACAGCAGTGAAAAATTGATGAACAGTTGCAATTATAATACGGATGGTAAATAAGCAGCCCAAATAATATATTAACCCTTAAAAACAACAATTTTAATTCAATCTCTTAAAAACATCTGAAAAAACACACAATAAATAATCAGTTAACTAAAGTGCACAGATGGAGAAGGGAGTTGGGTTAGAGAATAAAACCCTAAAGATAAACCTCCCTCCTTTCCACTACCTCACGCTGGGGTTGGCACCCTAAAAGAAGATGATGTGGTGCCCCCACTCGTCAATGGCTATCCTTAACCTACCCTAGATAACCTTAGCGGGAGGTATGAAAAAGTGCTCAAATCTAGTAAAGTGCAAATCGTGCTCAAAAAGGATAGCTAGTGAGGTATGTAATGAGAGATCGTGTGTATGCTCTTGTTGCCCCACATCGGTCATTTAGTGAGGTCAGGGTCGAGTGATTAAGAGAGGTATGGGTGAGAAACGGGTTTGTCTAGTTATAGCACACACCCTAATGTAAATCTCCTTCCTATCCCCCTACCTCACGCAGGGGTCGGCACCCTAACAATGTACGATACAATATAGTGCCCCTACTCCACGAAGACTGTCCCTAAAAATAGCCCCAATACACCCTAGCAACAATATATATATATATATATATATATATACACAGTTAGGTCCAGAAATATTTGGACAGTGACACAATTTTCGCGAGTTGGGCTCTGCATGCCACCACATTGGATTTGAAATGAAACCTCTACAACAGAATTCAAGTGCAGATTATAACGTTTAATTTGAAGGTTTGAACAAAAATATCTGATAGAAATTGTAGGAATTGTACACATTTCTTTACAAACATGCCACATTTTAGGAGGTCAAAAGTAATTGGACAAATAAACCAAACCCAAACAAAGTATTTTTATTTTCAATATTTTGTTGCGAATCCTTTGGAGGCAATCACTGCCTTAAGTCTGGAACCCATGGACATCACCAAACGCTGGGTTTCCTCCTTCTTAATGCTTTGCCAGGCCTTTACAGCCGCAACCTTCAGGTCTTGCTTGTTTGTGGGTCTTTCCATCTTAAGTCTGGATTTCAGCAAGTGAAATGCATGATCAATTGGGTTAAGATCTGGTGATTGACTTGGCCATTGCAGAATGTTCCACTTTTTTGCACTCATGAACTCCTGGGTAGCTTTGGCTGTATGCTTGGGGTCATTGTCCATCTGTACTATGAAGCGCCGTCCGATCAACTTTGCGGCATTTGGCTGAATCTGGGCTGAAAGTATATCCCGGTACACTTCAGAATTCATCCGGCTACTCTTGTCTGCTGTTATGTCATCAATAAACACAAGTGACCCAGTGCCTTTGAAAGCCATGCATGCCCATGCCATCATGTTGCCTCCACCATGTTTTACAGAGGATGTGGTGTGCCTTGGATCATGTGCCGTTCCCTTTCTTCTCCAAACTTTTTTCTTCCCATCATTCTGGTACAGGTTGATCTTTGTCTCATCTGTCCATAGATTACTTTTCCAGAACTGAGCTGGCTTCATGAGGTGTTTTTCAGCAAATTTAACTCTGGCCTGTCTATTTTTGGAATTGATGAATGGTTTTCATCTAGATGTGAACCCTTTGTATTTACTTTCATGGAGTCTTCTCTTTACTGTTGACTTAGAGACAGATACGCCTACTTCACTGAGAGTGTTCTGGACTTCAGTTGATGTTGTGAACGGGTTCTTCTTCACCAAAGAAAGTATGCGGCGATCATCAACCACTGTTGTCATCCGTGGACGCCCAGGCCTTTTTGAGTTCCCAAGCTCACCAGTCAATTCCTTTTTTCTCAGAATGTACCCGACTGTTGATTTTGCTACTCCAAGCATGTCTGCTATCTCTCTGATGGATTTTTTCTTTTTTTTCAGCCTCAGGATGTTCTGCTTCACCTCAATTGAGAGTTCCTTGGACCGCATGTTGTCTGGTCACAGCAACAGCTTCCAAATGCAAAACCACACACCTGTAATCAACCCCAGACCTTTTAACTACTTCATTGATTACAGGTTAACAAGGGAGACGCCTTCAGAGTGAATTGCAGCCCTTAGAGTCCCTTGTCCAATTACTTTTGGTCCCTTGAAAAAGAGGAGGCTATGCATTACAGAGCTATGATTCCTAAACCCTTTCTCCGATTTGGATGTGAAAACTCTCATATTGCAGCTGGGAGTGTGCACTTTCAGCCCATATTATATATATATATAATTGTATTTCTGAACATGTTTTTGTAAACAGCTAAAATAACAAAACTTGTGTCACTGTCCAAATATTTCTGGACCTAACTGTATATATATATATATATATATATATATATATTCATATATATATATATATATATATATATAAGTGCTCATGCTTAAAGATTAAACTGCATAATGCATATATGTCTCAGTTTACATGGCAAATAACTTACTGATATGCATAAATATATTATAGCAGCATTATGATCAATAAAGTGCTTGTGCCAATTAGGGTGCATAAAGTTGGGGCAGTCAAAAGGTAGTCATCACTAATACAGCCATAGACATGATCCTCAGATTGCCTCAAATTGCCTCAATGCGTTTCTCCCAATGGGGTCATCAGGAGGCCAGATACACAGAGTGCCGGACAGATGCCATGATATTCAGATAAGAAGGGGGCCTGATGCTTCTGACTCCGTCACCACCCCCAGCTCCGCGAGAGAGGGGGAAGAACCATGTGTCTTTGGTGTGCTTAAAATGGGAGTCAGAAGCATCAGGCCCCTCATTGATCATAATGCTGCTATAATATATTTATGCATATCAATAAGTTATTTACCATGTAAACTGAGACATATATATCATTATGCACTTTAATCTTTAAGCACGAGCACTTATATATATATTTTTTTATATATATATATATATATATATATATATATATTGTTGCTAGGGTATATTGGGGCTATTTTTAGGGACAGTCTTCGTGGCGTAGGGGCACCATATTGTATCGTACATTATCAGGGTGCCGACCCCTGCATGAGGTAGGGGATAGGAGGGAGATTTACATTAGGGTGTGTGCTATAACTAGGCAAGCCCGTTTTTCACCCATACCTCTGTTAATCACTCGACCCTGACATCACTAAATGACCGATGTGGGGCAACAAGAGCATACACACGATCTGTCATTACATACCTCACTACCTATCCTTATTGAGCATGATTTGCACTTTATTAGATTTGAGCACTTTTTCATACCTGCCACTAGGGTTTAGAGTTGAGCGCGGTTCGTGGTTCGTGGTTCTCCAGTTCGCGGCTCGAGTGATTTTGGGGCATGTTCTAGATCGAACTAGAACTCGAGCTTTTTGCAAAAGCTCGGTAGTTCTAGAAACGTTCGAGAACGGTTCTAGCAGCCAAAAAACAGCTAAATCATAGCTTGGTTTCTGCTGTAATAGTGTAAGTCACTCTGTGAATCAAACTATTATCACATTTCAGTGTATAGTGTGCGTGAACAGCGCCTTCAGATCACTGCTGTTTCTATAATGGCGATCGCCATTTTTTTTTTTTTTTTTTCTTGTCTTCCTTCCCTAAGTGCGCGCGTCTTGTGGGGCGGGCCAGCATGTCAGCCAATCCCAGACACACACACAGCTAAGTGGACTTTGAGCCAGAGAAGCAACGGCATGTGTGATAGGATCTGCATGTCACATGTCCCTGCATTATAAAACCGGACATTTTCTTCACGGACGCCATTATCTGCCTTCTGCGTCTTTGGTGTCAGACATCACTGTCGCAGCTCCGTCTTCCTGAGTCCTATAGCCGATACAGCTGTATGCGCTGCATACACAGCGTTAGACAGCTTAGGGAGAGCACTTTATAGCAGTCCTTTTAAGGGCTCCAACCGGCAGGGTCAGAGAGCCATAGGTGACAGGTCCTGCAAACAGCAACAGCGTCTGTGTAGCCCAGGTCAGGGATTTCCTACCTGCATTTCACCATTAGGAGGGAATAGAAAGGCAGGCTTCCATTCCTCTACCCAGAGCACCACAATCCTGCCACTGTACCCTCTTGTCCTCTGCACACTCCAACTGATAACTAAGCCATTATACTAGCAAACACTCAGTGTACCTAGTGGCATCCTATACGTGGCTATTGGACTTTGCTATAGTCCCACTAGTGCAAAGACATTTGCAGAGCGCGTCTGCCTGCATTGCACACTACAACTCATTCTAAACAAGCCATTATACTAGCAAACACTCAGTGTACCTAGTGGCATCCTATACGTGGCTATTGGACTTTGCTATAGTCCCACTAGTGCAAAGACATTTGCAGAGCGCGTCTGCCTGCATTGCACACTACAACTCATTCTAACCAAGCCATTATACTAGCAAACACTCAGTGTACCTAGTGGCATCCTATACGTGGCTATTGGACTTTGCTATAGTCCCACTAGTGCAAAGACATTTGCAGAGCGCGTCTGCCTGCATTGCACACTACAACTCATTCTAACCAAGCCATTATACTAGCAAACACTCAGTGTACCTAGTGGCATCCTATACGTGGCTATTGGACTTTGCTATAGTCCCACTAGTGCAAAGACATTTGCAGAGCGCGTCTGCCTGCATTGCACACTCCAACTCATTAAAACCAAGCCATTATACTAGCAAACACTCAGTGTACCTAGTGGCATCCTATACGTGGCTATTGGACTTTGCTATAGTCCCACTAGTGCAAAGACATTAGCAGAGCACATCTGCCTGCATTGCACACTACAACTCATTCTAACCAAGCCATTATACTAGCAAACACTCAGTGTACCTAGTGGCATCCTATACGTGGCTATTGGACTTTGCTATAGTCCCACTAGTGCAAAGACATTTGCATAGCGCGTCTGCCTGCATTGCACACTCAAACTCATTTTAACTAAGCCATTATACTAGCAAACACTCAGTGTACCTAGTGGCATCCTATACGTGGCTATTGGACTTTGCTATAGTCCCACTAGTGCAAAGACATTAGCAGAGCACATCTGCCTGCATTGCACACTACAACTCATTCTAACCAAGCCATTATACTAGCAAACACTCAGTGTACCTAGTGGCATCCTATACGTGGCTATTGGACTTTGCTATAGTCCCACTAGTGCAAAGACATTTGCAGAGCGCGTCTGCCTGCATTGCACACTCCAACTCATTAAAACCAAGCCATTATACTAGCAAACACTCAGTGTACCTAGTGGCATCCTATACGTGGCTATTGGACTTTGCTATAGTCCCACTAGTGCAAAGACATTTGCATAGCGCGTCTGCCTGCATTGCACACTCAAACTCATTTTAACTAAGCCATTATACTAGCAAACACTCAGTGTACCTAGTGGCATCCTATACGTGGCTATTGGACTTTGCTATAGTCCCACTAGTGCAAAGATATTAGCAGAGCACATCTGCCTGCATTGCACACTCCAACTTTTTTAAACTAAGCAATTTTACTAGCAAACACTCAGTGTACCTAGTGGCATCCTAAACGTGGCTATTGGACTTTGCTATAGTCCCACTAGTGCAAAGACATTTGCAGAGCACGTCTGCCTGCATTGCACACTCTAACTTTTTTAAACTCAGCCATTTATAGTAGCAAACGCTCAGTGTACCTAGTTGTATCCTAAACGTGGCTATTGTACTTTTGTCAATTCACAGTATTGGAACGTTATTTGCAGCACGTCTGCCTGCATTGCACACTCAAACTTTTTTAAACTCAGCCATTTATAGTAGCAAACACTCAGTGTACCTAGTTGTATCCTAAACGTGGCTATTGTACTTTTGTCTATTCACAGTATTGGAACGATATTTGCAGCACGTCTGCCTGCATTGCACACTCTAACTTTTTTAAACTCAGCCATTTATAGTAGCAAACACTCAGTGTACCTAGTTGTATCCTAAACGTGGCTATTGTACTTTTGTCAATTCACAGTATTGGAACGTTATTTGCAGCACGTCTGCCTGCATTGCACACTCAAACTTTTTTAAACTCAGCCATTTATAGTAGCAAACACTCAGTGTACCTAGTTGTATCCTAAACGTGGCTATTGTACTTTTGTCTATTCACACTACTGCAAATCTATGTGCAGCACCTCTGCATGACAACCTCGTGCTCTGTTTTTAATAAGCTATAATGATAGCACAAAATACTGCCATTTTGTGGCATCATAGAACTGGCTGTTGTATTCCATTAGTGCCCCACTGGTGACAAGCTATTTCTAGCACCTCTACATCACACCCTCATGCACATTTAGCTACGCTAATGTTATAGCAAACTCATGGAATTCATTGCTGCATTTCATAATTCGGAGGGATAGAAAGTCAGGCTTCCTTTAGCTTTTCCTTCTGTTCATAGACAGCATCTCCAAGACAAATTTCCCCTCCACGTCTAAGTGTGGAGAGGCAGCTAGTGCGCATGCGTGTGCCGATGTACCCCAGCTGCAGCATAATTACAGTGTTTCGCCTAGTGAGTATGCTCAGCCTGACTGTGCCATTCCTGACGCTAAGTCTTCATTTCGGGATACAGCGCATGCTCCCACACTAAGTGTGAAAAGCCTCTTTGCACAGGTGCTTGCATTCTGTGCCGGGTCTAAGTCCTGTTTTGTGCCTAGACACCATGCTAAAGCTGATAGTCTTTTTTCAGAGACTGTATTTCATGCTACTGAGCATGCTCAGGCACTTCCTGCATCAGAGACTAGGTCCGGTAATGAACTCTTTGGCCCTGGCCCTGATGTGGGGGTCCCATATAGACCACAGGGCATCAGGTGTCCTCCCAAATGGCTTGCAGAGGCCCACACCTATGACTTGTCACCGCATTATTGATGGTCAGACGATGACTGGTGAGGTGTTTGGGTCATGGCAGCCATGAGGTCATCATTGAAGTTGCGTTTCCAAATAGGACGCTAGTTATGCCACTCATGACGTGTCACTCTGCTTTTGTCTCCAGGAGGTGCATTGTGGTTCACCCTGGTTTGGGGCGGACCCAGGTTATAAAAGGGGCTGGAGCCAACAAGGAGGTGCGCAGTCTTCTATTATGCTCCGAAAGAGCACACCTCCATGTGTTGAACCCATTGCGGCTTTAGGCCAGAGGTAGGCAGGGATAGGGTGGTGGATGCAGGCCACCACCACAGTTGGTAACGCAGAACGGTTAAGACCAGCTCCTGTCCTAACAGTCCTGCTTGTGCAGCCCAGTGGCATTAACAGGCCTGCTGCTGCTGATGCGCCTGCTGTCCACAGGTGTGGCCCCTACGCACACGGTCAGCGTACTCAATGGCCCCTGTGTTGTTAACAGGGAGTTCCTGGGCTGGGTGGGCATGTGGACCCTGTGACGCTAACAGGGCTCACAGTCTCCAGATCCGAATGGCGTCTAACTCGGTTCAGGCTACTATTAGTTTCATAGCCACACAGCTCTGTATCCTCCACCAAACCTTCAAGTTGCCAACCTCTCCTTTTCCAACTGGGAGCACGGTGGACACTGACTGCTGAAGGTGATATATACCTTTCTCTTTCTTTTCTTATTAATTTTTGTTATATAGCGGTCACAGATTATATACCACTTTATCCAAATCTGCCAGTCCCACTGTAACAGATGTTGTTTCTTCAGCAAATGTTACAGTTGTTTAACCACCAAATCCACGGACCCAAATTTTTTTCCCCTTTCCAACACACCTGTTCCCCTTTCCAACAGCATCTGTCCTTTTTCAACTCATTTTGGGATATGACCAAAAGTGCAACTGTGCAGGGACACCGTACTCAACGCCATCTCAGCACAGCAGCCATCCCTCGGTCCCTCCGATGTGGACAAGTAAAAGACCATTTCCTCCTATCCATGACAAAGTGTTGAGATTCACTCTGTGCAGCACTGGTGTTTAGTGGAAAAGTAGATCTAAGATTGCGTACCACATTCTGCAGATACTCCTGTATACGTGCGTCTATTTCTATGGCAGGAATTAGTTCGCCAAATTTTGTCTTGTACCGGGGATCTAACAGTGTGGCAACCCAGTATTCAGGATTACTTCAAATTCATACAATCCGAGGGTCATGTAGGTAGTGCAGCAAGAAGGCGCTCATGTGTCTTGTGCATCCAGGAGGACCAAGTCCTTGGTGTGTTGGTGGCAGAGAGGTGAGAATCGTGCATCCTTCCTCTGCCCTCTACCCACAACCTCGCACAACCGAAATGTGAGCAAGCTCTCACTCATCTGCTGAGTCTTCCATGCCCATCGCCAGTTCGTCCTCCATTTCTTCATGGGCTCCTGCACTTTCATCAACACTTTTTGCTGATACTATGCGCCCTTGTTAATCCCTCTCCCTCACCATGACTGCCGCATAGGTGCCACTGACCATCTGGACCTCGTAGATCTTGTTATCCCTTCCGCATATGACTCCTCCTGTACTTCCTCCCCTTCCTCTTGTCCCAACACCTGACTCCGAATAATAATTACAGTGTGCTCCATCATGTAGATGACCAGAATTGTCACGCTGAGAATGACATTGCCAGTGCTAAACATCTTCGTCGACATTTCAAAACTGTGTAGCAGGGTGCATAGGTCCTTGATCTGACACCACTCCAGCAGCGTGATCTGCACCACCTCTGGATCAACTTATCCCAGGCTATATGTCTTACCGTATTTCAGCAGGGCTCTGCGGTGCTGCCACACACGCTGCAACATGTGCAGATTCCAATTCCTGCGTGTCGGAACATCGCATTTCCGGCGTTTAACTGCCAGACCCTAAGACTTCCGGAGTGATGAAAGTTGTTGAGCTGCTGTGTGCGCACGATGGAAGTGAGCACATAGCGAGCGTGCCCGCTGCACAAGGACATGTAGGCCGTGATGGTGTTTTAAAAATTGCTGGAGAATTCGGATCAACACGTGAGCCATAAAAGGCACGTGTGTCACATTGCCCTGAGGATGGCCCGCAGCCAGGTTTGCATCATTGCCGCACACGGCTGTTAAGTCACCAACGGAGTCCGCTCCGTCAATTTGTACTCCGGTCGCCAGGTGACAACGTGTTCCTTTCATGAATAGTGCTGATGATGGGAGAGTAGTCGATGCCAGCGGCGCAGGTGGACGCAGGTTATGCTCACCCACTGGGCTGCATTACCTTGACAGATGCAGAATCTCTGGCTGAATGTAGCTGGTGGGTATCTCACAGATGAAATACCATCATTCAGCTACAACCAATGGGAAGACACCACACCCTTTTTTATGCCCATCCTGTCTGCAGACCACTGCCAGACATAGCTATGAACCTCTGGTTAATTTTACCCCCAGTTCAGTTTTATGATTTTGTGTGCTTGTTACCTGACTACTTTTCCTGCTTGCTGTTTATGTACCTTGTTGGCCGATACGCATTTCACCTCTGCTTGTTTTCTGATTAAGTCCTGGCCGTCCCATTCTGTTCCTGTTCCTCAATTAATGTTTTGACCCTGCCTGACTACTATTCTCTGTAATAGCGGTGTGACTCACATTTCCCATACATTTCAAAGTAAAACTTTGACCGCCTGATGGCATTGAGCTCTGCTGCCAGCATAGTAAGGAGGTGTGTGGTAGTCCTTGTGCGCAGTTGCAAGGAAGGGTGGCCTGACCACACAGGGTTTGCGCAAAGGTAGAGGACCCACACGAGGTTGAAGAGGCAGAAGCAGTGTATTAACTTCTACATACAGAACAAGGATTGAAACAACTCGTGGGGACGGCAAGACTTGTACAGCAGACCCTTCTCCATCTCTCACCATAGTTTGCCAGTGCCCAGTCAGTGACATGTAATGACCCTGTCTATGCTTACTGGTCCAAGTATCTGTGTTGAAATGCACCCTGTCGCACACAGATTTTCTCAAGGAAGTGGTGATGTTGTGTGCGACATGCCGGTGTAGCGCGGGCATGCTTTTCTTGGAGAAGCAGTGGTGATTGGGCATCTGGTACTGGGGCACAGCGACAGACATAAGGTCTGTAAAATCCTGTGTGTCCACTACGCGTAAAGGCAGCATTTCGGTAGCCAACAGCTTACAGAGGGATAGAGTCAACCACTTAGCTTTGTCATGGGTCGCAGTAAGTGGCCTTTTATTTGACCACATCTGAGGGACAGAGATCTGGCTGCTGTCTGTAGACGGTGTTGAGTAGGGTGTCCCTGGAAAAATGCAGGTTTGTGAGAAAAGTGCAGGCGGAGACATGATGTTGGCTTCATCTTGCCTTCAGATCTGTTCATCTTGTATCATTTTTAAAAAACACAGCAAGCAAGGGTTACTCCAAGCGGAGTCTCCCTTTTTTTCCAAAAATTGGGCCCCACACAGACACCTTATCAGTGGCAGCACTTGTGCCCTAGTTGCAAACAGGATGTTTTGATTTGCATCAAGCACATTCCAAATCCACAAGCATTTACTCTCCCCAGGATGACACAGGGGTAGTAAATTCCTTCTGGATCCATGACTTGTTCATTTTGATGAACGTCAGTCTGTCCACATTGTCACTGGACAGACGCGTGCGCTTATCTGTCAGCACACACCCAGCAGCACTGAAGACACGTTCAGAGACAACGCTGGCAGCTGGACACGACAAAATCTTCGAGGCGTAACTGGAGAGCTCTTGACATTTTTCTAGATTTGAAGCACAAAAGGAGCAAGGCTCCATTTGCAAAGTCATTGCATCGATGTTCATTTGGAGATACTCCTGTATCATCCTCTCCATCCGTTGACTATGTGTCAGACTTGTTGTCTCTGGTGGCCTTGCAAAGGAGGGTCTAAAAAAATTATGAAAAGATTCCATAAAATTGCTGTTACCAGCACCAGATACGGTCCTACTGGTACGGGTAGACTGTTGAAGATGACGAGGCCGTCCCATGTTTGTCAAGTTACAACTGGGAGAATCACTCCCTTCACCTGCACGGTTGTTTGGTGGAAAAGCCGAGCTAAGATCGAGTAACAGCTTCTGCTGATACTCCTGCATACGTGCGTCCCTTTCTATGGGTGGAATTATGTCACAAAATTTGGACTTGTCCCGGGGATCTAATAGTGTGGCAAGCCAGTAGTCATCATCACTTCTAATTTTGACAATACGAGGGTCATGTTGGATGTAGTGCAACAAGAAGGCACTCATGTGTCTTGCGCAGCCATGCGCACCAAGTCCACGCTGTGTTTGTGGCATAGAGGTGCTAACCGTTCTTTCTTCCTCTGTCATCTCCCCCCAACCTCTTTCAACTGAAATTTGACCAAGGTCCCCCTCATCTGCTGAGTCTTCCATGTCCATGGACAGTTCGTCCTCCATATCTTCATGTCCTCCTGCACCTTCCTCAACATCTCACCTGCTACCATGCGCCCTTGTTGATCCCTGTCCCCCATGGTCCCATGCCTGCCGCGTTGGTGATGATGAACGTCTGGACCTTGGTGATGTTGTTGTGTCTTGCGCATATGAATCCTCCTGTAGTTCCTCCCCTTCCTGTTGTCCCACCCCCTGACTACGAATAGTGTTTAGCGTGTGCTCCAGCATGTAAATGACTGTAATCGTCATGCTGATAATGGCATTGTCAGCGCTAAACATATTCGTCGCCATGTCGAAACTGTGCAGAAGGGTGCATAGGTCCTTGATCTGAGATCACTCCATCAGGGTGATCTGCCCCACTTCTGCATCTCGTTGGCCCAGGCTATACATCATGACGTATTGCACCAGGGCTCGCCGGTGCTGCCACAGTCGCTGTAACATGTGGAGAGTTGAATTCCAGCGTGTCGCCACATCGCATTTCAGGCGATGAACCGGCAGGCCGAAAGACTTCTGGAGCGATGCAAGTCGCTCAGGTGCGGCGGTTGAACGGCGGAAGTGAGCACTGCAGACAGTTTCCGTGCCCTGGTCAGAAGGCCATCTAGGCCGGGATAGTGTGTTAAAAATTGCTGGACAACAAGGTTAAACACGTGAGCCATACAAGGCACGTGTGTCACCTTGCCCAGGCGAAGGGCCGCACCCAGGTTTGCAGCATTGTCGCACACGGCCTTACCAGGCTGCAGGTTGAGTGGAGACAACCATTTATCAAAATCAGTCTCCAGAGCTGCCCACAACTCAGTCGCTGTGTGACTCCTATTTCAAAGACATGTCAAGCTAAAGACCGCCTGATGCCGTTGCGCTCTGCTACCAGCATAGTAATGAGGGGTGCGTGATTCCTTCTGCGCAGTGAGAACGCTGGTGGCCTGACCAGGCAGGCTTGGGGCGGAGGTGGAGGACCCAGATGAGGTGGAGGATGCAGAAGCAGTGGCGGAACTTGGACAGACAGAGGATTGACACACAAGTCGTGGGGACGGCAAGACTTGTGCAGCAGACCCTTCACCATCTATCACCATAGTTACCCAGTGGCCAGTCAGCGACATGTAACGTCCCTGTCCATGCTTACTGGTCCAAGTATCGGTGGTGAAATGCACCCGTTCACACACAGAGTTTCTCAAGGAAGCGGTGATGTTGTGTGCGACATGCTGGTGTAGCGCGGGCACACCTTTCTTAGAGAAGTAGTGGCGACTAGGCATCTGGTACAGGGGCACAGCGACAGACATAAGGTCTCTAAAATCCTGTGTGTCCACTAGGCGGAAAGGCAGCATTTCTGTAGTCAACAGCTTACAGAGGGATAGAGTCAACCTCTTCGCTTTGTCATGGGTCGCAGGAAGTGGCCTTTTATTTGACCACATCTGAGGGACAGAGATCTGGCTGCTGTGTGTAGACGGTGTTGAGTCGGGTGTCCCTGGAAAAATGCAGCTTTGTGAGGAAAGTGCAGGCGGAGACATGATGTTGCCTTCATCCAAAGTTGGTGCTATCGATGTCTGAGAGAGCTGTACACACTCACTTGTTTCCCCTTCCAAACCAACTGACGACCTACCAAGCAAACTGCCTGTTGCGGTTACAGTGGTGGAAGTTGTGGGTGGAAAAACAGGTGTGACAGCTGTCCCCACAGTCCTAGAAGATGACGAGCGCGCGGATGCACTGGAAGGGGCAGGCGGTGGATGGTTCGCTCCGCTAGGCCGCATTGCAGCACGGTGAGCTTCCCATCGGGCCATATGATATTTATTCATGTGACGATTCATGGAAGAAGTTGTCAAACTGCTGAGGTTTTGACCTCTACTAAGAGAACCATGACAAATTTTACAGATCACATAATTTGGGCGATCTTTTTCTATGTCAAAAAAGGTCCTGGCTAGGCAAGGCTTAGAGGCCATGCGACCTGTTGATCCACCCCGAATAATGCTCAGAGGCAGAGTGGTGGCTGAGGATGCAGTTGTAGACGTGCTACCAGTGCTCCGACTGTGTCCAGGAAGGCGCCAGGTTACTTCGACGTCGGTTGCATCCTCCTCCACCGCCTCTGTTGACCTCCTCGAGTGTCTGACTGTGGGTTGACAGTAGGTGTGATCTAGAACTTAATCATCAATTGTTGTGTTTGCACTCCCCTACCCCTCAGACCGAGTTTCTTCTTGCCCTGACCGAATATTTAAGTTGTCATCCCAATCGGGTATCTGCGTCTCATCTTCATCAGTATGTTCCTCATTGCCTATAACCACAGTTGTTGGAAAGGCAGCATTTTGGTAGCCAACAGTTTGCATATGATGAAAGTCAACCTCCAAGCCATTTCATGCCCTTCTAAAAGCATGTAAAACACAGCGAGGGGACTCCAACCACAGTCTCCCTCGTTGCCACTAACTGGGCCACACACACCCCACTTGACTGGCATCGGTTGACCCCCCCTTTTGACAAAGAAAAAGATGCTTTGCATGAAGCACTCTCAAAAATACGCGTGCCTTTCCCGTCCCCTGGCTGACCCAGGGGAAGAAAAGTCCTCTGAGAGCCATGACTTGTTCATCTTGGTTCTTTTAGAGACACAGCGAGGGGACTCCAACCACAGTCTCCCTCGTTGCCACTAACTGGGCCACACACACCCCACTTGACTGGCATCGGTTGAGCCCCCTTTTGAAAAAGAAAAAGATGCTTTGCATGAAGCACTCTCAAAAATACGCGTGCCTTTCCCGTCCCCTGGCTGACCCAGGGGAAGAAAAGTCCTCTGAGAGCCATGACTTGTTCATCTTGGTTCTTTTAGAGACACAGCGAGGGGACTCCAACCACAGTCTCCCTCGTTGCCACTAACTGGGCCACACACACCCCACTTGACTGGCATCGGTTGAGCACCCTTTTGAAAAAGAAAAAGATGCTTTGCATGAAGCACTCTCAAAAATACGCGTGCCTTTCCCGTCCCCTGGCTGACCCAGGGGAAGAAAAGTCCTCTGAGAGCCATGACTTGTTCATCTTGGTTCTTTTAGAGACACAGCGAGGGGACTCCAACCACAGTCTCCCTCGTTGCCACTAACTGGGCCACACACACCCCACTTGACTGGCATCGGTTGACCCCCCCTTTTGACAAAGAAAAAGATGCTTTGCATGAAGCACTCTCAAAAATACGCGTGCCTTTCCCGTCCCCTGGCTGACCCAGGGGAAGAAAAGTCCTCTGAGAGCCATGACTTGTTCATCTTGGTTCTTTTAGAGACACAGCGAGGGGACTCCAACCACAGTCTCCCTCGTTGCCACTAACTGGGCCACACACACCCCACTTGACTGGCATCGGTTGAGCCCCCTTTTGAAAAAGAAAAAGATGCTTTGCATGAAGCACTCTCAAAAATACGCGTGCCTTTCCCGTCCCCTGGCTGACCCAGGGGAAGAAAAGTCCTCTGAGAGCCATGACTTGTTCATCTTGGTTCTTTTAGAGACACAGCGAGGGGACTCCAACCACAGTCTCCCTCGTTGCCACTAACTGGGCCACACACACCCCACTTGACTGGCATCGGTTGAGCACCCTTTTGAAAAAGAAAAAGATGCTTTGCATGAAGCACTCTCAAAAATACGCGTGCCTTTCCCGTCCCCTGGCTGACCCAGGGGAAGAAAAGTCCTCTGAGAGCCATGACTTGTTCATCTTGGTTCTTTTAGAGACACAGCGAGGGGACTCCAACCACAGTCTCCCTCGTTGCCACTAACTGGGCCACACACACCCCACTTGACTGGCATCGGTTGACCCCCCCTTTTGACAAAGAAAAAGATGCTTTGCATGAAGCACTCTCAAAAATACGCGTGCCTTTCCCGTCCCCTGGCTGACCCAGGGGAAGAAAAGTCCTCTGAGAGCCATGACTTGTTCATCTTGGTTCTTTTAGAGACACAGCGAGGGGACTCCAACCACAGTCTCCCTCGTTGCCACTAACTGGGCCACACACACCCCACTTGACTGGCATCGGTTGAGCCCCCTTTTGAAAAAGAAAAAGATGCTTTGCATGAAGCACTCTCAAAAATACGCGTGCCTTTCCCGTCCCCTGGCTGACCCAGGGGAAGAAAAGTCCTCTGAGAGCCATGACTTGTTCATCTTGGTTCTTTTAGAGACACAGCGAGGGGACTCCAACCACAGTCTCCCTCGTTGCCACTAACTGGGCCACACACACCCCACTTGACTGGCATCGGTTGAGCCCCCCTTTTGACAAAGAAAAAGATGCTTTGCATGAAGCACTCTCAAAAATACGCGTGCCTTTCGCCTCCCCTGGCTGACCCAGGGGAAGAAAAGTCCTCTGAGAGCCAGGTCCACATTGTCAGTGGACAGACACGTGTGCTTATCTGCCAGCAGACCCCCAGCAGCACTGAAGACAGGTTCCGAGAGAACGCTGGCTGCAGGACACGACAAGATCCTCAAGGCGTACGTGGCGAGCTCAGGCAATTTATCCAGATTGGAAGCCTAAAATGAGCAGGGCTCAAGTTGCACAATAATGGAATCGATGTTTCTTTGCATATACTCATATATCTGTGTGTCTCCCTCTTTTTCCTTGTCCAGCTGTTTTGTTTTCACATGAGTATATGTCCTTGTCACTTTCCCATGTGTTTGTGTTATGTTGTGAGTTGTTTGTCACCTTTTGGACACCTTTCAGGGTGTTTTCTAGGTGTTTTACTGTGTTTGTGATTGCCTGCCATTGTTTCCTATGGGCTCGAGTTCGGTTCGTCGAACGTTCGACGAGCCGAACTCGAGCCAGACCCCCCGTTCGGCGAACCGCCTCGAGCCGAACCGGGACCGGTTCGCTCATCTCTACTAGGGTTATTTAGGGCAGGTTACGGTCGACGACTGGGGGCGCCACATCGTTTTCTTTTAGGGTGACAACCTCCGCGTGAGGTAGTGGAAAGGAGGGAGGTTTATCTTTAGGGTTTTATTCTCTAACCCTCCTCTATTCTCCATCTGTGCATTTTAGGTAATTGGTTAATTATTATGTGTTTTTTCAGATGTTTTTAAGAGATTGAACTAAAATTGATGTTTTTAAAGGTTAATATATTATTTCTTTTCCAAAACTTTCGCTTTATTTGTTATATTAAATAAGCAGCCCCAATCAAGTTCCAAATAAATTAAAGTTGTCCTGCAGGCTCTGAGTGCATCAGTTCCAGTGCACACAATACGTCGACATTTGAATGGAATGAAGCACTATGGTTGGATACCCAGGAGGACCCCACTGTTGGCACAGAGACATACAGTGCCTTGCAAAAGTATTCACCCCCATGAATTTGTATCTATTTTGTTGCATTACATCCTGTGTTTAAATAGTTTTGTAATTCAATTTGTATGTAAATGCATCAACACTAAAGAGTCAATGTTATGTAAGTGAAGTGAAAAAATATAGGCAAAAATTAAATTTATGTCATCAAATAAATAAGCTTAGCTATGTACATATGTATTCACGCTTTTGCTCTGAAGCCGCTAAAAATTTCAGGTACTAATAATTACCTTCATAAGTCATATTCTGAAATGCCACAGAGGTCGCAACACATTAAGGCCTCTGCCACACTCACGTGAATTTCACGCACGTGCCGAGAGACACGTATTTCCCCTGCGTGTTGCGTGCAGGTAAGTACGTGTCTCTGGTACGTGCGTGACACGTGTGTTCTACGTGTGCTATCCGCGATAGCACACGTAGAACCGGTAATTATTATACTCACCTGGTCCTTCCTGATGTCCGCGCTGCTGTCCGTGGTGCTGATCCTCGGTCTCCAGCCCTCCTGTCTCCCCGCTGCTGCTGCTGCCAGGCAGTGAAGTGAATATTCAATGAGAATAATGAGCGGCGGTCGGCAGCAAGAGGCAGCAGCGGCAGAGACAGGAGGGCTGGAGAAGGTGAGTTAATGTTTTTTATTTTTTTCCCTGACATGTGTGTTTACTCCGGCGCGTGTCACACGGGACCGCATCCACACTACACCCGTGTGGTACGGGTGCGGGCCGTGTAACACCCGTGCTGCCGGAGAAAACACTGACATGTCAGCGCTTTGAAAATCGCACACACGTACAAACGCACACGGACACACGTTCCGTGTGGTTTTACGTGTGTGTGCCTGCTACCATAGGGTAGCATTGCTGTACATGTCTCCGTGCCGCCGGTACGTGTAAAAAATGACAAACACGTGCCGGAGGCACGGATGTGTGGCGCAGGCCTAAGGCCTCTGCCACACTCACGTGAAATTCACGCACGTGCCGAGAGACACGTATTTTCCCTGCGTGTTGCGTGCAGGTAAGTACGTGTCTCTGGTACGTGCGTGACACGTGTGTTCTACGTGTGCTATCCGCGATAGCACACGTAGAACCGGTAATTATTATACTCACCTGGTCCTTCCTGCTGTCCGCGCTGCTGTCCGTGGTGCTGATCCTCGGTCTCCAGCCCTCCCGTCTCCCCGCTGCTGCTGCTGTCAGCCAGTGAAGTGAATATTCAATGAGAATAATGAGCGGTGGTCGGCAGCAAGAGGCAGCAGCGGCAGAGACAGGAGGGCTGGAGAAGGTGAGTTAATGTTTTGGTTTTTTTTCAATGACATGTGTGTTTTCTCCGGCGCGTGTCACACGGGACCGCATCCACACTACACCCGTGTGGTGCGGGTGCGGGCCGTGTGACACCCGTGCTGCCGGTGAAAAAACGGACATGTCAGCGCTTTCAAAAACGCACACACGTACAAACGCACACGGACACACGTTCCGTGTGGTTTTACGTGTGTGTGCCTGCTACAATAGGGTAGCATTGGTTAAAGTGTCTCCGTGCCGCCGGTACGTGTAAAAAATGACAAACACGTGCCGGAGGCACGGATGTGTGGCGCAGGCCTAAGAAAGAGGCACCACTATCCACACAACACCATGAAAATCTCCAAATAAGTCAGAGAAAATGTTGTTGAAAAGTACAGGTCAGGGTTGGGTTCGAAAACAATATCCTAATCTCTAATGATTCCCTGGAGCTCCATCAAATCCATTATCATTAAATGGAAAGAACATGTTACCACAACAAACTTGACAAGAGAGGGCAACCCACCAAAACTCGCAGCCTGGGAAGGAGGGAATTAATCAGAGAGGCAGCACCGAAACCAAAGGTAACCCTGAAGAAACTGATGAATTCCCATGCAGAGACTGGTACATTCCATACAGTTGACCTTTATGGAAGTTTGGCAAGAAAAACAGCCTTTACTTACAGCCAAAAATTGGAAGGCTCATTTTGAGTTTGTCAAAAGACATATGGGAGACTCCATAAATGTATGAAGGAAGCTGCTGAGATCAGATTAGATCAAAATGTAACTTTTTGTGCACCAATATAAATGTTATGTCTGGTGCCTAACCAACACAGTTTATCATCCCAAGAACACTATTTCCACAGTGAAAAATGGTTGTAACAGTATGATGCTGTGGGGATATTTTGTGGCCGCAGGGACAAGGCAAAATGATATGAATCGAGGGGAGGATGGATGATGTGAAATACAGAGATATTCTTAAGCAAAACCTGTTTTAGTCCATCAGTAATTTGAGACTGGGACGGAGGTTCATCTTCCAAGTAGAAAATGATCTAAAGCATACCGCTAAAGCAATACTCGAGTGGTTTAAGGGGACAAGTGTAAATGCATTGGAGTGGCCGAGTAAAAGTCCAGACCTTAATTCAATTGAGAATCTGTGCTCTGACTTGAATATTGTTGTTGACCAGAGGAAACCATGTAGCAAGAGATGAGCAAACTTGTTTAAAGAAGTTTGCAAATCTCAAATTATGCTCAAGGCTCTCCCATTCGAATGCTGATTTGGATTCCCGAACAGTTTTCTCAAAATCGGTAAAATTCGACCTTTCTTTGATAACTCTTTGCGCTTGCACTAATGCTTTTCTTCTACCTTACTGAGACTTTGGCTAAGATTGTGGCAGTGGTGGCATGATCACAGTCACTGGGGTTGCAACTGCGACCAGTTCGCAGGTACAAAGGACCCCAGCACCTGTTTCAGCTGAATGTGCATCCGAGGGCACACATCAAGCTGAAATGAATTTTCTGGTCCCTACACTGCAAACTGTGGCGGTGCGCACTTACAGACAGCAGCAGCTGGATGCTCATGAAAATGACTTAGGGGTACTTTGCACACTACGATATCGCAGGTGCGATGTCGGTGGGGTCATGTCGAAAGTGACGCACATCCTGCGTCACTCTCGACATCGTAGTGTGTAAGCGCAAAAGTGTCGAAATCGTATCATTGGTGTAGCGTCGGCGAATTCCATAATTACGCTGACGCGACGATCCGATGTTGTTCCTCACTCCAGTGGCAGCACACATCGCTGTGTGTGAAGTCGCAGGAGCGAGGAACATCTCCTACCTGCGTCACCGCGGCTCACGCCGGCTATGCGGAAGGAAGGAGGTGGGCGGGATGTTTACATCCCGCTCATCTCTGCCCCTCCACTCCTATTGGCTGCCTGCCGTGTGACGTCGCTGTGACGCTGCACGACCCGCCCCCTTAATAAGGAGGCGGTTTGCCGGCCAGAGCGACGTCGCACGGCAGTGTATGTGAAGCAGCCGTAGCGATAATATTCGCTACGGCAGCTATCACAATGATATCGCAGCTGTGACGGGGCGGGGACTATTGCGCTCGGCATCTCAGCATCGGCTTGCAATGTCGCAGCGTGCAAAGTACCCCTTAGGCTTTTAGCCAATGAAAACCCAAAAGTCATTATCTCAGAAAATTAGAATATTATATAAGAGAAACTGAAAAAAAAAATTTTAAACTCAGAAATGTTGGTCTACTGAAAAGTCTGTACAGTAAATGCACTCAATACTTGTTTCGGAACTCCTTTTGCATGAATTACTGCATCAATGTGGCATGGAGGCGATCAGCCTGTGGTACTGCTGAGGTGTTATGGAAGCCGAGGTTGCTTTGATAGCAGACTTCAATTTGTTTGCATTGTTAGGTCTGGTGTCTCTCATATTCCTTTTGACAATACCCTATAGATTCTCTATGGGGTTTAAGACTGGTGAATTTGCTGGCCAATCAAGCACAGTGATACTGTGGTTATTAAACCAGGTATTGATACTTTTGGCAGTGTGGACAGGTGCCAAGTCCTGTTGCAAAATGAAAATTCCATCTCCAAAAAGCTTGTCGGCAGAGGGATGTTCTCTCATAGCTCTCCAAATACTATAATGGCCCCCACATAGCCTTTCATATAGTATAATGGGTGCCACATAACCCTTCATATATTAGAATGCACCCCCATAGTCCTCCATGTATTATAATGCACTTCCTATAGTCCTCAATGTATAAGGTAGCCCTCATAGTCCTCCAATTATTGTAATGCACCTCCCATAGTGGTCCATGTATTATAATTCACCAAGTTTTAAAATGCACCCGCATAGCCCTTGTATAAGGTAGCCCCATAGGTCTCTATATATTATACAGCATCCCATAGTCCTGCATCTATTATAATGCACCCCCATAGCACTCCATGTCACAGTGTGCTCACTTCTGCTGTTTGGATCCCACAGCTCATCGACTTGAATCGCAAACTGTTAGTGAAGGTTGAGGACATGAGGAACTGAACCACCCCCGTGTCAGCAGTCGAGCCGCTCGGATTCCAGTGGGAAGCTCACTGTGCTGCAATGCGGCCTAGCGGAGTGGGCCAAACACTGTCTGCCCCTTCAAGTTCCTCCGTGCGCTCTTTATCTTCTATGACTGTGGGGACAGCTGTCACACCTGTTTTTCCACACAGACCTTCCACCACTGTAACCGCAACAGGCAGTTTGCTTGGCAGGTCGTCAGTTAGTTTGTAAGGGGAAACAAGTGCTGGTGTACAGCTCTCTCAGACATCGAGAGCACAAACTTTGGATGAAGGCAACATCGTGTCTCCGCCTGCACTTTCCTCACAGACCTGCAGTTTTCCAGGGACGCCCTACTCACCACCATCTCCACACAGCAGCCAGATCTCTGTCCCTCAGATGTGGACAAATAAAAGGCCATTTCCTCCAAGCCATGACAAAGCTAAGAGGTTGACTTTATCCCTCTGTAAGCTCTTGGCTACCGAAATGCTGCCTTTCCGCCTGGTGGACACAGAGGATTTTCGAGACCTTATGTCTGTCGCAGTCCCCCAGTACCAGATGCCCAGTCGCCACTACTTCTCCAAGAAAGGTGTGCCTGCGCAACACCAGCAAGTCGCACACAACATCACCGCTTCCTTGAGAAACTCTGTGTGTGACTGGGTGCATTTCACCACCGATTCTTGGACCAGTAAGCATGGACAGGGGTGTTAAATGTCGCTGACTGGCCACTGGGTAACTATGGTGATAGATGGAGAAGAGTCTGCTGAGCAAGTCTTGCCATCCCAAAGATTTGCGTGTCAATCCTCTGTATGTCGAAGTTCCTCCACTGCTTCTGACTCCTCAACCTCGTCTGGGTCCTGCACCTCCACCCCAAGCCTGCCTGGTAAGGTCACCCGCGTTGAAAACTGCACACAAGGAATCCCGCACACCTCCTTACTATGCTGGCAGCAGAGCTCAACGGCATCAGGCGGTCTTTACCTTGAAATGTCTTGGAAATAAGAGTCACTAAGCGGCCTACATGGGCTTCCGCACAGTTCACGGTCACTCTCTGCTCACTTCCGCCGTTCAACCACCGCTGCTGACAGACTTGCATCGCTCCAGAAGTCTTTCAACCTGCCGGTTCATCGCCGGAAATGCGATGTGGTGACACGCTGGAATTCGACTCTCCACATGTTACAGCGACTGTGGCAGCACTGCCGAGCCCTGATACAATACGTTATGACGTAAAGCCTGGGCCAACGAGATGCAGAGGTGGGGCAGATTACGCTGATGGAGTGGTCTCAGATCAAGGACTTATGCGCCCTTCTGCACAGTTTCGATATGGCGACGAATATGTTTAGCGCTAACAATGCCATTATCAGCATGACAATTCCTGTCATTTACATGCTGGAGCTCACGCTAAACACTATTCGGAGTCAGGGGGTGGGACAAGAGGAAGGGGAGGAAGTACAGGAGGATTCATATGCGCAAGGGATACCAACATCTACAAGGTCCAGACGTTCATCATCACCAAGGCGGCAGGCATGGGACGGTGGGGGAGAGGGATTAAGAAGGGCACATGGTAGCTGCCAAAATGTTAAGGAAGGTGCAGGAGACCAGGAAATTGAGGATGAACTCTCGATGGACATAGAAGACTCAGCAGATGAAGGAGACCTTGGTAAAAATTTTGGTTGAACGAGGTTGGGGGGAGATGTCAGAGGAAGCAAGCACGTTTATCACCTCGCCGCCACAAACACAACGAGGACTTGGTCCGCATGGATGCGCAAGACACATGAGCGCCTTCTTGCTGCTCTACCTACTACATGACCCTCTGATTGTCAAAATTAGAAGTAATGATGACTACTGGGTTGCCACAATGGTACAAGTCCAAATTTGGCAAAATAATTCCAGCCATAGAAAGGGACGCACGTATGCATGGGGTATCAGCAGAAGCTGTTACTCAATCTTAGCTCGGCTTTTCCACCAAACACAAGTGGTGCACGGAGTGAATCTCCCAGTTGTCACTTGCCAAGCATGGGACTGTCTCGTCATTATCAGTCAAACCGCATCAGCAACACCGTATCTGGTGCTGGTAACAGCAATTTTATGGAATCGTTTCATAATTTTTTTAGACCATCCAATGCAAGGCCACAAGAGACATGAAGTTTGACACATATGCAACGGCTGAAGAGGATCATACAGGAGTATCTCCAAATGAACATCGATGCCTTGACTTTGCAACTGGAGCCTTGCTCAGTTTGGGCTTCCAATCTTGAAAAATGGCCTGAGCTCGCCACTTACGCCTTGAGATCTTGACGTGTCCCACAGCCAGCGTTGTCTCTGAACGTGTCTTCAGTGCTGCTGGGTGTGTGCTGACAGATAAGCGCACGCGTCTGTCCAGTGACAATGTGGACCGACTAACGTTCATCAAGATGAACAAGTCATGGGTCCACAAGGACTTTAGGACCCCTGTGTCATCCTGGGGAGAGTAAAAGCTGCTGTATTTTGGAATGTGCTTGATGCAAATGTACCTGTGAAGTTTACAACTGGGGCAAAAGTGATGCCACTGAAGTGGTGTGTGGCCAATTTTTTGGAAAAAAGGGAGACTCTGCTTGGAGTCCCCTTGCTGTGTTTTTAAAAATGAGCCAAGATGAACAAGTCATGGTTCAGCAAACACTTTGCTACCTACCCCGGTGTCATCCTGGGGACCGTTAAGGCTGGCATATTTTTGAATGTGTTTGATGCAAATCAACCTGTCCAGTTTGCAACTGGGGCAGAAGTGATGCCACTGAAGTGATGTGTGTGGCCCAATTTTTGGAAAAAAGGGAGACTCTGCTTGGAGTCCCCTTGCTGTGTTTTTAAAAATGAGCCAAGATGAACAAGTCATGGTTCAGCAAAGACTTTGCTACCTACCCCAGTGTCATCCTGGGGACCGTTAAGGCTAGCATATTTTTGAATGTGCTTGATGCAAATCAACCTGTCCAGTTTGCAACTGGGGCACAAGTGATGCCACTGAAGTGGTGTGTGTGGCCTAATTTTTGGAAAAAAGGAAGACTCTGCTTGGAATCCCCTTGCGGTGCTGTACATGATTTTAGAAGGACATGCCTGTATCTGTGTCTCCTCCTCTTTTTCCTCATCCAGATGTTTTGGTGTTGCATCAGTATATGTCCTTGTCACTTTCCCATGTGTTTGTGGTGTCCTGGGAGTTGTTTGTTACCTTTTGGACACCTTTGAAAGTGTTTTCTATGTGTTTTTATGTGTTTGTGATTGCCTCCCATTGTTTTCTATGGGATTCGAGAGGTTCGTCGAATGGCTCACCGAATCGAACTCGAACGCGGCCTCCGTTCGAACCGAACCGAACTGGAGCCTCTAGAGGCTCGCTCATCTCTATTAGTAGTAGATCGTCGGGTCCCATAGCCACGCTTCTTTGCGACTACGTGCTACTGACGCTGACACAAACCCTTCCTCAAACATCACATGTTTGGTTACCTCCAGGACATACCAGCCCCTCTCTCCGCAGTGCCGGGTATAGTTAATCATCTCCTCCAGTTGAAGATTGCACCCGGGGTGCCCCCAAGGGAGGTGCTGCGCTATATCCCGTCAGGACACATACACCCTTGCTGTGAGGTCTGCTTCGCAGATGAACCCCCACCCTTTCTCGCTGTCAAACCGCTCCACAAGGACACGGCACCGTGGCCCTTTAACTTGAGAAGCGGCGCTCCTCACTTGCTCTTTTTCTGCTCTGTTACGGGCGGCAAGCTCCCGTCGTCGCCAGTCTCGGGCTGTGATCTCCGTTTGTTACTGATACTGGTGTCGTTCCCAGTAGGGGGCATCAGCGTCTGGCCTCAGCTCCCTATCTGGCTGAGGCTTTATTTGAACTCTGGCGGCCCCAACAGCCATCAGAATGCCGCGCGGTAGTGGAACAGGTCGACTTCTTGGCTCCGCTTCCATAGCTGGAAACTGTAAAACCGACTGCTCCGCAGCCGGGGTTGCAGGGTCCGGGTGCTCTGCCTCTGAGGACGGGCCCATTGATGCATCCAGGTCTGGTCTCGCTGGGCTCTGGACAACCGCTTTCATGACAGGAATGATGGTCGAGATCAGGGCCTCTGTGTCTGGAGCTGCACACTTAAATACTGCAGGTTCCACAGCCGGGATTAGTGTGGGCAGCTCGGCGTCCACTGAGGACGGGGTAGGTGACGGTGGAGTGCTCACCGCAAGCAGGGGCAGTCCGGATCCCTTAGCCACTGTGGCCGGATTTGAGCAATCAGTAGGGACTGGGTAACCACTTACCCACTCTTCACGTGGAATTTCAATCTCACGGGCTTGCACCACCATCGCCAGGCTTCGCATCTCTTCCCTCCAGTGGTTCAGTATAAACAGGAACTGCGTCCGCATTCTTCTGCACAGTTGCTCCGTCTCCTCTTCAATCCATGTTGCTGTCCCGGGAACAGCACGCTCCAGTGACCAGTCTCGCTCCGACATCTTGCCACTGCGTCATTCAGGAACGTTATAGCAGAGTCCTGGCGTCCCGGCTCCTTTTCCACTAGCATTACATTCCGGCACGCCCCCTTGTTCTTTTCTCAGCACTCTTTCATGCACTGTGGCCCTCCGGAAACTTCTGGTTCCGGCCTCACACGCAAGCCGAAGGGCGGGGAATAGGCTTTGTGCACTTTCTCAGGGAAGACAGCATTTTGGTGTGAAAAGATGGCGGACAATGGCGGAATTGGCGGGAAAAGGACTCTTGACTCGCGGTTTTCTTCAAGGCGCATGTCACCCAGGTAAGTGGGTCCTGCTCGTATCCAGTTTGTGATGCTAGGTTTTTTGAGGTGTACCTCCCCCGTGTCAACAGTCAAGCCACTCGGACCCGGAACCGTGGTGGCTCGAGGGGTATCCGGACCCGGGGGTTTGTGCGGACACTCGAGTTTGAAAAGGGGAGTATGTACAGGGGAGTTAGAATTTCGTGATGCCACCCACAGTGCGTGGTAAGTTGGAGTACCTCCGCTGCTGTTGGGGAGCACGGTGGCGGGGGTATGGCAGCAAGGTGTTTAACCCCTCCATGGGTAGGGGGTTGTGCCCCAGGGCCCGGTGGTGGTGGTAACGGGGTGCCGTTGGTGAGGAAAGGGTTTCTGTGTACTCACTCAGTCCAAGAATACTGACACCGACAGCTTGTAAACCAGAATTATGAGCACCGCTGCAGCAAGGAGGGAGCATGCTTGGATCCGTGCCCTTGGTGTTGCTTATTAGTAGAGTTGAGCGCGGTTCGTGGTTCGTGGTTCTCCAGTTCGCGGCTCGAGTGATTTTGGGGCATGTTCTAGATCGAACTAGAACTCGAGCTTTTTGCAAAAGCTCGGTAGTTCTAGAAACGTTCGAGAACGGTTCTAGCAGCCAAAAAACAGCTAAATCATAGCTTGGTTTCTGCTGTAATAGTGTAAGTCACTCTGTGAATCAAACTATTATCACATTTCAGTGTATAGTGTGCGTGAACAGCGCCTTCAGATCACTGCTGTTTCTATAATGGCGATCGCCATTTTTTTTTTTTTTTTTTCTTGTCTTCCTTCCCTAAGCGCGCGCGTCTTGTGGGGCGGGCCAGCATGTCAGCCAATCCCAGACACACACACAGCTAAGTGGACTTTGAGCCAGAGAAGCAACGGCATGTGTGATAGGATCTGCATGTCACATGTCCCTGCATTATAAAACCGGACATTTTCTTCACGGACGCCATTATCTGCCTTCTGCGTCTTTGGTGTCAGACATCACTGTCGCAGCTCCGTCTTCCTGAGTCCTATAGCCGATACAGCTGTATGCGCTGCATACACAGCGTTAGACAGCTTAGGGAGAGCACTTTATAGCAGTCCTTTTAAGGGCTCCAACCGGCAGGGTCAGAGAGCCATAGGTGACAGGTCCTGCAAACAGCAACAGCGTCTGTGTAGCCCAGGTCAGGGATTTCCTACCTGCATTTCACCATTAGGAGGGAATAGAAAGGCAGTCTTCCATTCCTCTACCCAGAGCACCACAATCCTGCCACTGTACCCTCTTGTCCTCTGCACACTCCAACTGATAACTAAGCCATTATACTAGCAAACACTCAGTGTACCTAGTGGCATCCTATACGTGGCTATTGGACTTTGCTATAGTCCCACTAGTGCAAAGACATTTGCAGAGCGCGTCTGCCTGCATTGCACACTACAACTCATTCTAACCAAGCCATTATACTAGCAAACACTCAGTGTACCTAGTGGCATCCTATACGTGGCTATTGGACTTTGCTATAGTCCCACTAGTGCAAAGACATTTGCAGAGCGCGTCTGCCTGCGTTGCACACTACAACTCATTCTAACCAAGCCATTATACTAGCAAACACTCAGTGTACCTAGTGGCATCCTATACGTGGCTATTGGACTTTGCTATAGTCCCACTAGTGCAAAGACATTTGCAGAGCGCGTCTGCCTGCGTTGCACACTACAACTCATTCTAACCAAGCCATTATACTAGCAAACACTCAGTGTACCTAGTGGCATCCTATACGTGGCTATTGGACTTTGCTATAGTCCCACTAGTGCAAAGACATTTGCAGAGCGCGTCTGCCTGCGTTGCACACTACAACTCATTCTAACCAAGCCATTATACTAGCAAACACTCAGTGTACCTAGTGGCATCCTATACGTGGCTATTGGACTTTGCTATAGTCCCACTAGTGCAAAGACATTTGCAGAGCGCGTCTGCCTGCGTTGCACACTACAACTCATTCTAACCAAGCCATTATACTAGCAAACACTCAGTGTACCTAGTGGCATCCTATACGTGGCTATTGGACTTTGCTATAGTCCCACTAGTGCAAAGACATTTGCAGAGCGCGTCTGCCTGCGTTGCACACTACAACTCATTCTAACCAAGCCATTATACTAGCAAACACTCAGTGTACCTAGTGGCATCCTATACGTGGCTATTGGACTTTGCTATAGTCCCACTAGTGCAAAGACATTTGCAGAGCGCGTCTGCCTGCGTTGCACACTACAACTCATTCTAACCAAGCCATTATACTAGCAAACACTCAGTGTACCTAGTGGCATCCTATACGTGGCTATTGGACTTTGCTATAGTCCCACTAGTGCAAAGACATTTGCAGAGCGCGTCTGCCTGCGTTGCACACTACAACTCATTCTAACCAAGCCATTATACTAGCAAACACTCAGTGTACCTAGTGGCATCCTATACGTGGCTATTGGACTTTGCTATAGTCCCACTAGTGCAAAGACATTTGCAGAGCGCGTCTGCCTGCGTTGCACACTACAACTCATTCTAACCAAGCCATTATACTAGCAAACACTCAGTGTACCTAGTGGCATCCTATACGTGGCTATTGGACTTTGCTATAGTCCCACTAGTGCAAAGACATTTGCAGAGCGCGTCTGCCTGCGTTGCACACTACAACTCATTCTAACCAAGCCATTATACTAGCAAACACTCAGTGTACCTAGTGGCATCCTATACGTGGCTATTGGACTTTGCTATAGTCCCACTAGTGCAAAGACATTTGCAGAGCGCGTCTGCCTGCGTTGCACACTACAACTCATTCTAACCAAGCCATTATACTAGCAAACACTCAGTGTACCTAGTGGCATCCTATACTTTGGCTATTGGACTTTGCTATAGTCCCACTAGTGCAAAGACATTTGCAGAGCGCGTCTGCCTGCGTTGCACACTACAACTCATTCTAACCAAGCCATTATACTAGCAAACACTCAGTGTACCTAGTGGCATCCTATACGTGGCTATTGGACTTTGCTATAGTCCCACTAGTGCAAAGACATTTGCAGAGCGCGTCTGCCTGCGTTGCACACTACAACTCATTCTAACCAAGCCATTATACTAGCAAACACTCAGTGTACCTAGTGGCATCCTATACGTGGCTATTGGACTTTGCTATAGTCCCACTAGTGCAAAGACATTTGCAGAGCGCGTCTGCCTGCGTTGCACACTACAACTCATTCTAACCAAGCCATTATACTAGCAAACACTCAGTGTACCTAGTGGCATCCTATACGTGGCTATTGGACTTTGCTATAGTCCCACTAGTGCAAAGACATTTGCAGAGCGCGTCTGCCTGCGTTGCACACTACAACTCATTCTAACCAAGCCATTATACTAGCAAACACTCAGTGTACCTAGTGGCATCCTATACGTGGCTATTGGACTTTGCTATAGTCCCACTAGTGCAAAGACATTTGCAGAGCGCGTCTGCCTGCGTTGCACACTACAACTCATTCTAACCAAGCCATTATACTAGCAAACACTCAGTGTACCTAGTGGCATCCTATACGTGGCTATTGGACTTTGCTATAGTCCCACTAGTGCAAAGACATTTGCAGAGCGCGTCTGCCTGCGTTGCACACTACAACTCATTCTAACCAAGCCATTATACTAGCAAACACTCAGTGTACCTAGTGGCATCCTATACGTGGCTATTGGACTTTGCTATAGTCCCACTAGTGCAAAGACATTTGCAGAGCGCGTCTGCCTGCGTTGCACACTACAACTCATTCTAACCAAGCCATTATACTAGCAAACACTCAGTGTACCTAGTGGCATCCTATACGTGGCTATTGGACTTTGCTATAGTCCCACTAGTGCAAAGACATTTGCAGAGCGCGTCTGCCTGCGTTGCACACTACAACTCATTCTAACCAAGCCATTATACTAGCAAACACTCAGTGTACCTAGTGGCATCCTATACGTGGCTATTGGACTTTGCTATAGTCCCACTAGTGCAAAGACATTTGCAGAGCGCGTCTGCCTGCGTTGCACACTACAACTCATTCTAACCAAGCCATTATACTAGCAAACACTCAGTGTACCTAGTGGCATCCTATACGTGGCTATTGGACTTTGCTATAGTCCCACTAGTGCAAAGACATTTGCAGAGCGCGTCTGCCTGCGTTGCACACTACAACTCATTCTAACCAAGCCATTATACTAGCAAACACTCAGTGTACCTAGTGGCATCCTATACGTGGCTATTGGACTTTGCTATAGTCCCACTAGTGCAAAGACATTTGCAGAGCGCGTCTGCCTGCGTTGCACACTACAACTCATTCTAACCAAGCCATTATACTAGCAAACACTCAGTGTACCTAGTGGCATCCTATACGTGGCTATTGGACTTTGCTATAGTCCCACTAGTGCAAAGACATTTGCAGAGCGCGTCTGCCTGCGTTGCACACTACAACTCATTCTAACCAAGCCATTATACTAGCAAACACTCAGTGTACCTAGTGGCATCCTATACGTGGCTATTGGACTTTGCTATAGTCCCACTAGTGCAAAGACATTTGCAGAGCGCGTCTGCCTGCGTTGCACACTACAACTCATTCTAACCAAGCCATTATACTAGCAAACACTCAGTGTACCTAGTGGCATCCTATACGTGGCTATTGGACTTTGCTATAGTCCCACTAGTGCAAAGACATTTGCAGAGCGCGTCTGCCTGCGTTGCACACTACAACTCATTCTAACCAAGCCATTATACTAGCAAACACTCAGTGTACCTAGTGGCATCCTATACGTGGCTATTGGACTTTGCTATAGTCCCACTAGTGCAAAGACATTTGCAGAGCGCGTCTGCCTGCGTTGCACACTACAACTCATTCTAACCAAGCCATTATACTAGCAAACACTCAGTGTACCTAGTGGCATCCTATACGTGGCTATTGGACTTTGCTATAGTCCCACTAGTGCAAAGACATTTGCAGAGCGCGTCTGCCTGCGTTGCACACTACAACTCATTCTAACCAAGCCATTATACTAGCAAACACTCAGTGTACCTAGTGGCATCCTATACGTGGCTATTGGACTTTGCTATAGTCCCACTAGTGCAAAGACATTTGCAGAGCGCGTCTGCCTGCGTTGCACACTACAACTCATTCTAACCAAGCCATTATACTAGCAAACACTCAGTGTACCTAGTGGCATCCTATACGTGGCTATTGGACTTTGCTATAGTCCCACTAGTGCAAAGACATTTGCAGAGCGCGTCTGCCTGCGTTGCACACTACAACTCATTCTAACCAAGCCATTATACTAGCAAACACTCAGTGTACCTAGTGGCATCCTATACGTGGCTATTGGACTTTGCTATAGTCCCACTAGTGCAAAGACATTTGCAGAGCGCGTCTGCCTGCGTTGCACACTACAACTCATTCTAACCAAGCCATTATACTAGCAAACACTCAGTGTACCTAGTGGCATCCTATACGTGGCTATTGGACTTTGCTATAGTCCCACTAGTGCAAAGACATTTGCAGAGCGCGTCTGCCTGCGTTGCACACTACAACTCATTCTAACCAAGCCATTATACTAGCAAACACTCAGTGTACCTAGTGGCATCCTATACGTGGCTATTGGACTTTGCTATAGTCCCACTAGTGCAAAGACATTTGCAGAGCGCGTCTGCCTACGTTGCACACTACAACTCATTCTAACCAAGCCATTATACTAGCAAACACTCAGTGTACCTAGTGGCATCCTATACGTGGCTATTGGACTTTGCTATAGTCCCACTAGTGCAAAGACATTTGCAGAGCGCGTCTGCCTGCGTTGCACACTACAACTCATTCTAACCAAGCCATTATACTAGCAAACACTCAGTGTACCTAGTGGCATCCTATACGTGGCTATTGGACTTTGCTATAGTCCCACTAGTGCAAAGACATTTGCAGAGCGCGTCTGCCTGCGTTGCACACTACAACTCATTCTAACCAAGCCATTATACTAGCAAACACTCAGTGTACCTAGTGGCATCCTATACGTGGCTATTGGACTTTGCTATAGTCCCACTAGTGCAAAGACATTTGCAGAGCGCGTCTGCCTGCGTTGCACACTACAACTCATTCTAACCAAGCCATTATACTAGCAAACACTCAGTGTACCTAGTGGCATCCTATACGTGGCTATTGGACTTTGCTATAGTCCCACTAGTGCAAAGACATTTGCAGAGCGCGTCTGCCTGCGTTGCACACTACAACTCATTCTAACCAAGCCATTATACTAGCAAACACTCAGTGTACCTAGTGGCATCCTATACGTGGCTATTGAACTTTGCTATAGTCCCACTAGTGCAAAGACATTTGCAGCACGTCTGCCTGCGTTGCACACTCCAACTAATTATAACTAAGTTGCATTGTCAGGGATATTTATTCTTTATTATTCTGCTGTTAATAAAGCTAGACCACCACTGCAATCTTCACCACCTCTCAATTTTTACTACCACATTTTCAGTCCACAATCTTGTCGCAATCAACATGAGTGGCAAAATGACAGATGCTGGTGGAAAGGGGAAGAGGCGTGGTGGAAAAGGCAAAAAAGGTTTTGTCCGTGGGGAAGGTGGCAAAGCTCCATTATCATCTGCTGAAGATAGACCATCTACCAGCAAAAGTAAGATGTCTACTACTTACCGTGGACAATCCGATGTGCTCCCTTTTTTACGGACACGAACAACAGGAAGAAAGGTAGATGATGGGCAAAAAAGGAAAATGCTTGAATGGATCTCAAGTGGTCCAACAAGTGCCCTCTCAGCCACTTCAAGTACCGCATCCAAAAAACACCAGTCCTCTGAGTTGTCATCCCAATCACACTTGATTTCTCCCAGCTCTGAAGTCTCCATCAGCCCTGCACAGTATGGTGGAACTGAGATGGCTGAGTCTGCAGAGCTGTTCAGTCACACTATAGCCTGGGAATCAGAGGTCTGCTCCCAAGCTACAGTGAGTACAGAACAGGAAATGGTCTGCAGTGATGCCCAGAACCTTTGTGACTCAGATTCAGGCCGTGAGGACCAAGTTTCTGAGCATAATGTTGACCCTTTGTCACAAACTGTAACACCTGTGGTTATAGACAATGAGGAACATACTGATGAAGATGAGACGCAGATACCCGATTGGGATGACAACTTAAATATTCCGTCAGGGCAAGAAGAGGCTCGGTCTGAGGGGGAGGGGAGTGCAAACACAACAATTGATGATGACGTTCTAGATCCCACCTACTGTCAACCCCCAGTCAGGCACTCGAGGAGGTCAACAGAGGCGGTGGAGGAGGATGCAACCGACGACGAAGTTACCTTGCGCCTTCCTGGACAGAGTCGGAGCACTGGTAGCACGTCTACAACTGCATCCTCAGCCACCACTCTGCCTATGAGCATTATTCGGGGTGGATCAACAGGTCGCATGGCCTCTAAGCCTTGCCTAGCCTGGTCCTTTTTTCACATCGAAAAAGATCGCCCAACTCATGTGATATGTAACATTTGTCATGATTCTCTTAGTAGAGGTCAAAAGCTCAGCAGTTTGACAACTTCTTCCATGAATCGTCACATGAATAAATATCATAAGTCCCGGTGGGAAGCTCACCGTGCTGCAATGCGGCCTAGCGGAGCGAACCATCCACCGCCCGCCCCTTCCACTGCATCCGCGCGCTCTTCATCTTCTAGGACTGTGGGGACAGCTGCCACACCTGTTTTTCCACGCAAAACTTCCACCACTGTAACCGCAACAGGCAGTTTGCTTGTAAGGTCGTCAGTTGGTTTGGAAGGGGAAACAAGTGAGTGTGTACAGCTCTCTCAGACATCGATAGCACCAACGTTGGATGAAGGCAACATCATGTCTCCGCCTGCACTTTCCTCACAAACCTGCATTTTTCCAGGGACACCCTACTCAACACCGTCTACACACAGCAGCCAGATCTCTGTCCCTCAGATGTGGTCAAATAAAAGGCCACTTCCTCCGACCCATGACAAAGCTAAGAGGTTGACTCTATCCCTCTGTAAGCTGTTGGCTACCGAAATGCTGCCTTTCCGCCTAGTGGACACACAGGATTTTAGAGACCTTATGTCTGTCGCTGTGCCCCAGTACCAGATGCCTAGTCGCCACTACTTCTCTAAGAAAGGTGTGCCCGCGCTACACCAGCATGTCGCACACAACATCACCGCTTCCTTGAGAAACTCTGTGTGTGAACGGGTGCATTTCACCACCGATACTTGGACCAGTAAGCATGGACAGGGACGTTACATGTCGCTGACTGGGCACTGGGTAACTATGGTGATAGATGGTGAAGGGTCTGCTGCACAAGTCTTGCCGTCCCCACGACTTGTGTGTCAATCCTCTGTCTGTCCAAGTTCCGCCACTGCTTCTGCATCCTCCACCTCATCTGGGTCCTCCACCTCCGCCCCAAGCCTGCCTGGTCAGGCCACCAGCGTTCTCACTGCGCAGAAGGAATCACGCACCCCTCATTACTATGCTGGCAGCAGAGCGCAACGGCATCAGGCGGTCTTTAGCTTGACATGTCTTGGTAATAAGAGTCACACAGCTGAGGAGTTGTGGTCAGCTTTGCGGTCCGAGTTTAATAAATGGTTGTCTCCACTCAAACTGCAGCCTGGTAAGGCCGTGTGCGACAATGCTGCAAACCTGGGTGCGGCACTTCGCCTGGGCAAGGTGACACACGTACCTTGTATGGCTCACGTGTTGAACCTTGTCGTGCAGCAATTTTTAACACACTATCCCGGCCTAGATGGCCTTCTGAACAGGGCACGAAAACTGTCAGCTCACTTCCGCCGTTCAAGCGCCGCAGCAGAGCGACTTGCATCGCTCCAGAAGTCTTTCGGCCTGCCGGTTCATCGCCTGAAATGCGATGTGGCGACACGCTGGAATTCAACTCTCCACATGTTACAGCGACTGTGGCAGCACCGCAGAGCCCTGGTGCAATACGTCATGACGTATAGCCTGGGCCAACGAGATGCAGAGGTGGGGCAGATCACCCTGATGGAGTGGTCTCAGATCAAGGACCTATGCACCCTTCTGCACAGTTTCGACATGGCGACGAATATGTTTAGCTCTGACAATGCCATTATCAGCATGACGATTCCAGTCATTTACATGCTGGAGCACACGCTAAACACTATTCGGAGTCAGGGGGTGGGACAACATGAAGGGGAGGAACTACAGGAGGATTCATATGCGCAAGGGACAACAACATCACGAAGGTCCAGACGTTCATCATCACCAACGCAGCAGGCATGGGACCATGGGGGACAGGGATCGACAAGGGCGCATAGTAGCAGGCGAAATGTTGAGCAAGGTGCAGGAGAACATGAAGAAATGGAGGACGAACTGTCCATGGACATGGAAGACTCAGCGGATGAGGGAGACCTTGGTCAAATTTCAGTTGAAAGAGGTTGGGGTCAGATGTCAGAGGAAGAAAGAACGGGTAGCACCTCTATGCCACAAACACAGCATGGACTTGGTCCGCATGGCTGCGCAAGACACATGAGTGCCTTTTTGTTGCACTACCTCCAACATGACAGTCGTATTGTCAAAATTAGAAGTGATGATGACTACTGGATTGCCACACTATTAGATCCCCGGTACAAGTCCAAATTTTGTGACATAATTCCAGCCATAGAAAGGGACGCACGTATGCAGGAGTATCAGCAGAAGCTGTTACTAGATCTTAGCTCGGCTTTTCCACCAAACAACCGTGCAGGTGCAGGGAGTGAATCTCCCAGTTGTAACTTGACAAACATGGGACGGTCTCGTCATCTTCAACAGTCTACCCGTACCAGTAGGACCTTTTCTGGTGCCGGTAACAGCAATTTTATGGAATCTTTTCATAATTTTTTTAGACCCTCTTTTGCAAGGCCACCAGAGACAACAAGTCTGACACATAGTCAACGGCTGGAGAGGATGATACAGGAGTATCTCCAAATGAACATCGATGCCATGACTGTGCAACTGGAGCCTTGCTCCTTTTGGGCTTCAAACCTACAAAAATGGCCAGAGCTCGCAACTTACGCCTTGGAGATTTTGTCGTGTCCAGCTGCCAGCGTTGTCTCTGAACGTGTATTCAGTGCTGCTGGGTGTGTGCTGACAGATAAGCGCACGCGTCTGTCCAGTGACAATGTGGACAGACTGACGTTCATCAAAATGAACAAGTCATGGATCCAGAAGGAATTTACTACCCCTGTGTCATCCTGGGGAGAGTAAATGCTTGTGGATTTGGAATGTGCTTGATGCAAATCAAAACATCCTGTTTGCAACTAGGGCCCAAGTGCTGCCACTGATGGGGTGGGTGTCTGTGTGGCCCAATTTTTGGAAAAAAGGGAGACTCCGCTTGGAGTAACCCTTGCTTGCTGTGTTTTTAAAAGAAGCCAAGATGAACAGAGCTGGGATCAGGAAAGACTTTGCTACCTACCCCGGTGTCATCCTGGGGACGGCTAAGAATAGCGTATTTTTGAATGTGCTTGATGCAAATCAAAACATCCTGTTTGCAACTAGGGCCCAAGTGCTGCCACTGATGGGGTGGGTGTCTGTGTGGCCCAATTTTTGGAAAAAAGGGAGACTCCGCTTGGAGTAACCCTTGCTTACATTGTTTTTAAAAGAAGCCAAGATGAACAAGTCATGGGTCAGCAAAGACTTTGCTACCTACCCCGGTGTCATCCTGGGGACGGCTAAGAATAGCGTATTTTTGAATGTGCTTGATGCAAATCAAAACATCCTGTTTGCAACTAGGGCCCAAGTGCTGCCACTGATGTGGTGGGTGTCTGTGTGGCCCAATTTTTGGAAAAAAGGGAGACTCCGCTTGGAGTAACCCTTGCTTGCTGTGTTTTTAAAAGAAGCCAAGATGAACAGAGCTGGGATCAGGAAAGACTTTGCTACCTACCCCGGTGTCATCCTGGGGACGGATAAGAATGGCGTATTTTTGAATGTGCTTGATGCAAATCTAGCTGTGAAGTGTACAACTGGGGCACAACTGCTGCCACTGAATGGGTGGGTGTGTGTGGGGCCCAATTTTTGGAAAAAAGGGAGACTCCGCTTGGAGTAACCCTTGCTTGCTGTGTTTTTAAAAGAAGCCAAGATGAACAGAGCTGGGATCAGGAAAGACTTTGCTACCTACCCCGGTGTCATCCTGGGGACGGATAAGAATGGCGTATTTTTGAATGTGCTTGATGCAAATCTAGCTGTGAAGTGTACAACTGGGGCACAACTGCTGCCACTGAATGGGTGGGTGTGTGTGGGGCCCAATTTTTGGAAAAAAGGGGAGACTCCGCTTGGAGTAACCCTTGCTTACATTGTTTTTAAAAGAAGCCAAGATGAACAAGTCATGGGTCAGCAAAGACTTTGCTACCTACCCCAGTGTCATCCTGGGGACGGCTAAGAATAGCGTATTTTTGAATGTGCTTGATGCAAATCAAAACATCCTGTTTGCAACTAGGGCCCAAGTGCTGCCACTGATGGGGTGGGTGTCTGTGTGGCCCAATTTTTGGAAAAAAGGGAGACTCCGCTTGGAGTAACCCTTGCTTGCTGTGTTTTTAAAAGAAGCCAAGATGAACAGAGCTGGGATCAGGAAAGACTTTGCTACCTACCCCGGTGTCATCCTGGGGACGGCTAAGAATAGCGTATTTTTGAATGTGCTTGATGCAAATCAAAACATCCTGTTTGCAACTAGGGCCCAAGTGCTGCCACTGATGGGGTGGGTGTCTGTGTGGCCCAATTTTTGGAAAAAAGGGAGACTCCGCTTGGAGTAACCCTTGCTTGCTGTGTTTTTAAAAGAAGCCAAGATGAACAGAGCTGGGATCAGGAAAGACTTTGCTACCTACCCCGGTGTCATCCTGGGGACGGCTAAGAATAGCGTATTTTTGAATGTGCTTGATGCAAATCAAAACATCCTGTTTGCAACTAGGGCCCAAGTGCTGCCACTGATGGGGTGGGTGTCTGTGTGGCCCAATTTTTGGAAAAAAGGGAGACTCCGCTTGGAGTAACCCTTGCTTGCTGTGTTTTTAAAAGAAGCCAAGATGAACAGAGCTGGGATCAGGAAAGACTTTGCTACCTACCCCGGTGTCATCCTGTGGACGGCTAAGAATAGCGTATTTTTGAATGTGCTTGATGCAAATCAAAACATCCTGTTTGCAACTAGGGCCCAAGTGCTGCCACTGATGGGGTGGGTGTCTGTGTGGCCCAATTTTTGGAAAAAAGGGAGACTCCGCTTGGAGTAACCCTTGCTTGCTGTGTTTTTAAAAGAAGCCAAGATGAACAGAGCTGGGATCAGGAAAGACTTTGCTACCTACCCCGGTGTCATCCTGGGGACGGCTAAGAATAGCGTATTTTTGAATGTGCTTGATGCAAATCAAAACATCCTGTTTGCAACTAGGGCCCAAGTGCTGCCACTGATGGGGTGGGTGTCTGTGTGGCCCAATTTTTGGAAAAAAGGGAGACTCCGCTTGGAGTAACCCTTGCTTGCTGTGTTTTTAAAAGAAGCCAAGATGAACAGAGCTGGGATCAGGAAAGACTTTGCTACCTACCCCGGTGTCATCCTGGGGACGGCTAAGAATAGCGTATTTTTGAATGTGCTTGATGCAAATCAAAACATCCTGTTTGCAACTAGGGCCCAAGTGCTGCCACTGATGGGGTGGGTGTCTGTGTGGCCCAATTTTTGGAAAAAAGGGAGACTCCGCTTGGAGTAACCCTTGCTTGCTGTGTTTTTAAAAGAAGCCAAGATGAACAGAGCTGGGATCAGGAAAGACTTTGCTACCTACCCCGGTGTCATCCTGGGGACGGCTAAGAATAGCGTATTTTTGAATGTGCTTGATGCAAATCAAAACATCCTGTTTGCAACTAGGGCCCAAGTGCTGCCACTGATGGGGTGGGTGTCTGTGTGGCCCAATTTTTGGAAAAAAGGGAGACTCCGCTTGGAGTAACCCTTGCTTGCTGTGTTTTTAAAAGAAGCCAAGATGAACAGAGCTGGGATCAGGAAAGACTTTGCTACCTACCCCGGTGTCATCCTGTGGACGGCTAAGAATAGCGTATTTTTGAATGTGCTTGATGCAAATCAAAACATCCTGTTTGCAACTAGGGCCCAAGTGCTGCCACTGATGGGGTGGGTGTCTGTGTGGCCCAATTTTTGGAAAAAAGGGAGACTCCGCTTGGAGTAACCCTTGCTTGCTGTGTTTTTAAAAGAAGCCAAGATGAACAGAGCTGGGATCAGGAAAGACTTTGCTACCTACCCCGGTGTCATCCTGGGGACGGATAAGAATGGCGTATTTTTGAATGTGCTTGATGCAAATCTAGCTGTGAAGTGTACAACTGGGGCACAACTGCTGCCACTGAATGGGTGGGTGTGTGTGGGGCCCAATTTTTGGAAAAAAGGGGAGACTCCGCTTGGAGTAACCCTTGCTTACATTGTTTTTAAAAGAAGCCAAGATGAACAAGTCATGGGTCAGCAAAGACTTTGCTACCTACCCCAGTGTCATCCTGGGGACGGCTAAGAATAGCGTATTTTTGAATGTGCTTGATGCAAATCAAAACATCCTGTTTGCAACTAGGGCACAAGTGCTGCCACTGATGGGGTGGGTGTCTGTGTGGCCCAATTTTTGGAAAAAAGGGAGACTCCGCTTGGAGTAACCCTTGCTTGCTGTGTTTTTAAAAGAAGCCAAGATGAACAGAGCTGGGATCAGGAAAGACTTTGCTACCTACCCCGGTGTCATCCTGGGGACGGCTAAGAATAGCGTATTTTTGAATGTGCTTGATGCAAATCAAAACATCCTGTTTGCAACTAGGGCCCAAGTGCTGCCACTGATGGGGTGGGTGTCTGTGTGGCCCAATTTTTGGAAAAAAGGGAGACTCCGCTTGGAGTAACCCTTGCTTGCTGTGTTTTTAAAAGAAGCCAAGATGAACAGAGCTGGGATCAGGAAAGACTTTGCTACCTACCCCGGTGTCATCCTGGGGACGGCTAAGAATAGCGTATTTTTGAATGTGCTTGATGCAAATCAAAACATCCTGTTTGCAACTAGGGCCCAAGTGCTGCCACTGATGGGGTGGGTGTCTGTGTGGCCCAATTTTTGGAAAAAAGGGAGACTCCGCTTGGAGTAACCCTTGCTTGCTGTGTTTTTAAAAGAAGCCAAGATGAACAGAGCTGGGATCAGGAAAGACTTTGCTACCTACCCCGGTGTCATCCTGTGGACGGCTAAGAATAGCGTATTTTTGAATGTGCTTGATGCAAATCAAAACATCCTGTTTGCAACTAGGGCCCAAGTGCTGCCACTGATGGGGTGGGTGTCTGTGTGGCCCAATTTTTGGAAAAAAGGGAGACTCCGCTTGGAGTAACCCTTGCTTGCTGTGTTTTTAAAAGAAGCCAAGATGAACAGAGCTGGGATCAGGAAAGACTTTGCTACCTACCCCGGTGTCATCCTGGGGACGGCTAAGAATAGCGTATTTTTGAATGTGCTTGATGCAAATCAAAACATCCTGTTTGCAACTAGGGCCCAAGTGCTGCCACTGATGGGGTGGGTGTCTGTGTGGCCCAATTTTTGGAAAAAAGGGAGACTCCGCTTGGAGTAACCCTTGCTTGCTGTGTTTTTAAAAGAAGCCAAGATGAACAGAGCTGGGATCAGGAAAGACTTTGCTACCTACCCCGGTGTCATCCTGGGGACGGCTAAGAATAGCGTATTTTTGAATGTGCTTGATGCAAATCAAAACATCCTGTTTGCAACTAGGGCCCAAGTGCTGCCACTGATGGGGTGGGTGTCTGTGTGGCCCAATTTTTGGAAAAAAGGGAGACTCCGCTTGGAGTAACCCTTGCTTGCTGTGTTTTTAAAAGAAGCCAAGATGAACAGAGCTGGGATCAGGAAAGACTTTGCTACCTACCCCGGTGTCATCCTGGGGACGGCTAAGAATAGCGTATTTTTGAATGTGCTTGATGCAAATCAAAACATCCTGTTTGCAACTAGGGCCCAAGTGCTGCCACTGATGGGGTGGGTGTCTGTGTGGCCCAATTTTTGGAAAAAAGGGAGACTCCGCTTGGAGTAACCCTTGCTTGCTGTGTTTTTAAAAGAAGCCAAGATGAACAGAGCTGGGATCAGGAAAGACTTTGCTACCTACCCCGGTGTCATCCTGGGGACGGCTAAGAATAGCGTATTTTTGAATGTGCTTGATGCAAATCAAAACATCCTGTTTGCAACTAGGGCCCAAGTGCTGCCACTGATGGGGTGGGTGTCTGTGTGGCCCAATTTTTGGAAAAAAGGGAGACTCCGCTTGGAGTAACCCTTGCTTACATTGTTTTTAAAAGAAGCCAAGATGAACAAGTCATGGGTCAGCAAAGACTTTGCTACCTACCCCGGTGTCATCCTGGGGACGGCTAAGAATAGCGTATTTTTGAATGTGCTTGATGCAAATCAAAACATCCTGTTTGCAACTAGGGCCCAAGTGCTGCCACTGATGTGGTGGGTGTCTGTGTGGCCCAATTTTTGGAAAAAAGGGAGACTCCGCTTGGAGTAACCCTTGCTTGCTGTGTTTTTAAAAGAAGCCAAGATGAACAGAGCTGGGATCAGGAAAGACTTTGCTACCTACCCCGGTGTCATCCTGGGGACGGATAAGAATGGCGTATTTTTGAATGTGCTTGATGCAAATCTAGCTGTGAAGTGTACAACTGGGGCACAACTGCTGCCACTGAATGGGTGGGTGTGTGTGGGGCCCAATTTTTGGAAAAAAGGGGAGACTCCGCTTGGAGTAACCCTTGCTTACATTGTTTTTAAAAGAAGCCAAGATGAACAAGTCATGGGTCAGCAAAGACTTTGCTACCTACCCCAGTGTCATCCTGGGGACGGCTAAGAATAGCGTATTTTTGAATGTGCTTGATGCAAATCAAAACATCCTGTTTGCAACTAGGGCCCAAGTGCTGCCACTGATGGGGTGGGTGTCTGTGTGGCCCAATTTTTGGAAAAAAGGGAGACTCCGCTTGGAGTAACCCTTGCTTGCTGTGTTTTTAAAAGAAGCCAAGATGAACAGAGCTGGGATCAGGAAAGACTTTGCTACCTACCCCGGTGTCATCCTGTGGACGGCTAAGAATAGCGTATTTTTGAATGTGCTTGATGCAAATCAAAACATCCTGTTTGCAACTAGGGCCCAAGTGCTGCCACTGATGGGGTGGGTGTCTGTGTGGCCCAATTTTTGGAAAAAAGGGAGACTCCGCTTGGAGTAACCCTTGCTTGCTGTGTTTTTAAAAGAAGCCAAGATGAACAGAGCTGGGATCAGGAAAGACTTTGCTACCTACCCCGGTGTCATCCTGGGGACGGTTAAGAATAGCGTATTTTTGAATGTGCTTGATGCAAATCTAGCTGTGAAGTGTACAACTGGGGCACAACTGCTGCCACTGAAGGGGTGGGTGTGTGTGGGGCCCAATTTTTGGAAAAAAGGGAGACTCCGCTTGGAGTAACCCTTGCTTGCTGTGTTTTTAAAAGAAGCCAAGATGAACAGAGCTGGGATCAGGAAAGACTTTGCTACCTACCCCGGTGTCATCCTGGGGACGGATAAGAATGGCGTATTTTTGAATGTGCTTGATGCAAATCTAGCTGTGAAGTGTACAACTGGGGCACAACTGCTGCCACTGAAGGGGTGGGTGTGTGGGGCCCAATTTTTGGAAAAAAGGGAGACTCCGCTTGGAGTCACCTTGCGGTGTTTTACATGACTTTAGAAGGGCGTGCCATGCCTATATCTGTGTGTCCTCCTCTTTTTCCTTGTCCAGCTGTTTTGTTTTCGCATGAGTACATGTCCTTGTCACTTTCCCATGTGTTTGTGTTGTGTTGTGAGTTGTTTGTCACCTTTTGGACACCTTTGAGGGTGTTTTCTAGGTGTTTTACTGTGTTTGTGATTGCCTGCCATTGTTTCCTATGGGCTCGAGTTCGGTTCGTCGAACGTTCGACGAGCCGAACTCGAGCCAGACCCCCCGTTCGGCGAACCGCCTCGAGCCGAACCGGGACCGGTTCGCTCATCTCTACTTATTAGCCTGTGGCCTTTTCCATGGCATTCTCACTGTTGGACTTTATAGTATGGAACTAATCGGGTTCCGCTTACCTGTTTGACTAATGGAGTGAGCTTGCTCTCAGGGTTTACACTTGGGATTTGGTGGACTGTATTCTGGGAAAAGTCCTATCCCCTCATTGCGCTAGTACCCCGATTTTGGAGCGGATGAGGGATGAATCTTGAAGACTTCACCCCCGTCAGGTAAATTACCAGGACGCTTGAAGCTACTTCCCGGCCTAGGGTCCACGTACCCCGTCATGCCCTGGCACCTGCCCAGAGATGGCTCAAGACCGCCGGCTTCCCTCCTCAGCAATCTGTGCCCCTTGACACGATCCCCTGTGACCGCGGTTCCAGCTCCTACCAGACCAAAACCAACGTCTGCCATTTAGTAGCCTCAAGGAGCCCTGCTCCTGACCTCCTCTCTCTTTCACCTCCAACACAACACAACACTCCTCACACTTTTTCATTTTCCCCTACCAAGCCCCCAAGTGGGTGGCCCTATTCCCTTCAGGTCTCCCAATGGTGTGTCTGGTGGGTATGGTGCAAAGTGTTCCTAGGGTTTTGACTGGCTCTGATCTTAGCAACACCAAAGGACAAGCTTCCGTAACAAAGGAGGATTGGATACTGTGCAGAAGGGCAGATTGCACAATACCCTGTGGTGACCTGATATGCCAGGGCGTCTCAGAACAAATAGAGGAGAATGAGAAAATGTGATCGGCATGCAAGAGTCAGGAGATGAAAAAGATATTGATCCCCAGTCTGTTGTCCATCGTTGGTGAGAGGGGACAGAGGAAGCGAGCTTAAATTTTAGTCTGCACTAATACACCATGGGCTTGGACCTCATGAAAGCTTCCGACACGAGTGACTTCTTGCTCCACCAACTGCAACATGATGCTTGTGTTGTTATTATTAGAAATAGTGCTGACTAATAGGTTGCTACTCTGTTAGATCCAAGGAAGAAAAGTAAATTTTGCCATATGCTTCCCCCACCTGGAATGGCGATGTGCGTATGCTGGAGTATCAAAACAAGCTTGTACACAATCTAAGAAGTGGTTTTCCCCAAGACAGCAGTGAGGCACACAGTTTTCTTCACAGTTCTAGAATTTCAAACCTGAGAACATCAAGTCGTCATCGCAGAAACATTAGCAGCAGTTTAAATGGCAGAAGCAATTTTTGTGACTTGTGGTACACATTTTTTATTCCATCCCATGCACTAGCAGAGCTGAGTACAAGTCTGACACATATTGAACAACTGGAGAGGATGGTGCAGGAGTTTGCAGAGCTCAATATTGATGCCAGGGAATTGGACCCTTTTGCATTTTGGTCTTCAAAACTAGAAGTGCCTGAGTTTGCCAGTCATGCCTTGGAGGTTTTGTCATGTACAAAAGCCAGCATTCTCTCAGAACTTGTCTTCATCGCTACTGGTGGTGTTCTGACTGATAATTGCATCCGCCTATCCCCATAAACTGTAGCCCGCCTAATTTGGATCTTCAATTACTTTTCCACCCCAGTTGCAGACTATGCAGCTTAAGTTGATCTTGTGTTATTGCAGTCTGTGCCTTTGTTGTGGTTTCTGTGGCTGCTGTTGCGACTGCTGCTGATGTTACCAACAAGTGCTTTGGTGGCTCAACAATCAAAAGGTGAGTCTATAGCTGATACTTTTACAATTTGCTTTTTGTATTTAATGTATGGAGCACCTAATATTCCTTCTATTCGTCTTTCTTTTGCTTCCTCCTGACTCACAAAAGCCACATTTTATGTAAATCGAGATTCTTATTTGAGTTAGTCTCCTTGCTGTGTGTTGCCTGAATTTGTCAGGGCCCCTAATTTTTGGAAATGGGGAGACTCCAAGTTGTATTTCCATGTTGTGTGTTGCCGGTAGTGGCAGGTGTCTCAGATCACCATGCCTATATCTGTCAATCCTCCATCTGCTGCTGATCAATGTTTAACATAGAAGTGCTGGGCCAAACCCCGTTCCATGAATCCATGCTGCACAATTACACTGTTTATAGTCTGAGGCAATTGATGTTACTGGTGTCTGCCCCTAATATTGGGAAATGAGGATGGGGACTCCCAGTTGGGTTTCCTTTTTATGCGCTACCTGTAGCAGTAGAGCTCCCAGACTGTTAGGCATGCACCTACCATTCACCTATCTACCTCTCTTGCTATCTCTATATGTGTCTAGCAATAGCAGCCTATGAAGATGAGCAGAAAAGCAGTTTGAGCTGTTGCATGAGGTATGAGGGGTCCCAGTCCACCAGGCCTTCACCTTTCACTCATTCACCTCAATATTTCTTATGTTAATAGTCTGGGAAGCTAATGGCTGTGTTTTGAGTTGTTTTGGTAGCTTTTAGGCTCCCCTGAAGGTATTTTCTATGCCTTTTTTTGCCTCCCATTGAATTCAATGGGGTTTAGATATGTTCATCGAACTATTCGTCGAACTGTTCGTCGAACTGTTCGTCAAACACTGGGAAATTTGGCAAACTGAACTGAATCTTGAAATGTTCACTCATCTCTAATCCACTGTAACACATGGTGGAGGTAGTGTGATGGCATAGGCACGTATGGCTTCCAATGGTACTTGGTCACTAGCGTTTATTGTTGATGTAACTGAAAACAGAAGCAGCCAGATGATTTCTGCTCAGAGTCAACCAAATGTAACAAGGTTGATTGCATTGGTACTTTACAGTACAGATAGAAAATGACCCAAAGCATACGGCAAAATCAACCCAGGAGGTTTTAATGTAAAGAAGAGTCATTTTCTGCGATGGCCGAATTAATCACCCAATCTCAATCCCATTGAGTATGCTTTTCACATACTTAAGACAAAAGTTAAGGCAGAAAGACCTATAAATAAGCAACAACTGAATTCAGCTCAAGCAAAGGCAAAGCAACACAAAGGAGAAAATCCAGCATCTGGTGATATCCATTGCTTCAAGACTTCAGGCAGTCATTGCCTGAAAAGGATTCTGTACAAAGTATTAAAAATTAAAATTTTATTTATAGTACAGTAAAATGTCTTATTACTTTTGACCCCCTGAAATAATTAAGCTTTGTTGAATAATGGTTGCATTTCCTAAATGTTTCACAGGATATTTTTTCTTAACCCTTTTAATTAAACTTGAATTCTACACTTCAATTACATCTCAGTTGTTTCATTTTAAATAAAACAATAGTGTCATGCAGAGCCCAAATCACGAATATTTGGTCACTTTCCAAATATTTCTAGGCCTAACTGAAACTGCAGTTAACTGCATGTCGATTTTCTTCTACCTTTCTCATTAGAAGACACTCCTGCTTAAGCGGGCTTTACACGCTACGATTTCGCTACAGCGATCTCGTTGGGGTCACGGATTTTGTGACGCACATCCGGCCGCTGTAGCGATGTCGTAGCGTGTGACTCATAGGAGCGATT